>NC_045162.1:8743869-8746369 GCF_900700415.2 Clupea harengus | reverse complement strand
GCGGCAGCGACGGTGGGTACGTCAGAGACGGAACTCTTGTGTGGACTTCAGAGCGGACCCGTTTGAGGACACCCCAGGAGGCCATCCAGGGCTGATTTGAGTCTTTTTTACGCTCTTGAAGAGGGGCTCTGATGGTTTCGGGTGTTGAAGATGTTCCTTCCCCTCGACCATAGAAATGGGAGTTGTAGGCACAACCTCTTATGTTACTAGAGGACGCTGATGTGAGATCGGATCAAAGAGACGTAAACAGCCACGAGACGAAAAACCAGAAGAAAGGGAGAGAGAGGGAAGACGTAGGATATGCTCAAAGGACAGGAGAAAGAAGAGAAGAAGAAGAAGGGAAGAAAGGAAGAAGGGACGAGAAGAATAATAAGAATAAGGGAAGGAAAGAGAGAATATGAGGAAAAAAGAGAAGAGGATATTTGGCCAATTGTCAGTGACAAACCTCTAATGTGGGCTGCCAGCTCATATAGCGCAGCCTCTTACAGTAGTTACATAACCTCCTCTCTTTCAACGCTGGGCTGCTCAGAAACCCAATATGGAGCTCTCATGGTTCTTACAGTTGGGTAATGTCTTTAGGCAACACTGCTATACTCACTCACACATGTAAATATCCCGCTTGTCTCTTTGCTCTGCTACCTCCATAACCAAAATAGAGAAAACGAGAAGAATCACAATGAGGGAATGGTGTTAGTGTGTTTGTGTGTGTGTGTGTGTGTGTGTGTGTGTGTGTGTGTGTGTGTGTGTGTGTGTGTGTGTGTGTCTTGGCAGAAAAGGGAGTGTGAAGTGTGTCAGATCTGCTTGGCTTTGATGTGCGTTGAGACACCATCTAAAAAATGTGCCACATTACCATAATAAAACTCATCCTAAAATAAATCTGAGGCACCCACACACACACACACACACACAGACAGAGCACAACACACCTCTTATCCTCTCCTCCCAGTGAATACCCCTGGGACTACATCCCCCAGCATCCTTTGAGAGTGTATAAGAAATGAAAAGCAAGAGCGTGGAACAAGATAGGAAAGGTGAGTGTGTGTGTGCGTGCGTGCACGTGTGCATTTGTGTGTGAATGTTAAAAACGGGGAAAACAACAGAGAGGAGTATTTTCACACACGAAACCTAATACACACACACACACACACACACACACACATGCATATTCATATTAACTCCAAATTCACAAAAAAAAAAAACTCACACAAAAAAATAAACGCACAGTAGCCACAACCTCCCCAGAAATATAACTACACGTTGTGCTGATGCAGACCAAAACAACTGGGATTGGTCTGCTTATCTGACTCTAAATAAACACACACACAGAGGAGCAACACAGAAACACAAACACACGAGCAAGGCCTATTTATGCTTCTGCGACTTTTGGGGGTGCGTTGATAAACCAATCGCTCCACTATGAATTGCTGATCGCTGTTTACTTCGCTAGCAAGCTGTCTCCTTTGTGGGTGATTAGCTCGCTAACGTACACTAATGTGCTACTGTTAGATAGTTGACTGGCAGACGCCTCACAAATAAACTCAGAAGTATTTTTTGGTTACAGTAACGGGGGTTATCAGATTACACAGTGTCAATTTATTGGTAACTGTAAACAATGTAAAACAACAAAAAAAATGTTTTATTACATTTATATTCAAACATGGCCATCTACAGAGTTTGAACACAGCCACACCGGCATACAAGTAGAAATGCTCACAACAGTGTTGGCCACTTGCCTAGGCTATACGACGTAGGCTCTGCACAGGTCCTACGCACAACCATAAATCAGCCTTCAAACTTCATTCCCAATTACAAACAAATTATTAATGACCTCTGATTGCAGTCACCTCCTGTTGCCCCCGGAGACGGCGTGAGGAAACAAATGAACCAAAAAAAAATGGTTGAACTCTGTCTCTATATACTCCTCTAAAGCCACTGGTCTCAGTCACAGCAGTGGCCTGGTCTCTCTGAGTCACGGCAGTGGCCTGCGAGGAGTTTCTACATCTGAGACAGAAGAGCTGCACAGCGCCAGCCTGGCCACTACAGTACACTTCATTACACAGTACATATATACACCTACATGTGTACAACATAGCATAGCGTCTTGGTATACTGTCGAGTATGGGCACTCCACAGCAGCTAAATGCGCATTTATTTACACAGTACACAGAAGAGCAGCTATTTTATATTTGTACAATAGAGCATATTTTATATTTGTACATACACACCATAGCAAACTATGCATATGCACTATACAGCATGAGCAAGATCGTGAAAGAACATTCAAGCTCTCTGTGAGCATTATGGTGTGGCTGAATGTAGCTACTGTTTCTTACGTGCTAAACTGTAGACTTGGACATACAACACTTTTCAGTCTGTGTCTGTTACCTTTCCTCTACCTCCTTCCATGCTTTGCTTTCTGTACGGCGGGCCAGGGTCAGTATTGTCTGATTGTTTAGAGATGCTGAGAGCGTTTGCTCGAGTCTGATTGGAATGCCAGATG
>NC_045162.1:8663869-8723869 GCF_900700415.2 Clupea harengus | reverse complement strand
AAAACAGATTTTCACCCGTTTCTACCTGGTGGTGGATTTTTTCCCCCCCAAATGTTTCTAAAAAAAAATGTCTTCTCCATTTTCATTACAGGCCAGTGTCAAAAAAATCTAGATCCCATCCATGTGCACAGGTGTGCCGTTTTAGAACACAAAGCGTGTCTACTACGCATTAGGCACACTTCCCTGACTGGAGTCAATACACCCTTTTCAGGCTGAATGTGACTCAAGATCATTGACACTAATGCGGCAGGAAGTCCGTATTTTGTACAGGAGGCAGAGGAGTCAGTGACTGATTACTTCTGCTGCAGGTGGAGCGTGTGCAAACAATACGGCACATGATTGCTCATACACACTTCCACAGAAGTGCAGTCCTTTCTTCTGTTGAGTTATACTATATTGTGACCGCACAAAAACAAAAAGTCACGCAATATGCACAGCCCAATTATGAACTATGACTTAATGAACACACAGTCAGTGTACATGGTGTTGGTGGCCACTGGCTGCCTCCTGATATAGCGCTGTTTTGCTCATTAGTCTCCTATGAAACATGTTTACTCTTTTCAGTCGCTTTTTGTCTGCTCTGCTTCCCCCTTAATGACCGCCGCCCCCATGGACTCAGTGAAGAGAGCCCATCACTTACACCGCAACGAATGGCACCGCACGTTAGAAAAAGGTTCTCTACAAGACCTTTAGCTTTTTCAGAGAACTTAAATAAGTAAGAGTGCATTTAAAAGATGTTTACCGTCCTGCACACATAATTGTATTCCTCTCATTTAAATCACGGAAGCATGCAATTACCACAGACATGATAGCACACAGACTCAGCCAAGCAGGAGGGACCCTACTGTTCGTGTGACAGCCAGCCAAACACAGGTACAGCCGTGGCGCCCCTCCACGAGTCATTCACAGTCATTTCCCCTGCTTTGAAACACTGGTGGGTCTTCATGGGGGGCCTCCAGTATGGTTTGTACAATATTAAATACCTGGGTAGGAGGAGATTTTGAGCACACACACACACAGAGACACACACACACACACACACACACACACACAAACACACAGAGAAAGAGAGAGAGAGACACACACACACAGATAGAGAGAGAGAGAGAGAGATAGATAGACACACACACAGCTGGCTCCTGTATTCACAGGCCTCTTCAGTTTCTTCTGGTCCTGACATTGACGTGACACATGTGCTGTGCGCCCAAACCCCTGAGAGGGGTGCTTTGTGTGAGGCCGTAAGATAACACACGCCACTGCACATGGCTAAGGAGATTAAACCTCTGCATCCTTGCAGGAACAAAACCAGAAAAATCAAACCTATGAACAAGTTCTATGAACAAGTGCTGTCCTGGTGCTAAACACAGAAGCACATACACTTACATGAATGCAATTCTGAGATTTGTGATGTGTAATTGTATAATTCTATTTATTACCCAAAAAACACCAAAAAAAAGTGTTAAACATATGAATGCAATTCTGGACTACAGAAGGCAAAGTACAGTTCCGTCCCCACTCTACATCAACGGGGACTGTGTGGAGAAGGTCCACACCTTCAAATTCCTAGGAGCCAACTTATCAGATGACCTCTCATGGTCTGTCAACACCTCAGAGACAGTAAAAAAGCCACAGCAGCGACTACACTTCCTGAGAGTACTCAGGAAAAACAACCTGGAGTGTAAACTGATGGTGGCCTTCTACCGCACCACTATCGAAAGTGTACTAACCTACTGCATCTCGGCGTGGTACTCCGGTTGCACTGCAGCAGACAAGAGAGCCCTCCAAAGGGTCATCAACACAGCACAAAAAATCACTGGCTGCTAACTGCCCTCCCTGAAATCCATTGCCCGCTCCCGCTACCTTAGCAGGGCCAATAACATCTTAAAAGACTCCTCTCACCCAGGCCACCACCTGTTTACTCTCCTGCCCTCAGGCAGACGGTACAGATCCTTTAGAGCAAGGACCACGCGTCTTAAGAACAGTTTTTTCCCGACGGCCATCAGAACTCTAAATACAGACATGCACTAAACACTAAGCACTTTATTGACTACAAGTCACATACCATCTCAGTCACCTTACACATGTGCATAAACAAAACTGTCTGTATTTATTGTAAAGCACCTCAGGGAAGTACTGTTGATGTATTTATTAAAGTACTTTAATCTATACCACCGCACTTTGTTCAACTCTTAATATATATATATAAGAATATATATAACACAACAATATTACAACTATCTAAAAACAGTAGGAATAGCTCAATATATATATATTGAGCTATTCCTACTGTTTTTAGATAGTTGTAATATTGTTGTGTTATATGTTGTTGTTGTGTTATATGTTGTCCCTCGTCGCACCAACAGGAGAAGCACTCAAAATTTCGTTGTATAAATACAATGACAATAAAGGCTTTTCTATTCTATTCTATAATATATTATAATATATATATATATATATATACATTCATACACAAAAGTGCACAGAGAATAAGGGAGAAAGAAAGGGAGAAAGAAAGGGAGGTCACCGAATGACGCAGAGACCATGAGAGTTTTGCAGAGTGAGAGCCTGTCATTAGAGTGCTTTGTTCTGCAGCGGATGATATTTAGATCATCTCTCGCTCTCTCTCTCTCTCTCACACACACACATACACACACACACACACACACACACACATCCTGTCAGACATGAAAGGAGGAGCGAGGGAGAAGAAGAAGAGGAACGGAGAAAGAGAGGAAGTGACAGCATAGGGACCAAGATAAGGATTGGAAAGTGGGGAGAGGACGGAACCAGTTAGAGAGAAAGGGTGTGGAGAAAGCGTCTGACACTGTTAATTGTATCCCACTCAGAACTGATCGTTTTGTTATTTCTGCGTTGTTTTCCATCAGCTTGTATTAGCCACATTAACAAAACCAATGCCGTATTAGTACTAATATTCATTTAACGGAGGCTGAGGCAACTCAGATCAATTCAGAGTAAACACAGCAAGTGTATTAGGCTTATTAGGTAGGCAGAGAGAGAGAGAGAGAGAGTGAGGTACAGAGAGGGAGAGAGAGAGAGGGTGGTAGAGAGAAAAAGAGAGAGAGAGAGAGCAGGCAGGCAGGCAGGAAAGAGTGAGGGGGCGGTGGAGAAAGAGAAAGCAGGTCTAGTCCAGGTGGGGCTCCGTCAGTCTGTGTTTTATTTTAGGATAGCATAGGGATAGAGGGAGAGAGAGGAGGGGGGGTTGAGAGAAAGAAAGAAAGAAATAGAGTGAGAGCCACAGAAAGAGGGAGGGAGAAAGAGGTAGGGAGAGATGGAACAGTCGAGGGAGGGGAAGATGAATTGTGTTAATTAAGATGAGCAGGCAGAGAAGACAGTGCAGAATTACACAAACACTAATTAGAGTGTTCGTTAGGGGGCAGAGAACGAGTGCACTGCATCCATCATCCCAACACATTTCCCCTTCCTCTCTTCGCCTCACTCTCTCTGTCTTTCCCTCTCTTCCTCTTTCTCTTCCTTTCTCTCTCCCTCACTCCACGACTCTCACTCCCCCGATCGGTCTCTTTCTTCTGCTTAGCAACCATATTTGGCTGCTCCAAATGTTTTCTCCACCCTCTCTGCCATTCTTCCTGCCTTTCACATCTCTCTCTCTCTCTCTCTCTCTCTCTCTCTCTCTCTCTCTCTCTTTCTCTCACACATGCAGATGCTTTCTGCTTGTTCCTCCCAGTTCCACAGTTTTCTGTCGTTTCCATTCCTCTTGTTTTTCATATCCCTCCTTTCCTTTCCTTGCCTTTCCTCTAGTCTTGTCTTCTCTTTGCTCTCCTCTCTTCTCCTTTACTCTCTTCTCTTCACCATTTTCTTTCATCTTCTCCCCATTTTCCATGGTGCACCCACTCTATCGTTTCAATTGTTTTTACAGAGTAAAATTGTCCTATCTCAGTATAAGCATGGTAAGTGGTAAGTCTTTGTGTGTGTGTATGTGTGTGTGTGCGTGCATGTGTGTGTGAGTGTGTTTGTGTGCGTGAGTGTGTTTGTGTTTGTGTGCGTGTATGTGTGTGTGTGCGTGTGCATGTGTGAGTGCACGTGCTCATGCTCTGTGTGTGTGTGTGTGTGTGTGTGTGTGTGTGTGTGTGTGTTTTTTTTCAGCGTCAGCACAATTTTTATTGTTTCTCTGTGCCTGCCTCCTTGTCGGTTAGCGACCTCTCTGTCTTTCTCTCTTTCCTGCAGTGATCATCACCTCTTCCTCCTCTCTCTCCACCTCATCTCTTCTTCATCCCCCCCTCGACTCACCCGTCTCTCCCTCTCCACGCCGGAGGAAGATTCACACAAACACAACCTTAAACAGCCACACACAGTGCTGACAGTATGGACAGAGCCCCCACAGTACCAAACCCCCGGTCCATTTGTTCTGATCAGGGAATGAAGCACGGCGCTATAAAGCCAGGGTAACCTGATCACAACAAGGAGCCATGGTAACCGAAGCTGCTTCCAGTGACCCACAGAAACACAGAGCCTGTGATTGGAAGATAAATCCTCTAATGGAGATCTGAGATCTGTGTCTGCCTGCTGTGCTTCTAAACTGCGAAAGAACACTGGCAGTTAATTTTTTCCATTTTTCACCTGTTGGCTGTTCGATCATTTATATGTATTCTGTTAGTGGACACTTTTAGCCAAAGTAGGACTTACAGTACACACATGTATCTTTTCAACCGTATATTAAGACAATGTTATTAAGACATAATATTATTAAGACAACTTGAGACAATTGTATTGCTTTGGCGCTATAGAAATAAAACTGAATTGAAATGAAAGGGTGTCCCTGGGTATCAAACCCATTAAACCGGGCGTTGGACTGGGATGCTGCTATCATGACATGACATAAGTTAGGCAAGACTTTCCTGTGCTTGTGTGAGTGGCGGTCTGTGTTCTCAACTCATCCTGATGGATGGAAGCGTCTGCCCCTCACGCCTCTGCCCAGAATGCTATCCTGGGAGATGGAGCACTTTAATATGCAGGAGAGGAGGCCACCCAAGTGAACAGATGCGGATGTTATTGGGATATTTGTTTCATTACATGGCCTGATTGTTCTTTTCACTAGACAAGAGCAAGGAAACAGGACTCTGTGTTTGTCTGCTAGATTTTTTTTAAATCAGAACACACACACACACACAAATTATATGTTTATATGTATATAATTACCTGTATCAAGCCAATTGAAACAACTAACAAGCAGTTATAAAAACACAAGGCAAGGCACACACCCTATTATCATACACTTGTTAGAGTTATCAGAAATGTTAATAAATGCTTATGTGGTGTTGTGATGTCATTAGATTATGTTATAGGCCATTTATTAACGTGTTATATACATTGTATGGGCAAACTCATTCATAACACTTTCTTTGCTCTAATAATCTCCATCTTAACTTCTTAAAAAAACATTGTTACAATGAATGTTGTTTTGGCATAGAGAGAAGGTTGCACAAATAATGAAACCAAAAACAGCCACCAACCATATTTTTGGAAATTGAGGAGAGACATTAGAAATGGACTCAGGCAAAAGGATCAGGATGGAAATGCAGATAATCATATTACTAAGCCATTACAATCTGTTTGTTTAATTATGATACCGGTGATTATAAGATCAAATTTTTCTTAATGTGTAACAAGAGCACTGTTCATGTCTTGCTGGTTGCCATGGTTTCAGATTTCCTTCAGTTTATTGGCTCCTTTAATAGTATTGGCTTTTTATGGGGAATATGAACAAACACCTGTACACAAGGAATGCACACATGCACGCACACATACACACACACACACACAGACACACAAACACACACACACACACCTTCACATACATACACAGAGAGGCTATTATTATGAGCTATATTGAGCTATAAAATACATGGTTCTGCTACATGGTGCCTTCCTTGTTACTACGCCATCTATTCAGGTCACTTGTGTATGCATGCATCTGTCTTTGAATGTAAATGTGTGTGTGTGTGTACTATCCAATTAGACTTCATAATGACATGATACACATATTTCCGCACGTCACATACATCTCGCCTTGGTCTTCCATCACAAAGACAAAAAGAAAGTGATATAAATAAAGAGCGACAAAAAGATAAAAGAGAGGGAATAACAACGGAGGCTTGACACCAACCCACTCTCACTCACCGCTACACCGCACCGTGCATCGCGCACAGCGCGCACCCTGGAAATGAATTACTTTTATTTGTTCTTGTTTATTTGTCTGTGTGACAGGGCCCATGCATTAGCGCGGCCCAGCTGCCTGCATCGTAGCTGCCGGGCTAATGCCTCTCGTCAGCCAGGGTGAGTGTGTGTCTGCTTACAGCAGCAATACAACCACTGCTTAACACAGCACCAGCAGAGCCCATACACACCTGCACCACAAAGAGAGGAGGATGAAGGGGAGTAAGAGAGAGAGGGGGGGAGAGAGAGGGAGAAAGAGGTGTTATTTTTTATGGCATCTTCTCTTTCATGTTCCCTACCTCTTGTTATTGTTATAAACTCACCAGTGCCTTTTCAAGGCGCCCCGAGACTTGGAGTGCTAGAGTTGCAAACTTCTAATAAAATATTGTGTCAGATTATGTATGTGTTATCCACACACACACACACACACACACACACACACACACACACACACACACACACACACACAGCAACCTAAATTAGCCACACAAACTAACACAGACACCCTCTGACACACACAAATTGAAATGAATGCTTGTTGTATTCCCGCCTGTGAATCTTGATTGATGCCTTGGTCTGTGAGTCTGGCCATGAAAGATAGATGAGAGGGGGAATGAGAGAGGACGTGACCGAGAGGGAAGGGAGCGTGTGACAGTGGGGTGATGGGGTTAGGAAGATGTCGCCAGGAGAGATTAACAGAGACAGTCACTTAAGAGGGGATTAAACCATTTAACATTTCACCAGGCCACTCCTTTCTGTCACACAGTGCGCTGTGTGCAAAGACTGTAGCATCTCTGTCTTGCGGTGTGTTTGTGTGTATTTGTGTGTGTGTGTGTGTGTGTGTGTGTGTGTGTGTATGTGTGTTTGTGTGAGTGTGTGTATGTGTGTTTGTGTGTATTTGTGTGTGCGTGTGTGTGTATTTGTGTGTGTGAGTGAGTAAGTGAGCAAGTGAGTGAGTGAGTGTGTGCATATGTGGCTGTGTGTGTGCCATGAGTGAGTGTGTGTGTGTGTCTGTGTGCAAGGCCTCATGTATTTGTTGCCATATGCGTCTGGCAGAGTGCCTGTATATTTATGTGCACATAAGCATTGAGATTACCTCCACAGCACCTGCCTGTGAGAATCAATATGATAGAGAGCGCAGCAGCTGATGCTGTAGAACAGAGATAACCTCACCCAACAGCAGGTGAGGGCCTAACAGATTACAGGTTAATTTCCTAACACTGCTCTTCATTTCATTTGAATCATTCAAAAGAATACAGAAAAATCAGGCACAGAGCAGACCCCTGCTTTACTATTGTGTATACATGCCCAAAACATGCATTTAAAACATATAATAAATCTGGGCTAGATGACAAATCGTGTCTGTCTCAGGTGATATACTTGTGTGCACACCTAGTGTTAACTGCACATCAATCACTGACATACCTGTCCTGTCCTCTCTGCTCTCTTCTCCACACCTGCCTGTCTTCTGGGTGATAATGATTGATATGTCAAATGAACGCTAACACAACAAAGTAAACACAAGTAAAAGCTAACTGAGTCCTAACCATTATTTGTTTATGTTGCTTTTTCGGTAGGCGTTTCCTCCCTGGCCATGAAGACCCAGACTCTGTCTAGACATTTCTAACAGATCTCAAGAAGCCCATATGGATTGGAGGTTGGAAGGTGATTATTCACAGACGTCCAGATAGAGTCCCTCTGACTCACGTTGGATTTAAATCGGGTGATTGTGATGCTCCTAACATCAGCTTCCTCTTCCTCTTTGAAGGAGGAGATAGCCCACATGGCTGAAAGTCCACTGTGAACAAAACTCCGCCCTGGTCCAAGTATAATTCCTTTATTTTGAGGCAAGCCCTGCCATTTGGAGGTAGATGGTAGAATAGGGTGACCAGACGTCCTCTTTTACCCGGACATGTCCTCTTCTCGAGACCTAAAAAATGCGTCCGGCAGGGATTCCCAAATCATCCGGGATTTTGCCTAGTCGGCAAAAGTTTTGTAAAGGGCATCTCCCTTACGTTCCACCTTCTTGCGCGAGCTCTGACTGTAGACAGAACTGTCATTGGTAGACAGCCTTCAGATAAGATATGGAATTCCATCAAAGGAGATATATTACATGTCCACTCACACATGTGCAGACGCAGATATGTAGAGAAGTGGAGAAGATGTTCTTACCAAGCTTTTAAATTCCAAGGACAATGAAATATAATGTAGTCAACTTGATGAACTACTACCATCTAAGGAGGAACTTGATGCGTAAGTTATAATATAGTGTGGTGTTACACGGCCACACGGTTACACGTCATGAGTATTTTTCTTAGTTAGCTGTGTGTGCTAGTGAGGGCTCTTAGGCTATTTACTGTAGTCCAAGTATTGTCCTGGTTTTAACTTCTCGTCAGACGAATGTGGGAGGACAGCAAGACAGTGCCTTTTTGAACTTCAATTTGATCCATTTGAGGAATCTGTTTATAATTAAGTGTAAGTGTAATTTGTCAACTTGCAAATGTTTTGGTGGCTAGCTTTGATAGTGGCTGGTGCTATGCTGTTGATTAGCCTACAGCTCATTAACGCTGAAGCTCAAACAGCCCCCCTAAGATAAAGTTAGACAAACGTTTTTTTCTCTCTCTTAAGGGATGCCTGCACATTCAGAGTAGTCTGCTTCTAGCTCTGATCTGTTGGCGCAGCATATTATAGACATTTTTGAGATGCTACATTACTCTACATGCTGCAGCCAGCAATATCAGACCAAAGCAGCTCATTTTGTGAATGTGAGCTAACCTTTTTTTTTTTTTTACTTTTCTCTCTACATTAATAAATCCTATTTTATGGGCTGAAAACTTGTATTGTTCATTTTATATTCGTTCCTTATTGTATTACTCCAGGAAGGCAATGTGACTGCATCTTCTATACATTATAATTTGATCCATTGCATGTTGGACATGATTTGGACTATATTTTAAATAACCTGCAAAAGGCCTTCACTCTAGAACTAATGTTCTTATTTTGCAAAATTATTGATTAGGAGGCAGAGAGGGCCACAATGCCACTCCAGACTGATGGACCAGTGCCTTTGACAGTGGGGAGGCTTACCTGTGACTAATACCTATCTCATCCATGTGCATGATATACGTAGGCCGTTGGCGTGTCACTCCAAACTACATGACACTGATGAATGCTTAAAGTACCTCTATGTAGTAGCCACTAGTGTCTGAGCTCAAAGTCTTTGTCTCAATCGATCTCCGATCTCGATCTCAGTCTCAATCACTCAATTTTTTTTACAATATTTCAGCATATCTGAAAAGATGTTTTTGAAAAAAAAACTGCTTACAGAGAGTTTACAGGTGGTTTGTTGAAACTCAAGTTAAGTCTTTCTATTTGTGACCAGAAATGCCTTTAACTCACAGTGCCATAGTGTACCTATGTCAAACATCGGCCATTCTGTTAAACAATCAAAATGCTGAGTTTAATAATGGATTAACAATCTATAACTTTAGTTTAATAATGGATTCACATGACAACGCGAACGTTTGTCGATAACACACTCCATCCGATAATTAACACCGTTACGATAGTTGGCTTAGTTAGTTGACAGTAAAAATATGTGGATGTTATTGAAAACCAAGACATTTTTTATGGACCTGAACTCCCAAGAAATAAAAGCGTGTTCTAAACTCTGAAGTCGACGTGCATCAGACAGTGCCAGTGGGCGTCGGCCTTGAGACTCCCATTCTTCCTCCTTTGACTTCTACTTCTCTCAGTGACTCTCATTATGAACATCCTCATTGTACACAATTCCCCATGAACATAATTTGCTTTTGAGGCACCTCTCTTTACGCTCTTTCAGCGGATTCAAAAATATTCTTCTCGACTGCCCTCTGGCTTTATATGGACTGGAACTCATTGAGCATGTCACAATCAGCTTAAGGCTGCTAAGCAGACAGACCATCCTTTCAATGTATCCCGTCTCAATCCTCCAGCGCCCACATGCATACTCACACTCTGTTTTGTCAGGTGTTCCTCCTTTAAGTGGACAAAAAGACTAGAGATCACGTCAGAAATGGTGGCTACACATCGGTGTATACCATATGTGCACACGGGAACGTTCCCTGTAGAGCCGGCATGTTTGAAATGACTTTAAGCACTTTTCCTCTCCACTCTCACTCTCTACTTAGGATTTGTTTCAGTGTGTGCCTTCCTTTCCACCTCCCACTACCCTTTGTCAGTATTGGTCTATATTGTCTATCTTTCTTTATGTTTGTTTGTGTGTGTGTGTGTGTGTGTGTGTGTCTGTGTGTGTCTGTGTGTGTGTGTGTGTGTGTGTGTGTGTAATATAGATTGTAGTATTGCTCTCAAATACCTAATAAAACAAATAAAACATGCACATACATGTAAATTGTACACTGTAATTGCAGCATAATGGGAAAAAACAGACAGATAGAGGACACAAAAAACACTAAAGATGTTGCGGATGAGACCTTATGGGAAAGGAAGAGAGAGAGAGAGAGAGAGAGAGAGAGAGAGAGAGAGAGAGAGAGCGAGAGAGAGCGAGAGAGAGAGAGATTTCTAACACTAAGGGAAACCTTTATTTAGGAGGCGATTATTCACACTGGTCATTAGAGAGTGGTATCACTTTCCCTCATTTACAGAAAGGAGGGATAGAGGGATGGAGGTAGCAGGGGAGAAGAAGGGAAAAGGGTAATCATTAGAAAGATATCACTTTCCCCATCGTCCCTAATGAGGAACACAGAGAGATGGAACGATAGGGACAGAGAGATAGAGAGCGAGAGGAGAGAGAGAGAGAGTGAGAGAGAGAGAAAGAGAGAGAGCGAGAGAGGGAGGGAGAGAAACAGATACACAGATGGGCAGATGAATGGAGAGACAAAAAGAAAATATGGATGGACAGATGGATAAATAGATGGCTAGAGGGGCTACGGCAATGAAAATATGAACAGTCTTTGGACTGCAAACGGCATGCATAAATATACACCTGCTACCTCAATGACTAAACAACTACGGCATGACTTTATACTGCAGTAACAGTTAACACTTGTAACATCCCAAATGTTTAATAATTATTAATAATTATTGATAAGGGCTTAATATCTGTCAAAAATATTTGAGCAAATTTAAACATAAGACAAGCCATAGGTATATAGGGAAAATGTATGACATGAAAAGCTATAGGCCTGTTTCAAATGACTCAATGCTTGCTCTCTATAGAAGCACCAAGCCTCTGGACCTACTACACAACAACTGATACAACAAACGTACTGAGTTTTAAAAGGCTTACTCAGACTTTAGAAGTAATTTGATCAAGCAATTAAAAAAATCTATTGGCCCTGAATGTCCACTTCTGGTAGCCATACAGAACTTGATCTTATTCACTCCTTCTTGATCTAAACTGCCCTGATGCACAGTGTTCTAAAAACACACCTCCCCAGAATCTGTGCCGGGCAGTTGAAGTAAGCACAGGGTGTTCAGGAAGAGAACCTGCCGTCTGTCTGCCGGAACTGTAATATAACTCATGATTCCAACAGGCCTTTCTCTGCTGAGCACAAATAACTTATGCATATTAGAGCACAGTAAATCCAAAAAGCTTTCTATAGTCTCTTATTTACATCTGTGCGAGCAATTAACAAACTGAGAGACAGACTTAATTAAAGGACATAAATTGGGATTAGCACAAACACTGCACATTTACGTTTTAATTAAACATTCTTCATTATTTATTTCACAAACAGCTCTGATGTGTGTGTGGGTGTGTGTCTATGTACATTTGTGTGTGGGTGTATGTGTGTGTGTGTGTGTGTGTGTGTGTTTTCTGGTTCATTCTGGTCAAAACTGAGAAGAGAAAAAGGCATTTAGGAGGAATAGAGACAGAGAAAGGTCTCTCTTCCCATTTGCAGCATATCACTTCCACCACTGGTCCGTCACACTCTAATATTCCCTAAGGGAATAATTAACACATTTTTTCTTCCCATCAAGATAAAATTGCACCTCATCTGAAATCAACCTAATGACTTCGGTGAAGGTGATGTGTAAACACACACAATCACATGAAAAGTCGGTCAGATTCCAGGTGGCATGTAAGACACATTCACGGTTGCATGTGGGATATACAGTATGCCTTGTGATCACAACACACACACACACACACACACACACACACACACACACACACACACACACACACACACACACACACACACACACACACACACACACACACACACACACACACACACACACACAGTGCAGCAGGGCTAGACCCTCTGTCTCTTCATTGTCATGTTTGAACAGGTTTGGCAGCAGGCAATCCCTGCTGTCGAGTCAATAATGCCTATTTACACTGGAGAGAGAGGGAGAGGGAGAGGGAGAGGGAGAGAGGAATATTTACCCATAGACTTCCATTCTGTATAAAAGCATAATGATCCCTCCATACCAATATTTGAAATGCAAGAGGGATGATAGAAGCACTGAGGCACTGGACACTTTGGGCTGTTCTTGGTCATCCTGTTAATACACACATACTGTACATACCAACATGCATGCATACATACACACACGACACCACACACACACACACACAGATGTGCACAGACAAAAATCTGCAAAAGATGCACATGCCATTTGCCCAAGAAAGAAACAAAGACAAAACAAAAGCATTGCACGCCATAGGCCACAATGAAACAAGTGAAAGGAGACAGAGCACCAAATAGAAATTACAGGAAGGTCAAATGTACAAGGAGAGAGAAAAAAGGAGTGTGGAGTGAGAAAGAGGGCAAGGGGGAACGAATAAAGAGACAGAGCACATTTTGTAAACAGGTCTCTATAGTAACCAGTGTGTAATTTGCCTAGTGGGAGTAGGGAAGGGAGAGAGAAGCGTTCACCATCACTGCTTGACTCCCTGACTATAATTACGCTGGGCTAGAGAAAGGGAAGGGTAGAGAGAGAAAGGGAAAGAGAGAGAGAAAGTAATACATAAAAAAGGATAGATAGAGGGGTGTAAATGCACAAAACGCTTCGCAACAGGAAATGTAGTTTTAATGAGGTAGAATGACCGAAATGAAAGTGGTGTGTGTGTGTGAGAGAGAGAGAGAGTGAGAGAGTGTGTGTGTGTGCCCGCGCATGTACGTGCATGTGTGTGTATTGATTACAGGGCATGGATTGATTTTCTGGGTCTGTGATTTGGTGCGTGGGCACACATGCATGCAGTGTCTGTCTGTACGTGTGTGTGTGTGTGTGTGTGTGTGTGTTGCCATGCTTGTATGTGTTAATGAATGCAATATTTACAGGGTCTCTCTCTCTCTGTCTGTCTGTCTGTGTCTGTCTGTCTGTGTGTGTCAGCACATGTCTGTATTTGGGTCCCTGTGCATACATACATTTATCTCTGGGGTAAAGGAATGTGTGACTGTGTGCGGATACGTGGTGAGTCTGTAGGGAAGTATGTGTGATCAATTGTATCTCTGGGGCTGGTGGGGGGTATTGGTCCATGTGTGGGGTTGTACAGTTACGTGTCTGGGTGAACGTGTACTCATCTATGTCTATGCATGAATGTGTGCATGAGTGAGAGAGTGAGAGCCAGAGAGAGAGAGAGAGAGAGGGAGAGAAACAGAGGTAGAGAGAAGCGAGAGAGAGCCAAAGAGAGAGAGAGAGAGAGAGAGAGAGAGAGCCAAAGAGAGAAAGAGAGAGCAAGAGAGAGCTTGTGGTCTGTGTCTGTAGAGATAACCGGATTAACGTTCCCCTGACATCCAGCATACAACAGGGATGGAGAGAGAGCGTGAGCGCGGAGGAGAGACGACATAAGTGACACGGATAGGGTTGAGGGATTTATGAAGAGAGAGAGAGAGAGAAAGGGAGAGAGAGAGAGAGACAGAGCGAGAGAAAGAGAAAGAGAGAGTGATAGAGAGAGACCAAAGAGACCAAGCGCAAACAGGTGAGTGACAGTTGTAACTACTTGGAGAGTTTTTGACAGAGCATTGAAGGCCAGTATCTGTGTGAGTGTCTGTGTGTGTGTGTGTGTGTGTGTGTGTGTGTGTGTGTGTGTGTGTGTGTGTGTGTGTGCGTAGGTCCTGATTATCACGCGCTGCCCCACTCTCCCGATTCAGTCAGACGGGGCTGAAGCGCGGCGGAGCTCAGAGGAGGCTGGCCGGGTTTGGCACGCCACTTCAAACGGGGGAGTGTGTGTGTGTGTGTGTGTGTGTGTGTGTGTTCAAACGGGGGCCCCTGCAGGAGCACAAGGTGACTGTTCCCTGTTTAGCTGTGAGTCTTAATTACCTCCGGTCTGATGGGAGCTCCGTCTCTCCTCTTCTCTCTCTCTCTCTCTCTCTCTCTCTCTCTGTCTCTCCCTCTCTCTGTCTCTCCCTCTCTCTGTTTCTCCCTCTCTCGGCCCCGACACCAGAAACAGCCATCCAGCCAACGACTGATGTGACCTCGAGCATGTCTTTAGGCCTGCAGTTACAGAGCCAGAGAGAGACACATATAGATAGAGGGAGGGAAAGAAAGGAAGAGTGAGAGAAGCAGAGAGAGAGAGAAGCAGAGAGAGAGAGAAGCAGAGAGAGAGAGAGGAGACTTGGGCTAGGGGTTTGGGGGATGGAAGGGAAGGGGGAGACAGAGAGAGAGACAAAAATAGAGATAGACAGAAACAGAGAGAAAGCGGGAGAAAAACAGAAAGCGAGAGAGTGCCAAGCGAGAGATTAAATTAATTCGAATGGGTTTACAATTTTCAGGCAAGAAGTCGCCATGCAGCAATTTGACTTGGGCCTCCTTGGCCAGGACCCCATTATGAATTGGCTAATGCGATTGACATTGAGCCACTGATAGCTTAACCTTGTGGCAAATTAAAGCCAGGGCTGTAATACTGTCATGAAAATGATCTTAATGTCATAATGTATTGCAGCTGCCAAGACCTGAAAAGCAATGCATTATCAGCACTTCACCGGCACACCTACAACCAGATTGGATCTCATTGCTCAGTCAGATAGATTACTACCTCTGTGCATCTCTGTGTGTGTGTGTGTGTGTGAGAGAGAGAGTGTGTGTGTAATGAAGACGATGTCGGCCTGACACCTTAATTAGGTGTCTCTGGTACCGACGAAAGCCCCGGTGGCCTCGCTCCATGGTGCAGAGGGAACCGGAACACGAGGGGGGCGTCTGGGAGGGGCGGAGGGTTGCAAATGAAATGGGGGATGGAGGAGATCCTTGCTGTCGCACAATTGGCTGAAATTAATGACGAATGAAGAGCGGAATTAATAAGCCGCCGGTGTCACGGCGAGAGCGGGGGGCAAAACTTTGGATCCCTTGGCGGAGGAGGAATTAGCCTTCTGGGAAGTCGTCGGCGGGAATAACGACGCCGGTGGCAGCCAGAACGCCGGGATGAGTGATGGTGAGGTGAAGTTAGAGGAGTTTGTGCAACTCGGCTATCTTTGGTAGGCCATCGCTAATTTAACACACACACACACACACACACACACACGTACACACACACACACACACACACACTCACACAGAAAGACTCACTTGAACACACGCACACATATACTTATACACACACACACTTATACATACGCACACACACACAGTTACTCACTCACACGTACACACACACACACACACACACACACACACACACACACACACTCCACAGGGATAATAATGAGGGACCACCGGCTGCTTGTGCATACGGTGGTCCTGGTGATTACTACGTCTACACACACTCCCCTGGGAACTTTGTGTTGACAAGGTGAATTAATTCACACTCACCACACACAAATACCCACACACACACTCATGCATACATACACTGACTATATACACACACAAGATATTAAAATACAAATGTATATTTACCTACTAGTGTACTATATCTGCTTCTCACACTTTCTCTGTCTTTCTGTGATTCTATTACTGTGTTTACACACACACAGACACACACACACACACACACACACACACACACACACACACACACACACACACACACACACACAAACAGGTGCAAGTGTAGGCCTGTGCACGCGCACACACACACATACACATACACGGAAGGTTTCGTTAATTTTTAGCCCCGGCTGAATGGAAAGCCAGCAAATACAGAGTACAGAGATGAAGAGTGATGCACTCTCACAGAAGACACACATGCGCTCACACACACACACACACACACACACACACACACACACACACACACACACGCACACACACACACAGCCAACACAGAGTTGACAAACAAGCAAAGCCGCACATACATCAAAGCACTAACTACAAGCAAGAACAAGCCTGTTCTTTTCCCCAGCTTGTTAAGGCCCAATGTGCAGAGGCAGCAGCTTGGCCCGTGTGTGTGGGGAGCAGAGGAGTCTACAGTGAAGCTCCAGCTGACCTGATGGCCACCGTTTTGTGTAATAAGCTCAGACATTGAAACATCAGGCTTTGTAGTGCACAGACTACTGAGTGTTCCCAGAAGTAACAAATCAGCTTTGAGAAGCTCATTACCGATTGACTCGGTCGACTTGAAGAACACTCAGATTGGTCGTACTAACGGACACACAAACATATATAAAAAAATAAACGAGTTGAATTGCAGGAAAACTTTGAAGTGTGAAGAGCGCTGCCTTTCATTTGGTGCATGTCAGCTGTGTTTGGATGATCTCTATCTTTAAACTATATCTGCAGCCTTTAGGTAATGGTGCCACTGGTCGGGAGCCTATTCACTCATATGGGCTGTTCAGGTCTGGGGAAAAAAAACAATATATGTACTATCCAACAAGTCAGAGAACCAAAACATATCAAAACGAATCAACTAAAGGTGTGCTGTGCTTCTGTGGCCTGAATATAAAAGAGTGTGTATGTGTGTGTGTGTGTGTGTGTGTGTGTGTGTGTGTGTGTGTGTGTGACTGAGAACGAGAGAGAGCAGAATTAGAAGAGAAAGCACATTCTCACCCACCACACCTGGAAAAGCACTGAAAAAAGTCACGGGGAGCTTTCCACAGCGATGTAATTGGTCAGCACACTCATCAATCAGCATCACAGCAACATCGCCTCTGCTTTAAGAGTGTGAACAGGCCTTGGCTCGAGTCCTCGGCTGTGGTCCTGTCCCCCTCGAGCTCATTTCTCACTTCCTCCGGCAAATGAGCACAGAGACCCAGCTTGAGACTGGCTGTGTGTGTGTGTGTGTGTGCATGTGTGTGTGTGTGTCTTTGTGTCTTTGTGTCTGTGTGCTTGTCTGTGTGTGTGTGTGTGTGTGTGTGTAAGTGTGTGAGTGAGTGTGGTTGTGTGTGTGTGGTTGTGTGTGTGTGAGTAGGTGGGAGGGAATTAAACATCAGGGAGGGGCGAAGGGTCAGGTGCTTAAGTTAAAAAAAGGGTTCCCCTCTCACTGACAGTTATTTATAAGAATTAGTGCTGTCAAACGATTAAAATATTTAATCGCGATTAATCGCATTTATGTCATAGTTAACTCAAAATTAATCGCGATTAATCGCAAATTTTTATCTATTCTAAATGTCCCTTCATTTATTTATTTTTTCCATCATTTTATTTGTATTGTAATGCCCTTATCAACATGGAAAAGTGAATTTGCTTGCTTTATGCAAATGTTTTATTTTATTGAAAACCAACATTGCCAAATAGGGCGGTACAAAATAAAATTTCAGGTAAACAAGGACTCAGCCTATAGTGCAGTTAAACCATGGCTTAATATTGTATTTTTTTTTTTCAAGTTTGCTGGGAACATAGCAGTCAGGCCTCTTATTTCAGAAACAATGAACCGTAACAGTTAGGTTACCAATAAAAGGTAAGCCTACTACTTCTTTGCTTTCAGCCAGCTGCCTGTTCAGCCAGCTGCCCATTTTCAGACAACAGTGAAGCTTGCTTCTTTTGCACAACACAACTTTTAAAAGTAAACTTTCCATTCAGAAGCTTTTTATCATCCATTTCGCCGTATGGCGCTCACCATTCACTCTCAAACCGTAACGTTAGCCTACTACACAGTTTGCGAGGCCAAAAAGAATGTTAATCAAAAAAATAAAAAATAAAAAAAAAATTAAATCTCTCGCGTTAATCTCGCGATAAAATAATTAACGGCGTTAAAATGGGTTTGCGTTAACGCCGTTAATAACGCGTTAAACTGACAGCACTAATAAGAATCAAAATAAAGTTACCTACAGTACCACATCATTTTATCATTTATTTGTTTGTTTGTTTGTTTGTTTTATGTGTAAGTAGGCCTACGAGTTATAGCCAGTGGCAACAATAATAACAAGTATAACCCATAGCCTGTCAATGAAATTGTGGATCAGCCAGAAGATTTCCCTGACATATCAGAGCACAGACTACCAACCAATGGCTACGGTTCTTTAAGTGCTGCACCAGAAAGGGGTGACAGGATAATGTTTCCGATATCCACATATAATTGCATAGACTATTAACCATTCAATCCATACAGAGGGACTAGCAGAGTTCACCCGTTTACATTAACAAGGCTATTTTTTGCCAGACTAGCTTGTGTGTTGTTAGGCTTTATAGTAGACGACTGTATATGTTAGGCTACTTGGCCCATAGCAGCCTGCTGGTCAGTGTCCTGGCTGCCACCAATGAGGACAAGTCAGAGGGAGGATGTTGCTCCGCAGTGCTTTGATTTGCGTGCAATAACTGCAGTTGCCGTGGCAAGGGAAGATGAAGGGTGAAGTGCCTTCTCACTGAATCAGAACTCAAATACAGACATAGTGTTGTCCGGCAGTTACAGTACGCTTTTAAGCCTTAAGAACAGTTAAAATAACTAAAATCTAAAATAACATGTACAAAACAAAAAGGGGCATTTATGAAGTCAGAGAGGCAAAAGGGCAGGTGCTTGAGCACCACCTGGGGTCTATCTGTGCACGTGCCTCAATGGAGCACCCTCATTCCATCCACCTCCTCCTCCACCTCCACCACCTCCTCCACCACCTCCTCCTCCTCCTCCTCCACCTCCACCACCTCCATCTCCTCCACCTCCTCAGCTTCGTTGGCGACTGCATGGGCCTCTGCACTCTGCACACCTGTGTGCTCATGAGCAACTGAGTGCTTCAGGGTGGCCCCTCACACAGGTTTGGAAAAAGAGGGAAAAGGTGCTCTACATCGCCCCCTACAGGCCAGTTCACACCCTTTAGTGTATGTGTCCCCTGCAGGACAAGGTGGATATTTTCTGCTTCATTTGGAGAGATCATGTTAACTTGTGATTCTAGCTGGGGGGAGTACCATGTCTGGTAAGGACAGACATAAACATGTGCACTATGGAGTCTCCAGTCATCGACATGACATTCATATTCTGTAGACACCCTTGTGTAAATGATGTCTAACTTATATGTCTCATCCTACAGTCATCCTTGCATGTCCCCATCCATGCGAAGCTAAGGCCTCGCTGTCGTAGCCCAGCTCCTGCTGTGCCGCTACGCTAAAGGAAACGATTCCAGTTCCTCCTGTTCCACCGAGTAAGACATCATTGCCACGGAGGGGTCGTTTATTGGCAGTGGTACGGTAAACATGGGATATGTGAAGGCAAATATGGCAGGTCCTTGAACCCCAGCCAGTGTTTTTCAGCAGATCACAGCTCATGAGCAAGAGCGCGCCAGATAGGAGGCTCTCCCAGAGACACGGACACCTGTGGTGAATCTGTCAGAGCTCGTACTGTGCTGCTTCAGAGCTGCAGGGGAGGAGATATGGAGGGGAAAGAGAGAGAGAGAGAGAGAGAGAGAGAGAGGAAGATGGAGAGAGAGGGAGAGAGAGGGAGAGATGGAGAGGTAGGGAGAAACCGAGAGGAAGATGGAGAGAGAGGGAGAGACAGAGAGGAACATGGAGAGAGAGGGAGAGACAGAGAAGAAGATGGAGAGAGAGGGAGAGACAGGGAGGAAGATGGAGAGAGAGGGGGAGAGACGGAGAGGAAGATGTAGAGAGAGGGAAAGACAGAGAGGAAGATGGAGAGAGAGGGGGAGAGAGGGAGAGACAGGGAGGAAGATGGAGAGAGAGAGAGAGAGAGAAAGAGAGAGAGAGAGAGAGACGGAACAGAAGGGAAGCAGAAATATAAACAGAGACAAAGAAAGAGAATCCATCTGTGGTCCCTGCATGACCGATAAAGTTGAAACCATCGGGCCCTGCTGGCGAACATGCTACAAATATGATTAAGTACATCAAGTATATAATTTGCTGTGAGCCATTTGGAAAGCCCCTGGTGGAACTTCTTCAGCTAAGGGCTAGAACAATATCCAGGGGATGGGAAATCAGAAAGCCAACTGTGCCAGTCTGAATGCCATGTGTGCCACTGAGGAAAACAGTGCATCACTGGCAAAAACAGGTGCCAAGGCTGAGTCTATGGAGGTGGCACCATACACGACAGTCACAAGTCTGCACTGTAGTTTTCCAAAAGGCCTCGAAAGCCTTTTACAGGATTACTGTCTTCATGGGGCAAGTGTGGTATGTGCTGTATACCAACTGTGCATGCATACACACACACACACACTGGAGGTTGCACAAAGTACTCGAGCATGTGTGTACTCGAGCAGTTACATCAATTCTCGAGTATCTACATTAACCTTGGGTACTTGTTAGTCACGTGATGCTGGATCTCGCGCACACTCAGTTTCCAGTTAGTGCCCTTGGTAAATAAGAAGAAGGATGGCAAGTTCTTTGATAAAAACTGAAAATAAAACTTGCGACAATTGTGAGTTAAATGTTAAAATATCATCGTATCATCCATACTTCACCACTGCGTAAGGTAAGACCAAGAGTGGTCTTCATATCAGATCCTTCATTTTATGCTTTGTCTATTTGTCTATGCACTGAAACCAACCAACACACACAAAGAAACATTGCTTGGTTGTACATGGCTGTTCTAAAAACAGTTATGTTGTTCATGATTCATTTCACGATTCCTTTGTGATGGCGAAAGGTTATTATTCTGCCGACTACGATATTTGGCATGTTCCATGCACAGTTCTCCAGGCTTTGGTTATGCAAAAGTAAATATGCCTTTCCAGTGGGTCAATGAGCATACAGCATTTTACTGCACCAAATCAAAATAGACTGACAGAGCAGACATGAATATTTACAAGTCATTCAGGTGTTTACAAACACACAAACATAGAGAGGGGAGGGGGGAGAGAGAGAGAGAGAGAGAGAGAGAGAGAGAGAGAAGGGTGACCAGTGTGAATAAAACACAAATCAACATGAGCAATGTGCAAACCAACAAACAAAAAAAAAGCAGCGATGAATTTAGTTTCCCCAGCGCCTCAAAAGACTCCATTATATGGGAACTGAGAGGAAAGGAAAAGTGGAGAAACATATACGGAGGGAAATGAAAAACGACAAAGAAAGAAACCTTTAATTCTTCTCCAGTGTGTCAGAGCAGAGGTGTGTGTGTGAGAGAGAGAGAGATAGAGTGTGTGTGTGTGTTTGCTTGCAGGAACACGCTGAAAGGCATTATTTTCAGTGAAGCCCAAGCTAAGGTGTATGCTTTAATGTGGGGTAGTCTAATACCCTTTTAATGCCTCTTGAATCTCCTCTGTGTGGGTGGATGGGGGATGCATGCTCGGATGCATGAATGCTTTGGTGAACACTTGGATGAATGGGTGTCAAAATGGTTTACATTTTCCACACACAAACACAGTTTACTTCTACGCATGTTTTAGAATGTCCTTTGGTTAATGAATATTTTCTGTGCAGACAAAATCTCACACACACCCACAAAATGAACAACGAAGTTGACAAACAAGCAAAGCCACACATACATCAAAGCACTAACTACAAGCAAGCCTGTTCTTTCCCCAGCTTGTTAAGGCCCAATGTGCAGAGGCAGCAGCTTGGCCCATGTGTGTGTGGGGAGCAGAGGAGTCTACAGTGAAGCTCCAGCTGACCTGATGGCCACCGCTTTGTGTAATAAGCTCAGACATCGCAACATCAGGCTTTGTAGTAGTGCACAGACTACTGAGTGTTCCCAGAAGTAACAACTCAGCTTTGAGAAGCCCATTACTACTCAGCTAAGCTGACAGGTTGTACTAGCAGTAACAAAACAAAACAAACTTTGGACTGTGGACACCGCTTATGACTTAATTTGGTGTGGGCGACAGTGGTACACGAGGTAGAGAAGTCGTTTAGTAATCAGAAGGTTGCTAATTGCTCCTGATGTGCAGTGTGCCATCGGTGTAAATGTAAAATGTGTATACATCCTTGTAAGTCGCTTTGGATAAAAATGTAATGTGTGTCAACTGTCGTTGTATGGATTCAGTCTTTGTGGTTATTCAGGTCTGGTAAAAGAAAATGATCAGTACTATCTAACAAGCTCTATACCTATCTATACATATGAATGCCTATTCAAAACAATATTTTCCATGAACCTGGGTGATACATGCTTGAATGCATGGATGCTTTTGATAAATGGTTGGATGCTGGAAGTCTTAAATGATTTACGTTTTCCACACAAAAATAAAGTTTAGATCTGTTTACGTCTGCACTTGTTTTTTAAATATATGTATATCTTCTATGATACCCATAAGAAAGCTCTTAGCTACCTGTAATGTGTCAAAACTGTGATGGTACACACCTCAGAAAACATGGAATGCTGACCCCGCCTATAGCCGTTGTTGATTGGTCAAAAGTTTATATGGTCCCGCCTTTCGCCTGCTGGTTCTAAACCGAACCAAATCACTCATACCCACAGGCGATCGAGGTTAACGACACCTATCATAACCCCTACCGTGATTCATTACGATTTTGCAAACCTGATGACTACTTCTTGCTCATAGTTTGCGGAAGAATACAGGAGAGATTAGTTTTACTTTTTTTTTATTTTTTATTTTTTTACTAAGTTTCTAGTGCGCTCAGAGAGCGAGTTCTTAAAATCTGTATGGGAATACTTTGTAACACGGAAACGTACCTTCTTATTCTTGGAAGTCGTCCAACGCACCTGCAAGAAGGAAGAAAACAACTTTTGGAAGAAACTTTCCGTTTCAGGTTTGGCAACGGGCGTCCGTCCGATCCCTGCAGTGATTTAAAATTTAAACGTTACCCCTCAATGCGCAACGTACACTTTGGCAGCCAAGCACATATGGATTCTACATAGGATGGGATGTACTCATTTTATTAATTTCAAAGTTTCAGACAAACTTTGGCTGTTACGCGGCGCTTCTGACAAGTGCCCACAAACTTCTGCTTGACTTGTGTCCTTATCAACTCAACCGTGCCCTCCCCGACACACCGCTGACACGGGCCCAGCGAGAGAGCGCACCGGCCGGCTGCCGTCATGGGCTGGCATACGTATCCTGGAGCTTTCACGGTATGGAGAGTGACTGTTCTAGTGATTGAGCTGGTTTGCACGGCCCTGGGGAAGAGGCACGTGGTCTACTGGAACTCCACAAACACAAAGTAAGTTATATTTCAGTCAAAAACCTTATTTCCTTTCTGTCCTTTGTTTTTGCTGCTAATTTCATAAACATGAATGGAGAGAGAAAGGGGGACATCCAGAAAAGTCAAGCTTGGCTAAAAGTGTCCCTGACGCTTCTGTTCACATTTTCAAAGTAACATACCCATCCATAAACCGAACAACAATTTTCCACTCCCTCCTCTGAGGTTGTTGGTAGTGAAAGGCCATTGGGGGGGGGGGATGCGCTCTCCATTACTGTACAGAAATACCCGATCGATGGGCGTAGCGGTTGGTATTACGCAGGTTCAGGTTTTAAATGCCAATTCAGCGCGGTGAGTGAGCGCAAACGCTGCTGAAGACCGTCATGTCGTATCATGCTCGGAGTGTTCTTTTTTTTTTTTTTTTTTTACTGCCAAAAACACACCTGCTGCTCATGATTAGGGGCCGAGGCACAGGCTGACACGAACAGATTTTAGTTCGAAGGCCAGAAACCTCTTGGAACAGTAGCACACAGACTGACCGCAAATGAGGCTTGTCGAAAGACATTTATGAATAAATGTAGAGCTAAATCGGTTCAGATGGGGTACTGGGTCTTGTGCAAATTAGGCCGGTGAGTGTTGCGGTACAACGACGCTGCTAGATCTCAGTGTAGCTAATTGTTTAATTGGTGGTCATTAGTCAGCTGGAATGCAAGCTCACCTGCAAACCCAGGTGTGCGCAGATAATTGATTGGTTATCTATTCTGAGGCATGGGAGGAAGGACGAGCCACAGCACACATTCACGGCAACAAAAGTACTGATATTGCCTTACATGTACATAAGTATTTAGGTTAAATAGATGTTGTTCTGTCACTTTCTAGCTTTTACAGATATTTATCCTTCTAGTCCCCTGCAGAAATACTGTATGCTATCTATATCTACATCTAAATGGGGAGTGTGCGTTTTTTACTTTCAGGTCGCAAACTCTCTACTCTGCAAGTATTGTAAATTGGATGTTGATTAATATGGGCTGAGTTTTGGATACTCCGTGTTCCTCTGTGACCTGGCTACTCAGATGGGGAAACTTGTATGAAACGTTGCATCGGCCTGCCCTGAACTGTTTAAACAGTCATGCAGAAGAAGCACATTTGAAATTGGATTAGAGAGAAGACAGAGCAGCTGAGAAATGCCTGGAGAAAAGTAGAGCATACAGTTGTGGGCAGCTCATGCCTCCCTCCTACCCTGTTGCTTGCTGTGTGTACTTTCTATTTGTTGTTGTGTGTGTGTGTGTGTGTGTGTGTGTGTGTGTGTGTGTGTGTGATATCTCAACATCTGGCAGCTGGACTGTAGTGTATGTAACCAGGCTTTATCTGTGTAAGTATGTGACACTGTGGCAGTCAGCTGATAAAGTCGGGTACAAATGTCTTCCTCTTATCAGTCTTGGCACCTTATCAGTCTGCCCACCCTGTCTCTCTGCATTCAGGTATGTGGCTGCAGCTCAGTCAGCTATGGTGGATTCTGTTCTAATACCCCTAGGGTACCAGCAAAGTGCAGTGGTTTTAAGATCAGATTAATTAAGATAAACTCATTATACTACCCCAGAAAACCACAACGAGAACAGTGTGTTCCTATCACCTGATCTGGAAAGAGCTAGAGAGGAAGAGTGAGCAAGCGACTGAAGGAGAAAGAGGGAGTCACACAACAAGTTTGGACACATTGCTAATACTTGAGAAATACCAGAAGGCCAATCCCTCTCCGCACTCCTCCCTTCCCTGTACTTGCACACCCCCCTTTCTCTGCTTGTCTCTGCGTGATGGCACCTTAGGAGATCAGCTCTGCAGAACCACCAAATCTCCCTGTGAAATAAACAGCTTTAACAGATCAATTATTATTCGAGGGGGGTGATGATTATTAGAGAAAATGTCTTATTAAATCTCATTTAAGCACTGTAAGCCACATTTATCCGCAATCAACTTAGTGATGCCTTCCACACGCATAGCCTGTGAATGTATTAATTTAATCACAAACACTGTTGTGGTGCCGGTAATCCAGACGGCAAAAACACATTCCATGTTGTGTTTCCATATCACGGTGCTCCGTAACGGTATCTGTAAGGTAATAAGGTAAAGATGCGGACGGGCGCATGCACAGTCAAATTAAAGGCTTGAACACCAAGAGCAATTCCGTTCAATCAAAGCGTCAGTTATTGCACGTACATACAAAACAAGACAGGCACACTTTTCGGCCGGACTTTCAGAGAGCGCCCTAATCCCTACCTTTCTTTGTTAATGATTAACCAGGAGAACCCGTGAACTGCAATCAGTAATCAAGCAACCTAGCCCGAGATAATTACTTTTTATGTATTGCTGAGGAGGCATAAAGAAAACACGTTCTCCACATCCCCTCCCACGTTGGCCTTGTTTTGTTCCATGTAATGTGAGGTTTCGTAAAACGAAGGCTGCTCTGACTTATCTTTGCTTTGGCAAACTTTTGACCACACATCCGTTCTTTGAAGACGTGTATGCAATCGTTTTCTCTGGAAGAACACCAATTTCCCGATTGGAAACTCCGCGTAAATCAGACTTGCGTGCAACATGGTGGGAATTTTTCCCCCCCCGATATACGTTTGTGTTTCTTACAATACTGTTTTGTGTTCCCACAGAGTGGTGTATGTACTGCAAGGCAACGCAAATATTATTACGGCGACACGCAATCGTTTGTCCTTTCTAGGCGTTCCATTATTGCAGCAGATATGAATTTCCACATAAGAACAGATCCGTAACACGACAGCGTTGAGACCAAGCCAGGCTTGTGGTGCCAGCCGCCTGTCGACACGTCCGCACACTTCACTGGGAGGCATTCTACCCAACAACCCCCTGTATAATGACCTGTATAGAGCTGAGTTTACATTTGATATGCGTGTACATTTTTTAGGGGGTTTTAAACCAAACAAATTTGAAACAGTATGTATTGCTAGCACAGTCAGTGTGTGTGTTAAGTGCATTCTCAGGAAGTGGGGTTGAATGGGGGTTGGGGAGAAGCGGAGTAGCTCTCCTCAGTGCTACGATTCTCTGTCAGGCCCCAGCGCAGGGCCTTGCGTGTATTTTCTTAAAGGAATGTTTAGTTGTGTTGTGTAGAGCCAAACCCTCTTTGGCTCTTGTGCGACCTCAACACACAAGCAGCACTTAACACAACCTAAGGGAGAGGCACACGGGTGGAAAAGAGAGAAAGACATGCTTTGAATGGCCTCACTGGTCACTGTAAAACAGTTGAAAACAAAGATTTAGAATCTCTCTCTCTCGCTGTATTATGTTTTTAATCACAGCCTGCATGCAACTAATGAAGGGACATTTCTGGATGTATCTGTAATATTGAGACTGATTCCCTATGCCGATGTTATCAGCATGGATGCGGTTATCAGCACCTGACAAGACAGGGCTACACACGCGCACTCTGGACAGTATCGATATCTCATGTCTATAACTTACCCCAAGTCTACTTCTTTGGAATTTTGTGTGTGTGTGTGTGTGTGTGTGTGTGCGAGCGCGTGTGTCTGCGCGTGCACACACTGCATGTGGGATGACCTATTCTTGCATCATCAGAGAAGGAGGCTGCACATTTCTGTTGCCCTGTGTGTGTGTGTGTGTGTGTGTGTGTGTGTGTGTGTGTGCATGAGCATGAGGGACAGGCTCTTCTGCATGCAGCATGGCTCATGCTTTTTTAATGCCTGTGACAGAAGCCAGCAGCACATTAGTTCAGGGCCGCAGGACGGAGCAGAGGGCCTGTGGAGGCACCACCCAGAACACAGAGAGCTTCAATCAGACACACACACACACGGATGCACAGACACACACGCAGACACACACTCCCACAGACACAACGCTATCTCTGGCATGTTTGTGTTTTTCATTCATTCAGTGAATATTTGCTTTTTTATTTGATCAAAATGCCACTTCTTGAAAGGTGCCCAGGTCGTCCCGATCCATAAAATTGTGGTCTGTGGAGTCCCTCCCCATGCCTCAGTGCTCCAGAATCAGTAGGCTGATGTAGTTCTTTCCACAGTATGCGGTAAATATAAGTATTTCACCTTCAGGGCGCTTGTAAACACTGTTCAATCCCCAGCCTTTGTTGTGATTGTTGAGGACACAGTTAAAGCACAGTTATGCTGCAAAGTTGTTGTGTGTTAAGCCACCGCATTTAGTCACCTTTCACAACACAAGAAATGAGGCACCAAAGGTGTGTAGGTTTTCTGCCAACACCAGGCAAAAAAACTGTACTCTTTAGTGTGGGTTTATCTTTCCCGAAAATGATACAAACATAAAAAAAATAATTATATTGGACTACATACTACACTACACAATACGACCAGACACCAGTTTACTGCACCTAAATCAACATTACAGCTTTATTCAGCATGAATTTTTGAGTGAAATTGTATAAGTCGGAAGCACTTAAAAAGTATGCATGTGCAGTGCCTTTGCTTTTGTTGTGGAACCTATCCTTAATTAAATTGCTTTTGGATGTCAGCTCTCTGCGATCTCACAGTGAGCTGTGTTTCTGAGCATGATTTGAAGCGCAAGAGCGTGTTTTCCCTCGCGATTGAAATGGAGTGGAGGATTCGACTTTCTCTGGTCGGCGCTTAGATTCTAAATCTGTGTTATGCCTTTCGAGAGAGAAACACAATTACAGGGTGGATGTTGAGGGATATTTCTCCTCCTGCGGCGAAGGAACGTTATTATCCCTTTGTGATTCCGGCTCGGGACGAGGCATAGCTGTTTGCTTTTGCCTGTTGCGGAGATGAAAGCATGCATATATGGCATTTTACATCACTTTTATATCTAACGATGTTAGACACCCGCACCGAAATATTTCATATAATTATTGTCTGTAACTGATAGAACTGTTGACTGATGTTTTCCATCTGTTTGAGTCACAGTTCTACCAAACAGAATCTTGGTCTACCTGGATATTCTACACTTGGGTTGGGTGGATTGATAATTGAACTGGAGAAAGTGTCACAGAGAATATGGAGATGTAGCTCTCTCTCTCTCTCTCTCTCTCTCTCCTTCAGGCATGCTCTCACCTGCACTCACCTTGGCCTTCCTCACCAGTCTTCACAATCATCTGGTTGCTGTTAAGACAGGCCTTTACTACAAACACACACACACACACGCGCGCACACAGCCTCGTACTATTTACTTTGGACTTTTGGTGTTTGTCTATTTTTTTATTTCGCTAGTCTCCAGTCTGACTTCGGCATCTTTCAGCGAAGATAAAAGCTCTGTAGTATTTGTGTGCACTTCTGTGAGTGTGTATTTAGGTCTTCGAATGACTGTGTGTGTGTGTGTGTGTGTGTGTGTGTGTGTGTGTGTGTGTGTGTGTGTGTGTGTGTGTGTGTGTGTGTGTGTGTGTGTGTGTGTGTGTGTGTGTGTGTGTGTGTGTGTGTGTGTGTGTGTGTGTGTGTGTCAACAGCGATGTGAGTGAACGCATTAAGTAACACACTCAAGAACAGGGTGCAGCCCAGGGAGGAACTCACTGAGCTGTGCAGGGCTGGCACTGTGCTAACAGCTGATTGGTGATTAGCTGTTAATCATACACTCCTTCCCTATTGAGCGTCCATGCTGCTAGCCTGCTTAGCCGGTTACTCATTAGCTTCCCATTGTCCTATCACGCTAAATGTGCTCTCTCAGTGCAGTACGCCGATGGGTGATGCGTCATTTTTACTGCCCCAACTGTGACTTAACAATATGGGCTATCGAAAAATGGGTCAGCTGCTTAAGGTGGTCTGTTTTAAGTGTGGGTGTGTGTGAGAGAAAAGACCTGACTCGATGGAGAAAAAGAAGAGAAAGAAAAGGGTGGAGGGAACAGAGGGAGGAGAGCACGCATGGTGTGTTTAACCTTTGACCCCATGTAATTTAACATTCCCTTGCCTGAATATTTGATGCTCTCCCCCGTTCTTGCCACGATGTGCCTCCACAACATCGGGCTCACCGTTGCCTATAATGTCTCATCATTCCTCCACCACACAGTTCTCCCTAGGGCGGGCGTAACGCTATTAAGTAGGCTACTGAGAAGCCCTTCCTCGCTGATGGAAAACGCATTACACAGCCCGCGGATGGACAGATCGGGGAGGTAGGGAAGGAAAAGGTATTAGAGGAAGGATGGCAGGGAAAGAGTCCACAGATTTTTTTTTAGCTCCCACAAGAGCTGGGGGAGCCCTCCAGGGAGGAAGGAAGGAGGTGAGAGAAGGAAGGAGCAAGGGAGAGAAAGAAAAGATGTCAGCAGGTATTACTGTCACTGTCAGGGCACCAGTTTTAGCGATAAATTCCCTGGTCATGCTAGTCGGAGCAGACCGGGATCTCCTGGTGGAGGGCACCCAGTATGGGAGTGTGCGTGTGCGTGTGCGTGTGCGTGTGCGTGTGCGTGTGCGTGTGCGTGTGCGTGTGCGTGCGCACGCGTGAGCGCACGTACCCCTTTGTGAGTCACACTCCATGTGCCAGTAGTGTGTGGTACCTGGTTATAGGGTGTCTTCACAGGAACTGAAGAACTATGTGTGGAATGTTGGGTTGCAGACCCCAAAGCCCCCTCTGCCAAGTGTGTGTGTGTGTGTCCCTTTGATGGGTTTGTGTTTGTGCAGTTTGTTGTGTGATTTTGTTGTAAATATGCTATTGTGTGTGTTGTAAGTATGCGTTTTGCACAAGAATGAAGTTCCTGTCTTTTTTTTTCTCGTTTTTTTTACCTAACAAAACACACCCTGTCTCCATACATAGCAGATCTATTCATGTCACACTGTTACAGTTACTGCAAATGTATATTTAGGCCTGTTAAATATATACACACACACACAGACTCCCACTGACTGTATATTGGTATACTGTACAGTATAGTATAATGTGAAGTATGTGTGTCACCAAATAGTGTGCCACCACCGCTTGGCTTGGTTTGATAATTTCTCAAATGAAAAATATTGTAAAACTGGCAAGAGTGAAGAAACCCCATTATTCCAATATACATTTAGAAATGGGATTGAAAATAACTGCTTATGAAATGTTTACTCACCAGGTGTGCAAACATCAGCATACGCAAACATGTGCATGCATGCCCACACACACACACACACACACACAGACCTATCAATCAAATTCCCATTTCCTTACCAAGAGTTGTATTATAGCAGGCATGCAAGGACCTTTAAAATATTAAACTGAAATTTGCGTTATATTTCTTTATTCAAATTGAGTGTATTTTCGCAGAAAATGTGCTTGCTGTTCACAGTAATGGGCACAGTGGAAGCAGCATGCCTCAGATGGTTAATTTAAAACTACTTATCTGCCAGACAGCCAGGGCCTTTCACTTCTTTCCTGTCTCTGTTGGAGGAAACTTCAGTTCCACCCACCCCATCCACAAGGAAACAGCATTTATGCTATGAAGGGTTTCTAGCGATGCTAGAAAATATGGTTAAATATGAAACGTATGTGTAGCAACGAATGCCGACTGCAAAAGTAACTGGTGAATTTAGCATAGAATCAAGAACGGAATTTAGCATATATCTGTATACACAACACACACACACACACACACACATAAAAGGAATAAAACATATATCCCTATGTGTGATTCTAAACTCTGCATTGAGGGGCTGGTTAGCTAACAGACAAAAGTTATCTGACGTTATTCAAATCAAACCTCATGTAGATGGAGCATTGTTGTGCATTAGCTGTCTGGCAGTAATCCCTGCCATAATCTGATAATCTACCCCCTGCCAATTTCATCTGAGGAGTCGGGCCATGCGCAACAAGGGTGTCCCCTTGTTCTCTCTGTATCCCCGACGACTTCCAGCCTAGATTTCCGCATTATAACAACTGTTTTTGCTTTTGCAATGCTGCCTTAACCTCATGCATGAAACCGAAAAACAGGTGGTGTTTTAACACCCAAATACTTATGAAGATGGTGTTTGCTTCTATATGTAACCCCTCATAATTACCTCATATTCTCTTTGTCGTTGCACAGAACGGTCCATCACACTTACATAGTAAGAGATTAACACTTTTTTTTTAAAGCATGTGCACACATGCAATCATTTCACAGGCTGGCCCATCAATGCCCTCTTAAAATATCTTTCAGAATATTGATCAATTTTACGAGGATTTCTTTAAAAAATGTGTATGTACAATTTGGCACAGTCTTTTGATGGCTGAAGGAAACATGGATGATAAATCAGAATTTGGAGAATCGTCAGCGCTAAAGAGGCAGCCATAAAAGAACACTTCCATATTGCACAGGGAGGTAAAAACCCCATTAACATACGATGGGAGGCCAAGCCACGGTCTGCTGCTTTGTGTTTTGTAATGTATAGGGGTGTTGTTTTGAGGGGGGTGGTTTTTATACAGCACGGGTCTTTGTGGCCCCGGCATGTTCGGAGGCGCTGGGCTGTGTGGCTTTCGCTTTGCCTGGCTACAGTCTGACAAAAGCCTTCACTGCTGTGGGGGAATACGCTCTCATGCCCTTTCAGTTCAAGGCAAGGCAATCTGAATTTGAATTTGAAACATTCCGACTGAGAAAGATGGAGAGGCAGGGACCAAGGGGGGATGAGTAGAAGGAAGGAGGGATGGGAGAGACAGACGAGGACGGAGAGGGAGAGACAGACAAGGAGGGAGAGGGAGAGAAAGGGCAGTTTTGTCCCACGAGATTACAATGCAGTGACCGTGAAAATGCTTAAATAAACACAGAGAGAGAGAGAGGAAGAATGAGAGGAGGCGGGAAGGCACTCGAACAAGAAAAAAAAGAGCAGAAGGAAGGTGTAGAGAGCGAGAGGGAGGGAGGGAGAGAGAGAGAGAGAGAGAGAGAGAGAGAGAGAGAGAGAGAGAGAGAGAGAGAATGAAATATTGACTGGCTGGCTTGGAAGTTAGCTTAAGCACAGATCCTATAGAGGAGGAAAACCTAAAGGCAGAACAAAACTTTACTAAAGTGAGGAAGAAGAAATAGAGAAAGAAAGAAAGTGAGAAGTGGCGGAGAGAGAAAGAGGAAACAAGAGAGATCGAGAGGTCAGACCCTCTCGTCTGGGTTTGAATAATTCAGGCCAACCCAAGCTGCGAGGCTGCTAGCGGAGCCTGTTTAGCCTGACATGTGTTAGCGAGGGACGCTAACCCACAAGCCCCGCGCTGCCGTCGCCTGTGACGCTAACAACCTCCTGCAGCCGCTGTCTGATGAGACACTTGGGCTCCAACCTTACCACAGACTCTCTGACCCCGCCGTCTGCAAGAGGAGGAAGAAGAAGAAAAATGGTGAAGTGTTTGGGATAAAATGCTAGGGACAAAAAAATGAGGAGAGATTGCAAAAAAAAAAAAAATGCTTTGAGCCCATCAAAACTGTGACCCACTTTATTTTGGGGGGGGTGGGGGGGCAGGCTGGTGTGGGGTAGGGGGTGATGGATCTGTGAAGCCAGCTGAGATTTATTGTTAATGCTGATTTGCTTCGCAGGCGCCCTTTTCAGGATGGCGCCGTGTTGAGAGCTGCTGAAGCTGCGCTGAACCCTCCCTCACTCCCATTCTTGCCCCCACTCCCCATACAGCCCCCCCCCCACCCTGTCTCCCTTAACCCAATTTGCTAACACAGCTGGGCTATGGAGGAGGAAGCTGGGCACTTATACATGACTGCAGAGCACTCGCAGGAAGAGCCTGCCCTCGCCTGTGGTTCTAGAACCAGTTTAGAGCCTTCCCTCACAATTCCGTGGGACTGTGATTTTGGGGTCTTGAGGCACAGGCCTTGGGTAGCCATTGGAGACAAATTGTACACTGAGCCACCTTGGTATTCAAACTGTAGAAACCCCAATCCCTTGAAAGATCCCCCAGTCTGCAGAGCTAGGCTGCTCTAGCCTGCTCTAGCCTTGCTTTGGAAGCCACTTCCTCAGTGCTTTCCCACAAGGAGAAGATAACAGGCTCCGTTTTAGCAGAGGGGAGAGAGAGTCCTATTTAAGGTTCTGGAGGGGAAAATGTTTCTTTTCTTAAAAAAAAAAAAACATGGAGAACCCTCATTAGTTTGTGGTCTGGAAGTTAGAACGGAGGGAGGATGGAGAGAGCAAAAGAGAAGAGAGAGAGAGAGAGAGAGAGAGAGAGAGAGAGAGAGAGAGAGAGAGAGAGAGAGAGAGAGAGAGAGAGAGAGAGAGAGAGAGAGAGAGAGAGAGAGAGAGAGAGAGAGAGAGAGAGAGAGAGAGAGAGAGAGAGAGAGAGAGAGAGAGAGAGAGAGAGAGAGAGAGAGAGAGAGAGAGAGAGAGAGAGAGAGAGAGAGAGAGAGAGAGAGAGAGAGAGAGAGAGAGAGAGTGAGTTAGGTGGAGCTGAGACTGGCATGAATCCCAGCTTCGGATTGGCTCTCCCCCAGGCCACGGCACCTCTGACCTATTTTAGCCCGGGCCACACCCTCCGCAAACAAACACGCTGCTCACGCAAGGCAGGAGGGTATTTCTGGCCCTATCGCCATGCTCTCAGCGGGGACAGAAAGAATACACTTCCACTCCAGTTGGTCTGAGGCTGTCCCCACACTGGAAGCAGCGGGTGGGGGAGGCTCCAACAGGATCCCCAACTGAGTCCAGAAGAGAAGAGAGGAGGCGAGGGAGGGAGGGGAGAGCAGCCACAGGAGGACATGGGACAAGTTTTTTTTTAAACTTTTTTTATCGACGCTTAGCAGTTAAAATGGCCGATAGTGACCCACGTCCGTGTGGATGTGTCAGCATATGTGTCCTGGGTGGAGGATGTCTCATCTTGATGGGGTCCTCTACCATGCACACATCAACACAATGTCTCTCTCTTTCACTGACACACACACACACACACACACACACACACACACACACACACACACACACACACACACACACACAAGCACGCACAGCATGCTAGCATGCGGCTTAAATCAAGCTCCTGGTTTTTATAGATGGGCAGGTCCTGCTGACTGGCTGAAAAGGGGGGACAGGGCTAACAGGCAGAAAATGGAGACTGTGCCCGGCGTGAGATTTGGCCTCTGGGGTCTTGGTCGGCGCGGCCACCCAGCAGTAAATGCATTTAAAGACCCTTCCGGTGCCTCGCTAAAGTGGAAAACCACTCTCTCTTTCTTTCTCTCTCTGTCGCGCTCTCTCTTTCTCTTTCTCTCTCTCTCTCTCTCTCTCTCTCTCTCTCTCTCTCTCTCTCTCTCTCTCTCTCTAGAGGCAATTTTCTTTTGTGGCAAATTTGACAAACCCACCCCTGCAGGTCCACTGAAGTGCGGCCAGGCTACAGGCTCGAAGGGGCCTAATCTCTCGCTCGCACACACTCTTACAGAGGCCAGCTACCTGCTCACACACACAGTGACTTAAACCAGACTGGCTGCACACAGACACACACACACACACACACACACACACACACACATTTACATCACTGACCTGCTCAGCTAATTCTATATCAAATACACACTTACACAGATGCTTTCACAAACCGTAAGCCCACCTAGAGCTGACTGATCCTTGCTTCCAGGGGGTATCAACCCCCTAGAAACATACACACACACACACACACTCTCTTATCCAAGCTGACCAGCACTCTGTGAAGTAGATGCTCCCTTGAGAGAACTCCTCAGGAAATGAGCAAAGAGAGGGAGAGGGAGAGGGAGAGAGAGAGAGAGAGAGAGAGACTGAGACAGACAGACAGACAGACAGAGAGAGGGAGAGAGGGAGACAGGTGAGAAGAGAAAGGAAGAGGGAGGGAGACAGGGAGACAGGTGAGAAGAGAAAAAAGGAGTAAACGGCAGTGCCCCCTGAGTGCCTAGAGGCCGTACCTGTGGTGACAGAGAATGCACATGTGCTCATGTACACACTTTGTATTGGAAGGGGACATGTGCATGTTGCATTATAAATGTATATGATGGCTGTACTAATGTACATACATGCTGACGCATGTTTACACACATACACACGCACGGTTCCTCACGCACGGTTCCTCACGCACGGTTCCTCACGCACGGTTCCACACGCGCACACGCGCTCACACTCACACGCATGGTTCCAAACACACGTTCATACATACATACACACACACACACACACACACACGGTTCCACACACACACACACACACACACACACCGTTACACACACGCACACGGTTCCACATGGTTCCACACGCACGATACACATGCACGGTTCCACACGCACTGTTCCACACACACACACACACACACGCACGCACACACATTCATACACACACACACCAAACACACCAAACAGAGGGAGTTTGGTTTCATATGCTCTCACACCCCCACAAAGGCATGGTGACCATGTACAGTAGTGCTGCTGACCACATCCTCGTTGTCCTGACCAGCTGGAAAACATGTGTGAGTGTGACTGAGTGTGCATTTCTGGAAAGGAAACCTTGGACGGCATGTACCACGGTGGTGCTACAGCAAGTGAAAGGAGTCAACAAGCTGTGAGCAGACTTCCCTTCCCATCAGCCTGAACGGAAGTGGAGGAAGTCGCCGCTCGCATGGCCATGGCACTGCAGATCACTACTGGGTGCCGGGAATAACAAAAGCGCTGTGTTTCCGAACACCCCCCCACACACACACACACACACACACACACACACACACACCACCCCTCCGCCTCGCCCTTCCTGGCGTGTGACGGTGCCGGGGGGGGGAGGGAGGGAATGGTGGGGGGCTCGGTGCAACTGCGGGAGAGACGCAGGGAGCAGCAGATGGTCGGAGCAGGGGGCTAAGTAGGTGTTTGTGTGCTGGGGGCCTAAGATGCAGGGTCAGACACAACATGGTCGTCTGGCCAGGCAAACACCCGTGGAGCAGCTAGCTTCGACGCTAATGACTACATATACAGGGAAGGGGGGGTCTGGGGGGATGGAGAGAAGTGGAAGATGGATTGGCAGGGTTGGAGAAGGAGAGAGGAGTAGAGGAGTAAAGGGTGATTAGATTGAGGTGAAGGACAAGAGGAATGCAGGAGAGGATTTGATTTGGTCAGGAAGGACACAGCTTTGTGTGTGTGTGTGTGTGTGTGTGTGTGTGTGTCTGTCTGTCACTGGGGGGAGGGACCATATGGTATTTGTGATTTTGTGTATTTGGGCGATGATTCATAACAGCGACAACAGAGAGCGAGCGAACGAGTGTGTGGGGGAGGTATAGGGGCGATCATATAATGTCTATGTAGACAAGCTTATAAGCAAGGCATTAAGAGAAGTGCAATTTTGAGCTTCTAATTTCTACAAATGATGAAATCCGTTGAAAGACTGCTAATGTTATTATTTTGATTGACGTATTAAATCAGTGGCCACTGTTACAATGTCTGACGATGCGAGTATTACTGGTAGTACCAAAGCCTTAACTGCCCCCACTGTGAGTTCCTGCCACTCATGACAGCCATGTTGGTGCAGAAGCCTTCATAGAGCGCCCCTCTTTTGACACATTGGCTTTGAGCTATGGTATTTGATCATGTGTTGGGGAGGACTGTCATATTTTTTTTCCAAGCTTGGGGGGGTTGGGAATGGGGAAGAGGCGGTTGGTTGGTTGGTGTGTGTTTTTGAAGAATGAAATTTGCATGTCAAATGCTCTGCATTCCTGTCTGTTGATGACTGATGCTTTGTATTGTGTGTGTGGTGTAGCATGATTCAGAATCCAGATATTGTAATTCATACGTTGTATTTTTAACTGGGTGCAGCATGCATATTTGAGGCTTTCGATTCGAGTGTGTGTGTCAGTGTGCGTGTGTGTGCCTGTGTGGGTGTGTGTACACCCTGTAGTAGTATATTAAAGGAGTAATATCTGTCTCTATGGTATTCTAGTGGTCTGCTCACACTTTGTAGTTTATTTCTTTATTTTTGCGCTGATTTGTTTGTAGTGTAGTTGTCTTGCTCTGGTGGTGTTCACTATTTCCGTGCGTGTGTGTGTGTTCGCGCACGCGTGCAGTATGGCACTGGATAGCCGTGAGACTTCAAGAGCTCATCGCTGTAGCATGGCTGTCCGACCCATGAGACTAATGTGACCTGATCAGAGCGAAAGAGAGATGGTGGTGGAGGAGGAGGAGGAGGAGGGCTCCTGGTGAAGGTTAATGGTGAATGAGGAGATGACTTTGATCCAGGTCGTATGCACGTCACATTCAATAAGATAAGCAGAGGAGGGTGTGAAAGGGAGACAAGCAGGCAACTGGAGAGGGGGGAAAAAAGTCTGATCTTGCCATTGATCAGCACTCTATCTATCTATCTATCTATCTATCTCTTTTTCATTCTTTCTTTCTTTCTTCACGTCTCTCTGTGGTGTCAGAGGACAGCAGTTGTTCTGCAATGGAGGGGAGCCCTGTGGAGCAGAAGGGCACTGAAGCGATGGAACTGCTTTGGGAAAGAATGTTCCATTCCCTGTTGTGTTCTCTTTCTCTCTCTCTCTCTCTCTCTCTCTCTCTCTCTCTTCCTTCTTCCTCGGAAACTCTCTCTCTCTCTGTTTCTCTCTTTCTCTTTGTCTTTCTCTTTCTGTCTCTCTCTCCACCCCCTCATTGAGTTTCCTGTTGCTACCCCATGTCCAAGACCGTCTCCACTTCTCTCCTTTCTTCTCTTCCCCTCTCTCCCCCCTTCTCCCTCGTTCTGTCCTCACGCTGGTGACCACCACCGAGGTGAGGTTTGGCTCCAGTGAACAAGCTCAGACCACCTTCAGAAACCAGAGCTGTGGACACCACACACACATCCCCCCGGTGCCCGTCCCCTTCGTGCGCAGTTTCACTTTCTCTCGCTCTCTTGCTTTCTCTTCATGTTCTCTCTCTCTCTCTCTCTCTCTCTCCCCCCCCGCTCTCTGTATCCTTCGCCCTGATCCTTGACGTGCCCGTACTGTCCAGCGCTCTCTGTTGATTTACTCGTTCATTGTTTACTTTGTTTATTTTTGAAGAGTATTACATTTTTAATGAGACTGGAAAAATATTCCTCCAGGATTTTCACCTCTCTGCTCAAAATTGTTTTGTTGTTGTTTGTAGCCATCTCTCCTCGGCCATTCTCTCTCTCTTTTTCTCCCGCCCCCTCAACACTCTTCAGCAGTGTTTTTGTGCTCGATAAAGAAATAACCCCCCCGCCCCTCGCCCACCCCTAGCCGCCACTTCTTCCTCCAGCCCCCCCCCCCCCCCCCCCCCCCCCTCCCCATCCTGTGTTATAGGTTTGCATATTTTTCCTTTGTCATAACCAAACAGGGCATTGTTGACCAATTATCAGGTCCATTTAGCAATTAGCCGTGCGCTAACAGAAGGAGTGTGTTTTTGTGCTAGTGCAAGGGGCTTTGGTATGCATGGCGCCGAGGCGAAGCCACAGCTTGGCTCGTTGTTCAGTCTTTAATTATTCCCTTTTATTAAAGGGATCAAAGGGCCCACTGGCGTAGATGGACCTCCACTGTCATGTACTCACAATATATTTACAGTGCGCAGCTAACGCGACTGCAGCTACGCCAGTAATGGCAGCAACGATGCCCGTTTTAGCTCGCTGCAGGTAGCCGCGTTGGAAAGTACAGGGTGAAAGAGGCGTGGGGGTGTGTATGTGTTCACACAAAGGGTAGGTCCTTTGGGTGAACAATTTGCATTGATTACCTTTACTCTTGTGGTTTTTTTTCCTTTGATTTTGAGCAAAATGTCGATCTGTGAACAAATGAACACTTCCATTATTGTCGATCTGTGAGAGTGAGGCCATTTGCTAATGTACAGCGCTCTCTCTCTCTCTCTCTCGTGCTCTTTTTCTCCCTCTCCCTTATTCTCTCTCGCTTTCTCTTTGCTGGGCCAATGTATGTCCACTATGGTAATGTACAAGCCATTTACATGAGATTTGAGTGTCATTGCCATATAAACACACATTCCCCTCATGCTGACTAAGATAATAGGTGCCACTGAACTAATGGTTCTGTTTAGTAATATTGCTCTGTGTGTGTGTGTTTGTGTGACAAGCCGAGGTAATAGCATCCCTTTCATTTGCCCAAGCAGCCTTGACGTGTCCCAATTCAGAAGGCAGTCATTTAAAACGATAAAGGATAGACCCCCTGCTTCCTTTTTTCGTCCTAGTTTTTTGGCATTTGTCATCATTGTCTTCTTCCTCTCAATCTTCTTTCTCCCTGTTCTATTTCTCCTCTCTCTTTCTCTTTTTCTGTGCATTGACTGGCACTCTCAGACGTGTTGTCTCCTCGCCTCCTGCAGTATCAGGGTTAATGGGGGCAGGGGGGTTATGAGCACTACGAGAGTGGAGGAGGTGGTGGTGAGGCTGTGAGAGAGAGGAGGTGGTGAGGTGGTGAGACTATGAGGGGGAGGAGGTGGTGAGGTGGTGAGACTATGAGGGGGAGGAGGTGAGACTGTGAGAGTGGAAGTTGTGGTGAGAGTTGAGCTGGTGGTTGAGGTAGTGAGACTGAGAGAGTGGAAAAGCAAACAAAAGATGAGTTTGGGAACAGGACTGGACCTACTGTAACTATTGACCCTCCTTTCACTGCACAGACAAGGAGCCGACTCCTATAGGCGGCTAGAGGGGAGATGGGGAGACGTGTGTGTGTGTGTGTGTGTGTGTACGTGTGTGTGTGTGTGTGTGTGTGTGTGTGTGTGTGTGTGTGTGTGTGTGTGTGTGTGTGTGTGTGTGTGTGTGTGTGTGTGTGTGTGTGTGTGTGTGTGTGTGTGTGTGTGTGTGTGTGTGTGTGTGTGTGTGTGGGGGCGGGCGGGCAAGGCAGGGGTTCACACTTGGGTTTCTGTGTACCTAGGGTAAAAAATATGCACTGTGCAGTGAACGAGAGAGAGGTGGAGAGGCAGAAAGGAACGGGGTTGGAGGGAGGTTGGAAGTAAGTTGGGCAGAACAATGAAAAGTGCCCTCTGATGGCGTATGAATACATTGTGGACTGACGCACAACTGTCACACACTCTTAGGAGTCTGCCCGTAGTTTTTAGATTGTGACAATTTCCTTATAAGGTGGGACAACTATCTAATGACTCTGTAATGAATCAAAATAGTTTTCCTAATACGCCCAAAAGCACTCAAATAAAGCCAAATTGACATATCTGCCAAGCACAAAACACAGCATTGCGCAATGACAAATTCTGCTGTAATGTAGGTTGTTGTCCATCAAGTCAGTGTTTTGAACGAGTCTCAGCATAAAGGACAAGCCTGGTGTTTTTCTGTTCATATCCATCAGATGTGTTGAGGGCAAACCGATAACGTCACCTTGAAGCGTACGTATGCATAATTCTGTGCTTTGAGCTGAACAGATCAAACGGACATTGGACACGCACTAATAGTATATTGATTTGAATCCGCTCCGTTCTAATCCGTAGAGAGGCACTGAAACTGTATTCAGTGGTGAGGGAACGTTCGTTACAGTGCAGGAGAGATGGATAAGCGTTCTGAACACTGAACCGGTCCTTAAACTCCATACCTCCACTCTAAGAGGAGAGATGGAAAGGACAGGTTGGCATTGTTAGGTCTGCACCCACCCCGCTGCTCTGGCTTCCTCTGAAATGGAAAGGAGAGTGGTTGAAGGTTTATGGCAGGATGTTTTGTACTCCTTTTAAGATCCCCCGTAGGAAATGAGTGGAAGCTGTTGACTATACGCTACCGCTGATGTCATGCGAGGCTTGCACATACTTAGAATTCCATCCTGGGACCCAGTCTGAGTGAGCCATTGTTACTGTTTACAAGGCTCTCAGTTTCGAATGTCCCCCTACGGAGAAGCTTATCAAAGGTTCAACACACCTGTATTGAGTGCAATTGACTTTTCATTAGGCCCGGTGTAGCTCATGCTGACAAAGGTGGTTACATGCGGAAATTGTTTTCTGAAAGGCTATCATTACAGTAAACGAAGTATTTGACCAGCATGTACGCACTGTGTTTATATCTTCAGATGTTCAGTGTTACAACACTGACAGGCTTGTATTTTTATAATATTTAAAAAAAATAATGTGTTCCAATACAACATGTTGAGCTACAAGATGTCAAAAGCCCTTTTGAACACTAAAACTGTTCTGTTTTTCAAATGAACCGTAGCATGTGAAATGTATGTTAATGTGCAGTATATCCAGATTCAAGGACTCTCCTGTGATGTTTTGCTCGTAATTGAGTTGTGTATTGTAGTGGGTGTGCACAGGGTTGCAGTCCTGCCAATTGATTAGGTTGTCAGACTCACATTTGAGCAAGTTCCAATCGACATGGTGCCATTGTGCTGACTGATTGGGCATTCTCGGTCACAAGTATTGATCAGCCGGCTGATTAGTGGGACACTAGAGAAGCACGATGGTTTGGCTTTTCACTTCGTGCTTTCTTCTACTGTCTTATGCTGTCTCTCTTGACTTGGTCTGGTTTTAAAGAGGAGTCAGTCAACACACACACACACACACACACACACGCACGCACTTCCACATACTCATATACACATTTTTCATGAGCAAATGCACACTCTCGCACACAAATAGAAAATCAATCAATACAACAACAAACACCAACAAAAACCCTTTGTATGAAATGCCAGGAGTGAATACAAATATTTTATTTCGATGGTTTGTGCTGACTGAACACTCTTGCCTGGGAGCTTTGAAAACAGTGTGTAAATAATTTATTAATACTTAATTAATACTTGGAAAGACCTATGTATCGTGTTGTAATTGCAGAAGGAAAATTAAATAATTAACATAATCTGTTCACACATCTCTCTGCCTACTTTTCTCTCTTTCTTGTTTATTTCTCTCTCTCTCTCTCTCTCTCTCTCGCTCTCTCTCCACACGTAACTCAGGATGACTGCACCACCAACCCCAAGACCCCCCCTCCTATTCTCTCTCCCTCCGTTCCCCTTCTCTTTTCCTCTCCAGTGACTCCTCACTCGCTCGCTCTGTCGCTCTTTTACAAAGACTCCTGGTGACAGACCTGAACCAGCCGTCCTGCTTTCACATCCTCTCTTTTCTTCCTCTCATCTCCTCTTCTCTTCCTCTCGTCTGTCTCTCACTTACTGCCCCCCCCCCACCCCCACCCACCCACACATACGCATATACTCACACACATATACACACACATACACACACATATTGCTGAAAGACCAATTAAATTCCATCTTGTCTTCTCACTGTCCTCCACCAGGCTCTCTCTAGGGCCACTAATTAAACCAGGCCCCTCTTCTCCCCTCGTTCACTCTCTTCCCTCCATCTCTCCCTCCTTTACGAGTCTCCACCTCTCTCTCCTCCTCTGTTTTCTAATCCCCGTTTACTCCTCTTCCCTCCATCTCTCCCTCCTTTACGAGTCTCCACCTCTCTCTCCTCCTCTGTTTTCTAATCCCCGTTTACTCCCCTTCCCTCCATCTCTCCCTCCCTCCTTTACGTGTCTCCACCTCTCTCTCTCTCCTCCTCCTCCTGCTTTCTAATCCTCTTTCTACACATTCTGTCTGCCTTCTCTTCTTCTTTTTCCCCTTCATCTCATCATGTTCCCCCGTTTACTCATTAGTCTCTCACCTCCTACACCTACACTTTTGTGTGTGCGTGCGTGTGTGTGTGTCTGCATGTGCTGGGCCCTGTTGGCCAGGGCTGCAGAGAAGCTTACCCGGGTCCATTCTATGCTAATGCTGAGCTGATTAGCTTTGACTTTTCCTTAAGTGTGTGTGTGTGTGTGTGTGTGTGTGTGTGTGTGTGTGTGTGTGTGTGTGTGTGTGTGTGTGTGTGTGTGTGTGTGTGTGTGTGTGTGTGTGTGTGTGTGTGTGTGTGTGTGTGTGCATTTTGTGTGACATTAGCATATAGCTGGTATCTCCTTGTCCCAGTGTGTGTTGAGACTTGCTCCGAAGTTTTTGGAAGGCCCACCAGATGCGCGCACACACACACAAACGCAAACGCACTCACTAGCACAACATCCACACAATAAGTAGGAAAAATTCACAGGGTGAGGGTAAAGAAGTGTGTGTGTATGGGAAAGAGAGAGAAAGATAATTCCCACAACATGCCAGACAACTTAAATGTGTCAGAAAATGCATTCTACTGTCTTTCTGTCTGTGTCTTTTCTTTCTTTCGCATATTTCTCTCAAATTTCTCTCTCCGCATATTTCTCTTTTGCTTCACCTCCACACACACATCTCAAATGGCTTTTGTGGATTCAATGATTGAAGAAAAATGTAAACTATGCCACATAATCAGCATTCTCTCTCTCTCTCTCTCTCAGGCTGGTGAGTGGGGACTACTCCATTCAGGTGGATCTGAACGACTACCTGGACATCCTCTGCCCACACTACCCTGCTGACCTCCCGTCGTCCTCGTCTCCCCCGGAGACGCTGGCGCTCTACCTGGTGCCGGAGGCGGGCTTCCGAGGTTGCCACGAGACGCGGGGCGCCATCAAACGCTGGGAGTGCAACAGCCCCTACGCCCCGTACGGGGCCGTGCGCTTCTCCGAGAAGATCCAGCGCTTCACGCCGTTCTCCCTGGGCTTCGAGTTCCTGCCCGGACACCACTACTACTATAGCTGTGAGTGAAACTGTGTGTGTGTGTGTGTGTGTGTGTGTGTACCAGAGTGGCTCTGAGGACAGGTTGTGTATGCATGTGTGTGTATGAAACAGGATGTGTGTTTGTGAACACTGCTATGAAGTGTGTGTGTGTGTGTGTGTGTGTGTGTGTGTGTGTGTGTGTGTGTGTGTGTGTGTGTGTGTGTGTGTGTGTGTGTGTGTGTGTGTGTGTGTGTGTGTGTGTGTGTACCAGAGTGGCTCTGAGTTAGTAAAAAGTAGGTAGATGAAAAGAGCGTGTGTGTGTGTGTGTGCAGCACCTCCCAGTAAGCCCCACCCCAAGAGCTTCAGCACCGCAGATAAACACACACAAAGATCTGGTCAGCGTGGCTGCCTTTATCCACTCAGTTATGATACTCCTTGGTGTGTGTGTGTGTTTGCTTTATGTTTTGAATGCAGCAGTCACTCATAAGGTTGTATTTCAGGACGTATGATGTAGATATGGTAGTCATCCTATAATTTGTTTTGCGTAGGAAGGCTAGGCTCCACCACAATGCCCAGACTGCCTTGGTGGCTTATCTGTAGTCAGGAGACTGAGAGAGTTAGCTTTTCTGTACACACCAATTTGTGTAAAATGAAATCTCAAACTCTTAACAAAGACTCTGAGTAAAGATTGTATCCTTGTTTTACATTGCCCTGCATTGTGTGTGTGTCTCTGTCTGTCTGTCTGTCTGTCTGTCTGTCTGTCTGTCTCTGTGCACAGACACGCATACTTGTTTATTTTTAACATGAAACAAGATATATGAAGATTATATCTGTGGAATGTTGGTGTATGTGGCCCTCTAGATGATGGCTGTGTGTCACACAGACATAGTGTGGTGAAGTCTGTCTGTCTGTCTGTCTGTCCATCCACCCGTCCATTTATCCATCCTTCTTCTCCTCTGGTAAGGCCACAAGAAAAATATGAACTACACACTGAGCAAAACAAAAAAGAGAAAAAGACAAAGAATTATGGACAAAACAGAGGAGGACGGAGAGGAGATCAATACAGAGAAGGACAAAAAAATATTATAAGACAAAAATGAAAAATGGACAGCAATGCGCAGATGAAAAAGAGAGAGAGAGAAAGAAAAAAAGAGGAGTATAAAAAAAACAAGTGATGGGAGTGGGGAGCAGAGAAAATGGAGGCCACCGAGAAGGAATGAGCGAGGGCAAACAAGGGATGACAAAAGAGAGAGTGAGTGTGGGGAAAAGAATGGATGCGACGGAGAGGGAAAAAAAGGATCTTTACATAAGTGAGTGTTCTGGTCTGCTGGACAATGGAGTATTGTTCCTGCATGAGGGAGAGAGACAGATACAGAGACAGAGAAAGTATGCACAGCACACAGCCTATTGTGTACCCCACTCATGAGTACTACACAATGGGCCATCACCAGATTGTGTGTGTGTGTGTTTGTGTGTCATGTATGCATTGTTCATTTCAAAGATAGTGTAACAATGTGTGTGTGTGTGTGTGTGTGTGCGCGCGCTTGTTAAACCCCATGGTCTCGCAGACAAGATGATTGCATCAGTGCACAAGATCAGAAACTGTATCAGGATGCTAATGGTATTAGGTCGAATTGTGGTGTGTGTGTGTGTGTGTGTGTGTGTGTGTGTGTGTGTGTGTGTGTGCGCGCGCACACATCTGTGAGTGTGTCCGTGAAGTTGGCCTCTATTGTAAAGATTAAATGGAAAACAGGAAACACCTTAGTTACCCACAATTCTCTCTGGTGACCTTTGACACACATATATACTCACACACACACACACATTCACACACTCACACAATGTGAAGTAAATTGCCCTGGAAATAACTCATATTTCCTTTTATCTGGTCCCTTTCCTTCCCACCACTCCATACTAACTTAGAAAAGGTTGTTGGTCTACATTTACTGAAGTGGTCCGGTTGAAATGGAACTTCAGGCTTCTCATCTCACGTGTGTGTGTGTTGTCCGAATGACAGCTGGCCCAGTCTTCTTTTCGCCGTTTGTCCACCTCTTTGGTTTTGTCTCTCCCTCTTGTTCTCACCCTCGCTCTCAGACACACACACACACACATACACACACCATCTTTCTTTCTCTCTCTCTCTCTCTCTCTCTCTCTCTCTCTCTCTCTCTCTCTCTCTCTCTCCCTCTCTCCCACTATCTCTCTCACACACACACACACACACACACACACACACACACACACACACACACACACACACACACACACACACACACACACACACACACACACACTGACAAGACTGACTCTTTCTGTCAGTGGTGTGCTCACACACTGTCTCTCTCTCTCTCCCACTATCACACACACACACACACACACACACACACACACCGTCTCTCTCTGTCTCTCTCTCTCTCTCATACACACAGCCCTACACTGCAGTCCTCCTGGAGTCAGCCGGTGTCATTAATGTCTGCTCCTGAGTTACCGCCCGGTGCAGTGCCGGACGCTGAGCTGAGCACCACTCTCCCCGCCATGCTGCCCCCGACCCGCTCGCCGTGGCGACCGCGCCCTCTGAAGTGGTCATTATGGAGTCATGTTTTAGGGTTTAATTGATTTGATTGCCTTTGGAGCTCCCCTTGCAAATGGCTCTCTGCTTTCCAGAGTTTAGTGGCTTTAAAGTGCGCCGTTATGTTCCCCAGAAATCAATTCCTTGGCTACATCCATTCAGAGGACAGTTTTGAGACTTTTTCTTTCTTTCTTTTTCTTTTCTTTTTTTTCAAAAAAGGTTGGCTTGCACTAAAATGAAGTTATGGTATCAGGTATTGTGTGTGTGTGTGTGTGTGTGTGTAGGGTGGTAAAGAATCGTGTGTGTGTAAGAGTGAGTAATCAAATTCAAATGCAGCTTTTCTTCAAAATGGCTCGAACGGCCTCTGTACCCGTAAAAAGTCGTCCTAATGCCAGCCGCCCATCGCTCCTCTTTGTCTCCCCCTCCTCCTCTCCTCCCTCTCTCTCGAGCGTCCATTACCCAGCAGCCATTTGGCAGATGCACAGCTGCATTCATGTCTGTCCTCTGGATGCCCATTAGGCATCAGACGCTCATACTGGGGCTCTGAGTGTCATGCAGTCTGTGGGGAACGTGACCAGATTCCTTCTCTGAGGTGGAAAGAGATGCTACACACACACACACACACACACACACAGACACTACTAGAGTGTCTGAGAGTGACCTCTCTCTGTTACCTCTCCCATACTAGTGCTGGCAATGTTTCCTCTCACGGCAGCTGTGTGCGTGCGTGTGTGTGTGTGTGTGTGAGAATGCGAGAGAGAAATGTAGGGTGTATGAGAGGGAAAGCTTTTGTGTAATCATCATGGGCATTCTTTAAAGTCATATTATTAGTAGACTCCACTCTGTACACAATGCTTTGCGTGATTGCATTGTATGTGAAAATCGCTGTGTGGGATTTTTGTGTGCATCTGGGTGAGGTTGTGTATATGTTTTGTAGATCTGTGTGTGTCCAAATGAGAATGTGTGTGTGTGTGTGTGTGTGTGTGTGTGTGTGTGTGTGTGTGTGTGTGTGTGTGTGTATATGGGTACAAAACAGCCATTCCTATTCATATGTTAGTGTTTGTCAGTTCCTTACATTCTGCTTACTCTTCCTAGAAACCTGACTGATTGATTGACTCTCTCTTTTTTTTCTTTCTCCTCTCTCCCTCTCTGCCTCCCTCTCTCTCTCTCTCTTCCTCTCTCCAGCGCTCTCTACAGATGATGGCCCTCCCCTGCCCTGTATGAAGATTCGAGTCACAGTGTGCTGCGAGTCCAGTGAGTGCACTCATCCTTTCATCCTTTCTATTCTTCATCCCTCGTTTTTTTTTTCTTTTGACAAATAGCCTCCCCATTTTTCCTCCTCGTCCTCCTCCTCCTCGTTTCCCCCACCGCCTCTCACGCACTCGCCAGAGTTTACCCTGCTTGCACGCGAGCTGTCGCTCGATATGAGACCTGGTCGCTCGCTCGCTCGCTCTCTCTCTCTCTTTCTCTCCTTTCCTCTCAGCTCTCTGTCTTACACGCACACACACACACACACACACACACACACACACACACTTACACACACACTGTCATTGCTGAGAGTAATATCTGAAGTGGCATCCTGAGGATGGAGGGAGAGTTCTCACTACTTGTCCGTAAGGTTTTCAGTCATTCATTTTTCTGTCAACTCGTCATTCCTCTCCATTGTGGCCTTTGCCTCATCTTACCCGATTTCTGAATTCTCTCCTTACAATTTTTTAGAATACATAGGGGCATTTCAGGAATATAGAACAGTGTGTGTGTGTATTATAGTGTGATACACTACGATAAATCTGCGTGTTCACCAAAAAAATAAGGGAAAAATATTATTTAATTCATTTTCAACCATTGAAACCATGGAAAAATGTATCAAATCAATATATTTGAGTAACAAGTATAAATTCAAAGAATAAAAATTGGCAATAAAATAACCGAATATCTCACTCAAGGCTGTGGGGTTGCAGACAGGGTTGCAGTTTGAGTCCAACTGTGTTCCAGTAACACTACTAATCTGTTCACGCAAATATTAAACAATCTGAAACACCTGCGCTCGCCCTCCTGGGACATGGGAAGTTCAATTCCTGCTCCTTGCAGATGACTTGGTGCTGCTGTCGTCAAGGGTTACAGCAGCACCTGGACCTGCTAGAGCAGTACTGTCAGAACTAGGCCCTGGCAGCAAATGTGGATAAAACAAACCAGGGGAACCTGGCACCTTTTTACTCTAGGTAACACCGCCCTAGAGAATATTACAAGTTACAGCATCTTGGTTTAAAAATGAATGCCTTTAGAAATGTTGGTCTTGCAGTGAATACACTAAAAGAAAAAGCACAAAGAGCATCTTCGGCAATACAAAGACATGAGAAAGAAAAAGACAAAGAAATCCCAGTTAAAATTTGGCCTCAAATATTTGACAGCATCATCTTCCCTATTACGCTATATGGAAGTGAAATTCGGGGTTCACTCAGTAACACCCAATAGAATACTTGAATGCCGAGATCTGGAGGAATTTGATAAGTTTTGAAAAACACCCACAAATGCATGCAGGTCAGAGTTAAACCAATTTCCATTGTTAACTGAAATGCAAAAAAAAGATAACTGAAATTTGGGGTTCTTTGAAAATGAAGCCCCCAATTCATTACATTTTGAAAGTATTTCAGTCCCAAGACCACAGCCATCTCCCACTCCCCTTAGTCAGTTGGTCTTGAGATTAACTAACCCACCAACCTCTAACATAGATCATGTTCAGACCAGCTCTAAAACTAACTAACCCACCAACCTCTAACATAGATCATGTTCAGACCAGCTCTGCTATACAACCACCAATCAGAGCTGACCAAATTAAAAGGAAAACAAAAAAACTCCATGTGGTGCATTGGAGGAATGAAACCGTTAACCAATACAATGGAACAGCTGGACAAACTTGCCATCATTTTGGGAGGAGTTGCCAGCACCTGCCGATCTGCAGCCCGTTTTGTGGCCTCACTCCACAACGTGACGGACAACATCCCCTAATCAATACCCTTCAATCTCCACCCAACAACCCTATCTTCAGTCCCACATGTGTCTGCTTACACCATCTCTTCTGTTCATTTTCTTTCCTTTGTATACGTGTATGTGCATTAGTGTGTGTGTGTGTGTGTGTGTGTGTGTGTTTTTAATATCTCAATGTGTCTGTGCTATATGCTTTGGTATTGCTATTTTCCCCTAAATGGTAATGCCAATATAACATAAAGTGTGTGTGGAAGAGAGAGAAAGAGCAAGACAGAGAAACAGCAGTCACGCAGACAGACTCTCTGTGTGTGTGTGTGTGTGTGTGTGTGTGGTGTGTGTGTGTGTGTGGTGTGTGGGTGTGTGGGTGTGTGGGTGTGTGGGTGTGTGGGTGTGTGGGTGTGGGTGTGTGAAGGGGTTGCAGCATGTACACCGAGATATTTTTTTTCCCCCTGTGTGACTGGCTGCTCTTAGAGCTGCGGTAGCACTGTGAGCGCCTGAGGGAAAGTTGACCTTCCGCTCGAGTGCCCAGATCAGGGATCAGCAGGGAACGCTGCCCACTTAGTGCAGGAATGCCGTCCCCAGTCCGCCCAGTGAGCCTGGGAACACCGTCCCCAGTCCGCCAGCTGTCCCACCCAATTCCCCTCCACGTCTCTCCCATGCCGGGCCGCCAGACGCCCCCCCTGGTAGTCCACTCCACCCACCAACCCCCCAGCCATAACCACAGTAGCCAAACTAATGAGGAAGTCCTACCACTGTTTACAGACACGCACATAGACACACACACACACATACACACATGCACACACACACACACACACACACACACACACACACATTAATGCATGCACCTTCACACAGGAATATGCATACAAACAGTGCAGTTATAGAAAAACATAGGAAGTAAAGCATTACACACACACACACACACACACACAGAGAGAGAGTGTGAGTTGGCTCGGCTCCATGTCTCCCTGAGTTCATCAGTGTGAGTGTGTGTTTTAAAGTGAGACACACAGCCATCCATTATCATCTCTTCAGCCCATTAGCTGCTATTGGCATTAAATTCACATTAAATGGAAATCACATTAAATGATCATTATTTCCTGGTTGATTTAAAGGTATAGTCTGCATTTTGTAATATAGCAAAGTGCCTGTTGACCTAAAGTATTACTGTTGTTCTATTTGTTCTATGCATCTGGACTATTTGTTTGAGTTGTACGTAGCTATTAAGATTTAAGCTATTGTCCAGAATCGACAAGAATTGTCCAGAATCTTTTTTAGCTTTTGCAACAAAAATCCACACCTCACTTCCTAAGATGGCGTCTAAATAGTTAAACTTCCTTAAGAGAGTTCCCTAATAGCGGTCTGTGGTTGTGTTTAGGCTCTATATTACAATGCATTTTCATAAATGACAAACTTTAATATTCATGCAAATGTTTCACGCCACCCATGTGTTAATTATGAATCATCCCTCTTTAATTGAACTTGTCTCTAGTTTCAAACTTGTAATTACATATTGTTACCTAATACATGACATCCTTGATCTTAATACTAATCCTAACGCCTCTCTCAAGTAAACACTGAGTAACTCTGGTTGTTATTTTAATACGCAATCTTCCGCAAATAACGCCAAAGTCCCCAGCTCCAGAAAAGTGCTCCTATCAAGTGCAATAATCCATCTTCAGGGATTAGTTCCGTAATTCTTCATGTGCTTCTGATCGTCGGAGCCTCTTCGCTGTTGCCAGGGCTCCTCTGGTGTGATGCTTTTAATTAGGCATTCAACCGAGGCGGCCCTGTTTGTATTTTTGTCACAGGCCTGATAATGGTTATTAATGAGGCCCCGCTCGAGGGGAGATATCAGATGGGGTTTGTGGTATTGGGTGAGGAGTGCGTATGGCATGGGCTGAGTGACAGGAGGTCGGGTTGGGAAGGAGCCGATTGGTTGGTCTGCGAGTGTGCGTGTGTTTGCGCCAGAGATGCCACTCTGATGGGCAGTTCAATCAACTTTCACCCAAAGGAGAATTTATATCCTTGAAGATGAGTTTTTCTTTCACTCATGGTTTCTTTCGCTCTCTCTCACACACGCACACGCACACAAGCATGCACACACACACTCGTTTACTCTCTCACTTCTGTTCCCTTTCTTTGCTGCTCGTGTAAATCTTTATCCTTCAGCTTTTCTTGAACACTGACATGTCTTTCTCGCTCTCTCTCTTTCGCTCACTCTCTCTCTTTCGCTCGCTCGTGCTCTCTCTCTCTCTCTCTCTCTCTCTCTCTCTCTCTCACCCACCCACCCACTCTGTCTCTTTCTGACTCTCCCTCCCTCTCATTGCCTTTACCGAAACTAATCCAGACTAAACTAGCTTTCCCATTTCTCCTTCCCTTCCTTCCCCTTTCTTTCTCGCTCTCTCTTATGTTCTGTTCTGTCATTCCTGAAGTGGCACTAATCTCGACCTCTCTCTGTTTCTTGTCCTCTCTCCTCTCCTCCTCCGTTTTTATGATCTGTCTTTGCCAGAGCAAAACTAATCTCGGCTCCATCCACTGCCGAGTGTCGCTGCTTCCCGACTCCCTCTCCTTCATCCCCCTCTTTCTCTCCGGCTTCAACACCTTCCTTTCATTCCCCTTCTTCCTCTTTCTTCCCTTCACTCCCTCACATTTCCTCTCTTCTCCCTCCCCAGACCAGTATTCACCTTTTTCTCTCTCATTCTCCCTGGAATCTCTCTTTCTATTCTCTTTCGTGTCCTGCCCTCTCCTCTCCTGCTATTTTCCTCCCCTCTTCTGCCCCCCCCCCCCCCCCACATTACATTTGAGCAGAGCAGAGATGCCCGCTATTGCTTTCTCTTTTAATTGTCCATCATCTCTTTCCATCCCTTTGATTCCCTCTCTCCCCTCCCCTCCTCTCCTCTCCGCTTCTGCCCCTGCGCGCTCTCCTCTCCTCTCCTCTCCTCTCCTCTCCAGTCCTCGCCTCTTTGGCTCTTCTCCCTGTCAGAGCTGGAGAGCCATCCTGCAATCTAGCCTAACTGAGTATGGCCAGAAGGAACAAGTGAGAGGGAGAGAGAGAAAGTAAGAGGGAAAGAGAAAGGAGATGAGGTGTGTTTTTTTTTTTTTTTTTTTTTTTCTTCTTCTTCTTTCTTCCTCACCCTCTCCGTGCTACACTGGGCGCCTTCTCTCGCGCAGCTGCTGTTGCTCCCTCCGGTGACGCTGCGCCAGCTCACTTCTGGTTCCTTCCTGTGGCGCTCGCCTTTCATGTGTCTGTCAGCGGCGCGGTTCCCACGGCACAGTCCGACCCCACGGCTGGACCACTCTTCCTCACCGCTCACACCGGTGGCGGCAGCGGCAGCTCACATCACACACACACCCCCCCCCCCTCCCCCCTCCAGTCCACCACCTCACCGCCACCCCCCCTCCACTGAAGTTTCCTGTTCACACCAGCCAGCAAACACACAAACACAAACACAACACAACACAACACGCTGTAATTAAGGCCTCCACGTGGCCACTTCTTCTGTGTGGAGGTCAATAGAGCTGTACACGGCACACATGGGGGAGAAGGCAAGGACAGGGGAGGAGATGAGGGGGACCAGGAGGAATATATATTTTAAATCATGGCGTTACTCTCACAGCAAGGTTGTCCCTGCCCTCTTTTTGCTCATTTCTTCTTTTCTCACTTGCTCTCTCTCTCTGTCTGTCCTTCTTCTTTCACTTTCTCTTGGCTTATCTCTCGCTCTCAATACCTCTCCGTTCTGTAATTTACTCTCCACTCTTTGTCTTGTAGAGCACCTTCATAATGATGCTTGTTTGACGCATCAGAAAGGTGAGGAGGCTGTGATTTGAGTGGTGTATATAATAACACGAGACTTTGTGTGCTTATACCTGAACTGTTACGCTGAGCTGCTTGAGTGGTGTTGCAGTGAAAAGCTTCCCCCTCCTCTCTCTCCCCCGACCCCTGTCCCTAACTCCGGTCACCCTTCGATTCAAAGCCAGCTCCAGAACAGCAGGCACACAGTGACTGCGTGCGCTGAAAAAAATAAATCCTCACTGTACCGGAACCGACTTGCTGAAAAGCCTTGCAACCCAAACCACCTTCCCAAACCACCCCCAGTACCTCTGAACCCACCCCTACCCTACTCCCAAGATGTGCCTGTCCAGAGCGTGGTCTTGCGCTGAAAAGAGCGCCCCCCCCCCCTTCCCCCCAAAAAAGAAAAAAAGCAGCCTTAGCCTCTCTGGAGTGGAGTAGCGTAGCGTAGAAGAGACTCTGCTAAAACTCTTCTCCCGTGTCACAGCGAATAAGCTCCTAAGGCCGTCCTCTCTTTCATCATCTCTCCTCTATCCCTTCTTCTCTCCTCCCTCTCCACCCTGTCTCTCTTGTTTTCCGAGGGCGACTTGTCAAAACATTAATTCTGATGTTGTGTTTTCCCTTCGCTCTCTGCCTCGCTCCTTTTTTCTCTCTACCTCCATCTCCCGCTGTGAGAAACCATTACAGTCAGTTCTACTTTCTCCCTAATTGATCCCTCTCTTTTCTCTACCTCTTTCCTCTTTCTCCTTCTCCTTCAGTCCTGCTGTGATCATGCCATCATGACTATTTTTGCTTCCAGTTTCTCCCTCTCCTGCTTTCGCCGTTCTTTTCAATCCAGCTCTTTCACATACTAGGCAAGAAAAAAAACGTAAAAAAAAGAAAATCGCCAAATCCTCCATCTCCACATCCGACTCCCCTGGATACCTTTGCGCCCCCAACCTCCCGCCCTAACTTGCCCTTTTTTCTATTTTTCTATCGTTTTTTTCTATTTTTGCCCATCTCCCTCTCTTTGGCTTTCTTAATTTTTTTTCTGTAAACAAAACACAAAACTTCTTTGCGCGATCAAATCTGCACCTATAACCACAGTTGCTCTCCTTTTTTTTTTTTTTTTGTGAAAGTTCATTAACCTGAAAGCTTTGGTGAAATAACCTTGACATTCTTGCCTGCTCGGTCCGACAACGGGTTCTACCATTTCTACCATTCCCCTCATCCTCCGTTAAGGATCTAAAATGGCGGTTTGGACACGTTGCGCTTCTTTCCTTGGTGGCAGCCATGTTGGATAAGTCTGCTCCTTCACCAAAAAGCCGCCATTTTACCAGCCAGACAGACAGTCTTGGCCAAATGCGTCACACTTATCAATTACACATGCGGTTGGGCTCTGTGGTGTTATTGGTTGTAATTTGTGTGTAATTCTGTTACATTTCTGGTACAAATAAAAAAATTGATAACGTGAGGAAACAATAGCACAAATTTAGTTTTTTTTTAAGTATTATTAATAATAATAATAATAATAATAATATTGTTTAATAATAATATTATGTGCAGTTATTTATCACTGCCAACAATCATGTTTCTCAAAAAAAATTCGTTTATGTTAGTTTTAGAGGGGGTTGATTCATTTAGATTATTTTGTGTTCTGGCTTTCATGTTAAATTCCAAACAAAGTACAATTATTAATATGGAAATTTCCCTGATAAACACCTTTTGTTATTGTTTTCAGTCCAGATTAATAAAGGCACTTTCTGCAGCTCAAAGCTTTCTTTGAACACCCTGTAATTGTGAAGAACCACAGCACTTGCACAGAGGGAGTGACAATAACATATGTGCATAATGTGTGTGCTTTCACATAATGGTCTGTACATACAGGTGCACAGACACACAGGTCAGTATGTGTTTGTGTGTAGATGGTGCAGGTTTGCATGCGAGTTTACCAGTGGGGAGAGCCAGGATCTGTCATATAACAGTGAGCTTGAACACAAGACCGCACAGAGGCTGAGGAGAGAAGCATTGTCTTTGCCAGCCTTTTTTGTAATACCATAGCCACTTTTAACACCTAGGGTTAAACCAGCTCTCCAAGTGTTTATAGTTACACACTTCAGAACCTAATATGAGCTTTAACCCAGAGGTCTGTCTGGATCAGCTCATATTGTAAAGTCTCTTGAGTCTCCTGTACCTCATGGCTGATATCCAGGAGTGTGTAACCCAGAAAGTTGCCCATTTGTGGTTCATCTCTCAGCGTATACAGAGCGGAAATCCAGTAAAGTACAGCATCTGCTCCTATGATTGTGTCATGTAACATGAGTCCAACCGACCCATTGGAGTTCTGTTTTCAATGAAGGTGTGCGCGTGAAAGAGTGAGGAAAAAGAGCAAGAGAGACAGAGAGTGTGCGAGTGAGAATTTTGGCGCCTCAGGTGGCCTTCACCCTCTCAAATAAAACACTGTTTTTAGCTACAGCCTGTCCATCTACACACACACTTTAGTTGCCCCCCCCCCCCCCCCCCAGACTATGGACAGTATTTCAAGAATAGTGGTGAGGCTTTTCTGTGAGTTAGGGCTGTCTTTTCTCTTCTTTTTGTATTATTTTCCTAATTCCTCATACCCCACTCAACACCTGGGCCTCCCTGCTTTCTGTCATTTGCTCGCAATAGTTAGTTTACCTCATTCGTAATTGTGTTAAGTGTCACTTTCCAGACATTACAAAGTTTGCTCCCCCTTTCCTATTTCATTCTTTTCTCCCGTGTCTCTTTACTCTCTCTGTCTTTCTCTCTTTCCTCCCTCTCTCTCTTGTTCTCTCCATTCTTTCTTTAAGTCTGCCCCCTGCTGAGAGAGTGACACTCAGACGCAAATACCCCTCCCTCCTCCCTGCGGCTGTCTGACCTTCTTTCAGTCCCTACATCCCTGCCTGCCTTTTCTCCCTCTGTTTTTCTCACCCGTATTCCCTGTTTCCTTTTCACCCCTCCGTCCGACCCTCTTTCTCGCTCCGTCACTCCATCTTCATATCTCTTTTTTTTTTCTCTGCCCGTTATCCGTTTCCCCTCCATAATCTTCACCGTCTCGGTCTGCAAATTCATCCTCCTGCCTTCTACCCCCACCCCCCCACCCCCCATATCCTTCTTTTCGTTCCCGCCCCCAACATTATCAGTTATATGTTCACTTTTGTTACACCCCCCCCCCCCCCCCCCCTTTGCAGACGACCTTTAGAGGAATTTGCATCAGGGACGTATTTTAGGGTTGCGCAGCCGTTAGTAATTTTTCATGACATTTTTGCTTGAGTAATGGTAAATACTTCTCCCCAGTCATTTCTCTACCTTCCTCACAGATGCCTTACAAGGCTGCAGTTATCCTCAGAAACTAATAAAAGAGCTTACTTCATAATTCTCTCTCTCTCTTTCCCTCCCTCCCTCCCTCTCTCTTTTCCCATCTCTCTCTGTGTCTCTCTTTCAGCAACAGCTGGGCCAGAGCGAGAACAAGGTACAGTAAGAGTTTGTAGAAGTTATGTTGTTCATAAAGTGAGGCATGATAAATGTGCCTTTGCATCAGTACATGTGACCTCTTTTGCTCCCTCAGTCTGTTACTCCTTTACAATAAAAGTGTAGAAGCTTCTAGAAAAAGCGTATAAATGTTCCTCCTTCTCTTTCTCAGGAACCCCGGCTCCTCGCAGCAGAGTTGATCCTGTAACGAGCGGCTCACGTCGTCCTCCTCCTCTCCTCCTTTTCCCTCTTGTCTTGGTGCTCCTGTCTGTCTGATTTCCTGCCTCTCGCAGAGCCGCACACACTCATAGAGAAGCGTACACAATGAGGGAGAGCGCCAATTCACAAGTTGTGTGCAAAAAAAAAAAAAAAAAAAATCCCTACAGTGCTTTATCTCTCTGCAGTTCCCGTAGTGGCACTAATCTCTGTCTCCATTTCCCCTCATCTTTTCTCTTTGTCCATCAACTCTTCTTTTGTCTCTGTTCTTTCCTCCTGCTTCTGTCCTCGCCTCTCCTCTCCTGACTTCAGAGTCTCCTGTAACAGACCGACACTAATCTGGCCTTCAAAGAACTGCACTCCTGTGTCTGACCAGTTAGTGTTTTAATCACTCTTCAATTGTGGAGAGCTTTTCTTTCCTGTTTTTGTACCTTTTTCTTTCTTTCTCTGTCTCTCTCTCTCTTTCTTTCGACTTTCTCTTCCTTTACTTTTCTCCCTCCGCCTCCCCACTCTGTTGCTGTACATAATCACCAAACTGAGCCAAAGAGGAAGGAAGTGGACCCGCGAACTCTGACCTCTCACCCCTGACCTCCTCAAACACTACTGAGTCAACTGTCAGACAGCTAGGCAAGAGTCACTGTGGCTGACTTTTTGTTTTTTGGTATTTTGTTTTTCTGTCTGCCTTTTTTCACTCCAAGTTGACTTTGTGTAGGTTTTGAACAGGTTTCTATAAAATGGAAATGACTTAAATACTGAAGTACAGAAAAACAGCTGGTTCACACTCATTCTGGAGCATTCAGTTGTGCTTCACCATTATTTTGATTAAGAAACTGTACAAGACCGTCTGTTTTGATAAACTCCTAAAGGTGTCAAGGACAGGATGTCCCCACAGGATCTGTTAACAGGGCTGAATCTGGAAGATTACAGAATCCCTCTAGGGTCTAATGGATTCCCATCAGTTTAATAGGATTCCTCTGGACTAAATTGGATTTCTCTGGAATAACCTGGATTTCTCTGGAATAGGCTACATTTATTCAGAATAATCTGAAATAATCTGATACAACCTGAATTTGCCTGTGTCGGAAATGACAAAATTGACCCACTGATTGGATTCTCAGGAAGCGAGCTGTTCACTTCCTCCTTGGCATTGACAGTGACCCTGGATAACACCTTACAGACCACATTCCAGTGCTGAAGAATCTGATTGGTTAAAGACTTGTTCTCATCTTCACAATGGATAAACTCAATGTGGTTAGATATTTTGAGCACTTAGCCCAGTTCATCAATGAAAGGAGTATGTTGCTACATTCATTTTTATTTTTAATTTTTTCAAATGTTGTGTTTAGTTGACCAATCCTTCTGAGCTTTTTTGGACCCCATAAAAGTGATTTTTGTGTTGTTGCCCTCTGTACAAACTGTATGATTATATATAAAAAAAATGCTGACAGCTGACATTGCTGGTACTTTCCAAATTTTTATACGTTTTGTATAATAATTCCTGTTTGGTAAAATAATTTAAAAACGTTCAGAGATAGAATTTATTTTTACACAACAGAAGGGTTTGTAGTAATCATTTTAAACTATTTTCATAGCTCACAGAGTAGTGTGTGTCGTTGTAGATAGAGCTTTGTGAATTATAAGTATGTCTCCCGTCTTATTTTCTACATCCCATCATATTCTTCATTTTGATTTTAGAAATTGGATTAATAGAAAATTAAGTCAAATTATTACTATATTAATTTTTCATAACTGAATTGTGTATTAGGTTTATACACTCATTTAACAGTAAAGAGCTGTTCTGTTAACTGGGATGTTTATATATTTGGGGAAAAAATTGTTACAACGGTTTTGGAATTGTTAAAAAAATCATAAAAATAGCTTTAAGAGTATACAATGGCTTACATAGATTTATATGGTTAAAAGAAACAAAACAAAAAAAAAAACATTTTTATTTGTTTGACAAATAATGAAGGCCATGTCATTTTCTCAAATTCCATCTTTTTTTTTTTTTATTCTTTAATTTGTTAATATTTCCCCTCTCTAGATCACGGAAAGGGAAGTTATGACTTGAATTTATGGGATTCTAGAATACGAATCAAGTTCACTCTCGGAGCACAGTACAATCAGTTCATAGAGGAATCAACTTTTTTTTATACTGGACAATTATGTGTTTTTGTTTGTTTTTCACATTTTAGTGAAGAAATTAGCATCTTCTGTGAAGAACTGTGGTCTGTGTTTATAAGGCAAAAAAGAACAGAATAAAAACTATGACTTGCACTCATGGAGTTTTCTATTTTTGGTCTTTCTCTAGCCATTGTCCATTGTCGTTTTTATACTCTGTGTGTGGTCCTCTTTGTGAATTTTTACCTGAAGTTTCAGTCTGCATTAATATTTCCTGTCAGATCAGCAGGACTGAATCTTATTGATATTCAGTGGCATGTGTAAAAGACTGTATGTGTTAGCGTGGCGTATTTTTTATCAGATCATATCCATACTGATTAGGTGATGCTGCAGATCAATCTCCCAGGACTTGAGCCTCTTGCTGCTCATCTCCGAAAGGAATTGGAAGAAAACTGAAGAAAAAAAAAAATGGAACAGAATAAATGCATCCTCATGCATGGTAATGTGCTGGTTGAGTTTGTTTTTAATCTTTCAGCATTTTATGTATGAAAGTATGTAAATAAAGAGGCTCAGCACTATGAACACCGTTTCAGGTGTGAGGAGACTAGGTATACAGTCACCGTGTCACAAAGATCATAACAGATGGTGACTCGTAACAAGAGCAGAGAGTTACTGTTAGAGAGTATGTGTAGTTGTGTAGATATTGCTAGCTGTAATTGTGATTTTAAATCTATTAGTTTTTATACTTCCTGTCTAAATCGTGTAGCTCCCATTTTCCTGTTCATTGTGTAGGCTATAGTCTTGTACAACATGCACCAAATACGTCTTGATATCAAATCTCCATTAATCTTATATGTTGCAC
>NC_045162.1:8635879-8663588 GCF_900700415.2 Clupea harengus | reverse complement strand
AGCTTTTCTAATTGTTTTATACATGTTTCGTTATTATCTGTAGCAGATAATGTCTCAGCCTGGACATTGTTTAGTGTAAGTGACTTCAATCCCAGGTGACACACTAGGTGACCGAGGCTCTTGAAGTCAACATGCAGTTTTTCAACAACTTGCCCACTCAGCTGAAGTTCCATCACCTGCCCAATTCCAGATTCCCAGATTGTGCTAACTGACTTTCCTCGAAAAGTCAAAGAGAGACTAGAGAGATTCTGGAACATTTTCAGAGAGTCTGTCTCTATGGTGGCAACAGGCGTCCCTAGTAGACTGAGCACTTTTACTTGAGACAGAACAGCAGTGGGCCACTCCTTCGTGCCCGTGGCGCAACCTTGGTTTTTGATAGCTGTGATGTGGCTCTCGTCCAGCGTCAGATTGTGCAGATTTGACATACCAATGGGGAGCAGGCAGAAAACCTCTCCAAGGTCGGTTGAACCAATTCTCCACAAGTGCAAGTTTGCAAGCCCTAGCAGGGGTTTGAAGATTTCATTTGAAACACCAGGCAACTTTAAACCACTTATGTCCAGCCCCTCTAGATGCTCCAAACCTTCAAACACCCCAGGGTCCAAAGAAACGTCCCTCCACGCGGCGTCATGAAACTGAAGAAATAGACTCGTGAGGTTTGGCAGACCAGTAAAGGCGCCGGACTCAACCCTCTTGATGTGAAATCCCGTGATATGGAGATGCTTTAGTGAGGGGAAACGAGAGAAAGCCCTGTGGTGAATGATCAAGTCGTTCTGATGGACGCAGAGTGTCTTGATGCCCGGCTTCACCTCCGTGAGGTCTTTTTTCAGATTGGTCACATTGCATTCGGCATACGGCCACAGATCAGGCCCATGCCAGCACGGGACGGTATTCCCCATGTCAGTGAGTTGCTCCTTGTCAAAGTTCTCACAGTGTCGGGCAATGTAAGCAGACAGTTTTCCCCAGAGACTGAGAGTCACCAGCAGCCAAATGGTGGAGAGTTTACCAACTGGCAAGCCACACACATAACTCATGATGAGGGATTTTCGTTTTTTTACAGTGCGCCAACAAAATGTCCTCACTCACCTATGCTTTCGTCTATTGCTGTGACAACCCAACTTCAAATTTATATAAGAAAATGTTTCCTCTTGACTGTATTCATACTTCTTCACTTCTCAATTCAAATGCTTTACTCACGCAGAGGTGGCTCATTACTCGAAAGTTCCACTGAGGATTAAGGTGTAGATACTATGACAAAAGCACCCAGCTGAAGTTAGGATTAGAATTAGATTCGTCGTTCAGTCGCATGGACAGTCCTGACATCTGTGCCTCTGCAAACGTTGACATCAAGTATGTGACAAAACTGTAAGATGCAGAAGGGGAACTGAAAAAGTAGTTTATCAACAAGCAAACAAATAAGGCACGGTGGTAAAGCTTTTTTTAGCTAAACATATTCTCTGGCAGTGAGACTGACAGGCAGTCAACAGCTGCTGTGCAGTTAAGCTGTTGTGTAGTTTGCATTGCTGCTGCAATCAATTTAACAGTGTACTATTTAACAGAAACTTTTGGTATCTCAAGACATCTTGCTCAGATTTGCCAAACATTACAAATAACTCTTGACATTTAGGGCAGGGAAAGAGTTAAAGAATAGTTTTCTTTAACAGTGTACTATTTAACAGAAACTTTTGGTATCTCAAGACACCTTGCTCAGATTTGCCAAACATTACAAATAACACACAAATGCACTACAGCGTAAACTATTTATAAACTTCACTATGCTAATCCCAATTCTCTGCATTTTAGCCCTGAAACCGTGCCCACATTTTGTATTATTCTATTTTGTAAAACATTTATCTTTTATTTTTCTTGCTATTTATTTTATCTTGCTCTTTTTGTTAATATGTTTTATGCTTTATGTCCTAGGCACCAACCACACCAAGTTAATTTCCTGTATGAGTAAATAATATACTTGGCCAATAAAAATAATTCTGATTAAAGGAAAGCCACAAGAGAGCATTATCCCTCAATCGAAATATAACAGAATTAACTCCAAGAGTGGGAAGAAGTTATGGGCCAAGAGAGGTTATGTGATGGTGTTCCCAACTGTGCCACATCCATTTATTTAGCTCAAGTCACAGGGACCACGGGTCTCATTCTGCAGAAACATACAGAATGGCAACTCAATCGAGATATCATCCGTGCTATTTACCAAAGAAATGGGTAAATAGGTGCTTTGAACTTACACAGACTCTGAGTCATGATCTGTGTAGCACATTTAAGAAAAGACATTGTCTGGTTCACACTGAAAAGTGCTTGTTATTGTGACCTGTTAAAAAAACTGATAAATTCAAGAAAACAGGGCCTTGAGGAACTGAAAATGGCAGCAGATCAAAAGATAAACAGATAGCAGAGGGTAAAAATAAGTTCACTTGGTGTGAATACATGAATACACAGCCATTCTTGTGTGCAGTTCTGTTCACTTGTTTGTTTCCTGACGAGTAGTTGCCTGGTGCTTCACTGTTGATATTTTCTGAAGTTACTGTATTTGAGGTATTTTAAGTGTTTCCTTAACAAAACTAGTGTAAGAAATAGTGGTCCCAACCTCAAATGGTCTTTCAACTGATAGTACCAACTTTTTTCTTTTACTTTACTTAGTCCTCGATTTTAATCCCTTTTTGTCAAAGTCAGTGAATTGCTCCTCACGGTCCTCTAGCTGTCTGTTCAGTGTTTTATGCTCAAAAATCTCCTGGCTCTGTAACTCGAGACAAACATTGTGGCTCGGACCAAGCCATAAACATACCCAGCCAATAAAAGCAGAGCTTCAAGGAGCACGAAAGGGATGTCATTTGATTGGCTGTTGAGCTCAACCATCACCAACCTTTTGTGAAACCGAATCCGTGGACCCTACCTTTAAAAACCCAATTACCTATGGAGTAAAACAATGAAGAACTTTTTCACAAACTTTTATTCCTCGATATTTTTATAGATGAGATACACTCGACATCTTTGAACACATAAAAAAACATTACAATGCTCCGCACACATATAAACCTACCATCACATTTCTATTATTTTGGAAACATAGAAACAACCGACTCTAGAGAGTGTAGAAAACAACCTAAACTAATATTCAAGCCAAAACAGAAAATGCACACAAATAATTATTGAACGTGTTAAACGTTTCATTTAATTTCAACACTTTCTCTACCACATTAAGTACATCTCTGACCAGAGAGACACACCTGAAAGTCAGTATAATGTTGAATGTTCAGTGTCAAATGTTTCTAAAGGGATTTTTTTCACTTCCATGTACTGTTAGATATTTTTCAAATTGCAATATTATAAAACATTATATGACAAAGTTCAATGAGCGCTCAAACAAGCAATGGCACATTATGGCATATAATGTATACAATAATAAAAGAATAAACAAGACCACAGTACAAGAAATACAAAATGACTTCTTCCTCAGGTGAATGCAAATTCTTTGTTTAGGGTGCGCAAATAAGTGAACTATCTTTTCATTCTAAACAGTGCAATTCTTTAGTAACTGTCTACACTAGAAGTTAAGTGCTCTGTGAGACTTCAGGTTAAATCGCACTCTGCACAAAGTGCCACACACTCACATTGTGTATATGAATCAACAGTATCATATATCAGGAGGTTAAACTTCATCATAACAAAGGATCGACTCGGCTTCATCATAACAATGGATCGACTCGGCTTCATCATAACAATGGATCGACTTGGCTTCATCATAACAATGGATCAACTCGGCTTCATCATAACAATGGATCAACTCGGCTTCATCATAACAATGGAACGACTGTGTTCTTCCCAGACGTTTAGCGGTTTCTTAAACTCAGTAGTGAAACAAAACCCCCCCTCCCTTTGGTGTCTCCAACACACGACTGACAAGGTATGTCTTTCACCATTTAAAACGTGTTGCACCCCCCCCAGAGTAGAGTTTCCTCGCACGAGCAGGATTGGCAGATGCTGAGATGTGAAGGGGACTTTAGTTCAGATTTTACCAAAGGTATTCAGAATGAGTAATGCTGATCCCTGCCTTTGAGGCTTTCTTCTCATACACACGTTCTGTCTGGCACAGTTCGAGAATTCCTCGTGTCTAGCCAGATTCAGTATTTACTGGTTGTCTCATACTGGACTTACCCCCTACCCCACCCACCCCACCCCCCTTCTACTCATCTTCAAATAACTTGTATTGGTACCTCATCTAAGATGGACAAATTACAGCTAGTGTAGTTGTGCTTGACTGTGAGAAAAGAGGAACAATCACACTACAGGGAATAAGCTACACAAGGAAAGCCATTCTAGCAAACAAACATATTTGATTATACTTTCAGTGATGCGAGTTCAGTGAGTTCAATGGACAGTAAGTACAATAACAGTTCACCCCAAGTGATATTCTCTGGTTGAGAAAGTCTTTGTACTAAATATGATGCAGCGAGGGAAATATTCTGTAGACCTGAATAATGACTTAAATACCTGCAGGATCTGCACCAGCAGTACAAATTGTTTTTTTGTGTAACGGTTTGCAGCACAGGATAGGACAAGCCGTGGACACTGTTTTTAAAATGAGGGAGCTCTGATTAATATTCAAACAGAAAATGTTACATTACACAGGATTGCAAGTAGCACAAATGCTCACTTCTACATGACAGTGAAACTTCTCCCATCTTTCCGTATCCTCTTTCTAACACTTTCCACTTTATTTCTTAAATCTCTAAACGCCACATCAACCCTTTCCTCTGCCACTTGGTTTCTTCAACTCTCCCCCGTCAACACCATCCTTCTCTCCTCCCTTTGGCACGGCAAACTTCTTCAGCGCCTCCTTTTCGAAACCCTCCATCTCTTCCTCCATCTCATGGTTCTCCTTCTCCTCTGCCATGTCCTCCAGAATGTCCGACACGTCCTCCACGAACTCACTGAAAGGCATCTGGTCGTGGGCAAAGATGCCGTCGGCGAAGAACTCCCTCACCAGCTTGCTCAGTTCCTGCCTCCTGGAGGTCTGGTCCTCGGTGGTGCCCTCCAGCCGGTCCAGGTAGGCCAGCAGGAGGGCCTCGAAGTCGGCCAGGGAGACAGGGATGAGCCCCTGGGCCTGGGCGCAGGCAGCCGCGTCGGAGCACTCGGCCGGAGGGCCACTGGAGTGCTGGAGCTTCTGCCGCTGCTGGCTCCAGTAGTCGCCGTGGAGATGGCTGTTGTCATGACGGTGGTGGTGGTGATGTTGGTGAGGATGACTTGAGGTCTTGTCTTTCTTGGCGTCTTTGTGCTGTTGTTCTTTCCCATGCGAGTCCGCTCGGTCCTGGTCTTTGTGATGGGCGTCTCTGTGCTGTTGTTCTTTCCCATGCGAGTCCGCTCGGTCCTGGTCTTTGTGATGGGCGTCTCTGTGCTCCTTCCCCTTGTGATCTCTCCCATGCTCCCTCCGTTCCACATGCTTTTGCTCTTCATCGTGAGACCATTCCTTCGCTTTGCCACCAGATTGTTTCCTCTCCTCCTTCCTCTCTTTCCATTCCTTTCTTTCCTTCTTATGTTCTTTCTCTTCCTTCCCCCTTTTCTCTCCAGTCTCCCTCCTTTCTTTGCTCTTTTTCTTGCCATCTTCTTTTCCCTTTCTCCAGTCGGATTCTTCACTCCATTCCTCTCGGTCTTTCCATTCTTTCTTCTTCTTCCCATCGCTCATTTCATCACTTTTCCTCTTCTTATCCTCCTTCCATGCTCTTTGTTCGTCCCTGTGCTTCCACTCCCTATCTTTACCTCCTTCTTTCCCTCTCTTGTTTTCCCACTCTTTCCATTCTTTTCTCTCTCCCTTCTTCCCTCCCTCAATGCTTTTGTCCTTCTTCCACTTCTTGTCCTCTTTCCATTCTTTTCCCTCATCCTTGTCTTTCCTCTCCTTCTTTCCAGTCTTGCCCTCCTCCGCCCAAACGTTCTTCTCTTTCTTCCAGTCCTTTTGCCCCGTCAACCCTTTCCTCTCTCCTCCTTCCTTCCTGGCATCTTTCTCTTTCTTCCAGTCCTTCTCCTCCCTCAACCCTTTCCTCTCTCCTCTTTCCCTCCACTCCTTGCCCTCCTCCACGTCCCTTTTCTCCTTTGTTCCGTGTTTCTTCTCTTTCAACTCTTTCTTCTCTTTCAACTCTTTCCTCTCACCTCCTTCCTTCCTGGCATCTTTCTCTTTCTTCCACCCTTTCTCCTCCTTCCATTCCTTTTCTCCCTTCCTTCGCTCTTTCTCGACCTTGTCTTTCTCTAGAGGTTCCTTCTTGTTCTTTGCATCTTTCCTCTCCCCCTTGTGCTGAGGGCCATGGCTTTTTGGCTGTTCTGTGGGTACGCCAGTAGAGGGTGCTGTTACTGTGAAAAGACAAAGAAAGAAATGCGCCTATGAGGAAATTAGACTTTACAAAAAATGAAAAGATAAAAAAAAACAAAAAAACATCCTGTATAGAGAGAAAAGAAACATCTAATACTTCCATATAATTTGCGGTCCTTACCATTAAAACTGTTAACTATTTTCCAGACTGAATAAGGCATAAATAATACAATAATAATACAATTATGAGAATAAACGTACAGATAAATAACCGTCCTTGTGGATATTTCTTGCTACCCAAATGTCATAATCACCAATGATCAGTTAATAATGCCACTGTCTGCTCAGAGACTGAGTTAGCGCGAGAGAGAGAGACAATTAAATAACAATTAATTGAGTTCCTCTGAACCGCTGGTAAACTGGCTTTTACCCATTTTGGCCTTAAGAGCGCCCAACTCCTTCTGAATGGCCGCCATGTTCTCCAGATCTCTCTTTGACTTCTCCTGTTCCTTCTTCATTTTCTCATGCTCGCGCTCCATCTCCTTCTGACGGGTGGGCAACGACTCCAGCTCCCCTTTCATCCTCTTGTTCTCCTGCTCCAACTCCTCTCGTCTCACCTTCTCGTTGACCCCCTCCTTCACCCGCTGCTGGGCCGACTCCAGCTCTTCTTTCTGGGCCTGAGCATAGAGAAAGGGATTAAAAAGGCACAGCAGTGAGCCTTGAGAGATGTAGTCAGACTGAGACCCAGTTAAAAGTGTCCAGTGGGAGAGAGAGAGAGAGAGAGAGAGGAGCTCAAAAATGTTCTGTGGGGAATAAGGCCTATTCTAAAATCTACTTGTTAAAACAGGTCTGAATCTTAAGTGATGCAGGATTCAGGAAATGACTCATGGGAAATGGGAATATATAACTTTTCTATACCAGTGAGTGAGTATTTGAATCAGGCTTCCTAAACATCAGCCATTTGATAGTAGATTAGCATGAAGAGTCAGAGTAGTCACAACAGTCACTCATGACACACACACACACACACACACACTAGGGGTGGGCGATATGACCAAAATCTTCTATCATGGTATTTGTAATTTTATATCACGGTTACGGTATATATCACGGTTTATTATACGTAGGGTGACCAGATGTGGGTTTTTGAAAAAGAGGACACTTCAGCGGTGGCGAAATGTGTCCACAGACATTTATTTATTGACCCTTAAGAACACTAAGGTGCAGAAACAATACTGCCTCAATAGGCTATTGGCCTAAGCAATAGTGGCCAGTATCCATTGAATCTTTAAATAGTAAAATAAAAGCAAAAGCATTTAGTCCAGTGCTTATGTTTCAGTGGTTCTTTAATGTACTTTCAGAAGATAACTCAAGTGTTAAAACTTTCTTTTCAATGTGTGTTCATATGTTAACGCAATAATGATGAAATATTTTCTTTATATGGCCACATATTCAAATAAAAAAATTAAGAAGTTGGCCATTACACATAGACATATATACATAGACGCTCCATTGACCGCCTCAGCCCGTTGCTGCGACGTGCTAACGTGATGACGAGGTGATGACTGGTCTGTAAACAGACGCAAGTAAATGATGGAGCTGCAGTTTGGATAAAAAGTCTGGATAAAAAGCACTATAGATAGCGTTTATATTTCTCAACCGATTTCACTGAGTCGTTTTTATATTCAACGGTTTATGATCTACGTGGAGTACCAAAAAAAGTTTTGTCTCCATATTACTTAGAATCTCGTTGGTTTGGCCGTAATCGCCGTTGACATACATACATGTATATGATAATCGCTGCTAGACGCTCACTGTTCTTGTGCTCTCACAGCTCATTCACTTTGAAATACTGAAAAATAAATGCCTACACTAGACACTTTTCAGTCCATATTTTTCAGTATATTGAATCTTGCCCAACAGTCGAGGATTACTCAAAAAGTAGGCATGACAGTCCTTGCAGGTTATGTGCTTAAAAATTGTACTGGGTATCGTATTATACGGCTCTTCAGAATGTTCAAAAAAGTTCCATGATTTGAATGGGCCACCCCAACGTTTGCAGGTCTGTAATTTCTTTATTTTCACTGCTGCGAAAATGACCGCTGACCAGCTTTCATATCATTCCGCAAGTAGTCCGGTCATTTAACGTAACGGGAAGTAATGGGTTGCTACGCAACACCTGAAACTTTAGAGTTCTATTTTATTTCTCAGCAGAAATCACAAAACGGCTACAAAATCGTTAAAGAGGTATTTTTGGAGGAATGTCTATTGTTTTGGCGAGTTACTGTATAATAAGAGGGATAAAGTATAGTTCGGAGGTCATTATCTAAAAATAAATAGATTGGATTTCAAAATAAGAGTATACCGCGGTTGAAACGGTATGGCCAAATCTCTCCCGGTAGACACATTTCTACCGTTGCACGGTATATACCGTCATACCGCCCAGCCCTAACACACACACACACACACACATACACACACACCTGTATTTGTGCCTGTAGTACTGTTATCTGTTCATTTTCTTTGTCCAGCAGTACGGGAGGCTTCCCCCCAGCATAGGTATCTGGACGTCCTTCACTCTTCAACCATTCCTGTAAAAAAAAAAAACTGATCCTTTACATGACGGTAGAGTAATAGTAATAACACAGCAAGAGGGGAGTATGTGTAGAGGGAGAGACATGGGAAGAACACAAACAATAACACAAACAATAACAGAACGAGGCTTAAGCCCAACCTTGGCGAGATCTCGATCTTTCAACTCCTTCATATCGTCCCCTTCTGGCAACACAAAACAACACAGACAGAAAGAATAATACAATTAAATAAATAAAATTAAAGGCAAAATGCACTTTATTAGTTTAACAACCACAAAGGCATCATCCCTATAACACACACTGACTGAGTACCAACATCATAAGCATTACATCGTTCTCCGCTTGCACACAGAGATGATTGTGTGATGATGTTAGAGGCATAACATGTTCAGTGCCGTTATTCTGCAGTACCAGCATGCTATGCTTCACTTCATGAAAACACAGTAATAAGCGCACATGTGGCACAACGAAACAGAAACACCCACGAGGCAGAGTGTTTCTTAAACAGCCAAAGCAAGCAACAGAACAGAGGAGGAATTATCCTATCGAATAATTATCTAATAGAATTATCGAATAATCAATCAGTCTATTGGCCGAGACTCTCCCCAGAGGTTCGACTACAACGACACCTCAACTGTTTTAACCAGACCCTAAAGACTTGTTTAGCAAAATAACAGGACATGGTAACATTTTGACATGGTGTCCTTTGCGTGCTTTTGAGAAGGAGAACATCCGAGCAACATGGATACGTATATAAGGGACGCATACACATGTAGTGGCTCGCAAAGGTATTCAACTCTAAAAAGTCATTTAATGGTTTACTAAAGATACTTACACATATTTTCCCTAATCAGTATTGTTATGGTCAATGTAGTATATCTGTAAAGGCTAAATAAGACCTTTGTCTGCTAAAATATTCTGATTGCATAAATATTCAACCCCTATACATGAATACTTGGTAGAGAACCCCTTTGCTGCAATAGCAGCCTTAAGTCTTCTGAAGGCAGACAGTACCAGCTTTGCACATTGTTCTGCCCCATTCTTCCTGGTAGAATTTATGTAGAACATGTAGGTCGATGGGATGGCGTTCCTGGACTGCAGCGCTTTGCCTTTTCAGGGCTTTGACTGAGCCATTCTAGAATATTCACTTCACTGTTACTGGTAGGTAATCTCCCAAGTGTCAGTGATACAGCAGACTGCAACAGGTTTTCTTGCGATATTGTGTAGAATTGATTTCAATTCATTCTCCCTTCAATTCTAAAAAGCTTCCCAGGTATTGCATATGAGAAATATCCCCATAGATGTACACCACATATAATATGTTGAGGATTGGCAGCTCTGTTTTGGTCTCATGACCATAAAACCTTTTCCTAAATCTTAGGCAACCTCCTTAGATCTTCTAAAACAATGTTTTTTTTCGCCGCCCTCCAACAGAGGCCAGTTTTAAGCATAGCTCTTAAGATTGTGGACTCCTGTACCCTAATTCCAGACATTAAACTTTACACATCGTTTGGGGTGATGTGTGGACAACGGTAGCCTCCCTCACCAGTTACTATCTTGATCAGATGCCTGGTTTAGGGGTGTGCCAATGGTGCCCACTTGGATAGTAGGAGTCTTTTCCTCACTGAAGCATTTAAAACAACTTTTCCCTTTAGCCTCCATTCCCTGTTATTTCACAAGATGGCTGATGACCCTTAGACGGAGCGATTTTTATACCCAGAAGAAGATTTAACTTTAACCACTCGTAGGTAGTACCTAATCAAGACCAGTTATGGTGAAATAGGTATCATTTGTTTAATAAGTTGCCATCTGCCTTGATCTGCAACTCAAAAGCACAGGTGTTTGAATACTTATGCAAATAGTATATTTCAGTTTTCAATTAATTTATTTTTAACATTAGCAGAAAAATAATTAGTTTTGCCTTTGAAAATATACTACAGCATAGTATAAGGCACTAGAGCATAGAGCATGTTCACAATATAAATACTGATTGGGAAATTATGTAGAAGTATCTTTTGTAATTGTGAAAAAGGTGTCTGATTGTCAGGAGGGCTTATTCTTATAACCTCTGTATAGAAAACGAATGCATGGCACAGGTGGTACACCTTCAGTGAGAGATGCCAGCGCAGGAGGGTGGCGTGAGGATGAGTATGGGTGTGCACGGCATTCTGGGAGAGGAAGAGGAAGAACCCCTAACTGAGCATGTGACAGTTACCCAGCGAAGCCACACACTTTCTTGGACTCCTTAACAAAAGCACACTGCCAAACAGCCACCCACCCGTGTGCCACACACACCCCCACACCCCCACAATCTCTCTCTCTCTCTCTCTCTCTCTCGCTCAAGCTGTAGGTGTGCTCGTTCTTTCAGTCATTCTCTGTTTCTTTACCTACCCTCATCCAGGTCCATGAACGCACCTGTAGAGTAATACACCTCAGTCTCAGCTCGTGTTACACTCATCCAACATCACAGCAAGTCAGAACCAAGTGTTACTTTGGGCTTTCATGAAAGGGAACGGTCAAAATACCACTTCCAGGCAGCTCTTAAAGGCCACAGCCCAGTGCACAATATCAATCAGCAGTTTTAAGGTACAAATGAAGAAAACCAGAGGGGTTATGTGTAAAATATACTTTGTGAATGTAAATGTGGAATATTTGATAAGATGGCTGTTTTCCAAAATAACTGACATTATAGAATTAAGAGAGAGTTAACTGACAATATCTTTCCTTGTGTATAGACTATAGAAACATGTAAATTACATTATGGTCCTCCTTACGATTCTACAAATAATATTCTACAAGTATTCTTGTGTGGGGCTTATTTCCCAGTCCTGATTTTGGAGAGGAATGCAGCCTATTTTCCACATGACAGCACACAGATGTTCCACAGTACACAGACAGGAGCTCATGGGTAGCTGGACAACGCTTTGAGGGGATGCTGTGAGAACACCGCGAGAACACCAGACCACTAGAACATGGTTCTCCTCTCGGAACTCACCAGAGAAGAAGATGGTCCCCAGGCCCAGGAGAAGTACGGCTCCCAGGATGCACTTGTTCAGAGACAGGCCCATCTCCTCCTCCCTGGCTGGTGGCGGGCTGTACTCTTCCCCTTCCACCTCCTCCTCCTCCTCCTCCTCTTCTCCATCTTTGCCCAGCAGGGTCACCTTCCTTCTCCTCAGGCCGCCTCCCCCGCTCTCTCCCTCCGTCACCGGGATGGAGTCCTGCTGGCTCTCTGATCACACAGAGAGGGAAAAGAAAAAGAGTGACGTTTGAACTCCTTTCAACTCCCTTGTTCTGTTCTTCTGCACTCGTTCATTAGGAGTTTCACTCAAAAGCAGCTCTGCACGACGCAACACAACCCGCCACACCACAGCCAATTAGGGGGCAAAAACACAAGCATTTTGAAACAGAAAAATAAGGCCAAAACTGCAAAGGAGTCGGTTTCTGTGCATTCAGTTTCTGTGTTGCTCGTATACTGCATGTATGATCAGGTACAGTCGGTCCTGAGCCCTTTGATCAAAGGTGTTCGCTAAATATGTTTTCACCTCAGTAGAATCACTCTTCACACAACCTCAAGAAATATCATCGGTAACACAGGTCAGATTTGGTGTGTGTGTGGTCATGTTCCATGGTGTGTTTTAAAATTAATGAGCTACACTGGATCTGGCATTTGATACCATACAGACTTTGTACTCAGTTCTTGACAGATAGACACACGCACAAACCAACAAGCACACACACACACACACACACACACACACACACAAACCCTGCAGACGTAGTCCAGCGCAGCTGTCAAAACAGCTCAAGTGCTCGGCCCGGCGTGCTTCATTATGGATGAGGTGTGCGCTCCAGCGCTGGCCGTAAGCAGCAGCCCCCTTTCATATCCACTCAGCCAGAGGCGGCAGCTTTCCTCTTAGAACTTCACCTCAGCTCCCCCCCCCCCAAATCCCTCCCCATCTCCAGCGGCCTCGCACAGGGGGGGAAAACACCTCTCTGAAGTGCTCACACTACTTTTCATCATTTTTATCCTCAATGTTGTGGTTTTGAAGTATTGGTTTGGGTGTATTTTAGATTAATCATTTGTTAAGACTTGGAGAGGACATATGGGATTTTTTTTTTTTAAAGAAGATATTTGTAAACTGTGCATTACTGTTCTAAGGCTGGCTGCCAAGCATCACAGATGGATAGATTTCTGTTCAGAGCTTCCAGCAGCTTCAAACCAAGTAATTAAAATGGACTAGCTGCCAAATTTAAGATGTCAGGAGGCAAATGGGGCCTTTTAAATTCGGCAGCAAAGAGGCAGGTCTGTAAATACACATGACATCGTGCAGCTCCACTTAGTTCGGCCAGCAGACACACCTACTCTGTGTCACCTCCTGCAGCCTGCTAGGGGACCCCAGGCACCATATGGACCACTAGGCTTTTAAAAATGCATCAAGTTAACAAATACTGAAAGACATAAACGACTGGTGTCCATACCATAAATCTAGAGATAGGCAGATAAAAGTTGGAAAAATTGGAGAATTCAGCCATGAATGGCGTACCTGACAGTTTTACTTCCTCAGTCCATGTTCTGCCCTGATCAAGCCCCTCCTCTTCCTGTTGAAGTTCCTCCTCTTCCTCTACGGTGTGTATGGCAACAGGGGCGGGGCTTATGTGTGTGTACGAATCAGAGAACAGATCGGTCTCAGCACTGGGATGGGATTGGCGCTCTGAGTAGCCATCGTGCACACTGTGCTCATCGAGTGCGGTGGAGTCAAGGCCCTCTGTGTCTGAATTCAGAGGGACAACACTGGGGGTGGAGTCTCCGTCCTGGGAGTGGTCGTCAAGGCCCTCCAGGGACGATCCTTCGCTCACCTGGCGAAGACCACGCAAAGTAATTCAGTAACATTTTTTTTAGGTAAGTGACTAGATGCTGAGGGTGAAGCTGTTGTTGAAAGATGACATAATGAGGTGAAAGCAGTTGGTGGGAGCGGGACTGCAGTGGGACTGTCTCCCTAACCAACAAAAATAGCTCTTCTATTTGTAAAGATATGTGGATATAAGTGTGTAAATTGACACCTATTTCAGAGACATCAAACAAACTTTGAAACAAACATCTATATGGTAGTGGTGAAAGACAAATATTTGTTTCATAGTCGTTTGAAACTTCTGGATCATGTCTGGCAGTCTGAGAGTCGTGACAGGGGTAGTGAGTAACTGGAAAAAGGAAATGTAAATGTAAAGGAAATGCCACAAGAGTGCAAGAAAAAAAGTGTTTGAGTTTATAACTTTCAGTGACATATATAGGACAGACAGACACTCAAGACAGGCGGCGTTATGTACATCACAGGGTGGATACTCAGTTGCAGTGCAGTTTACTCAGTGTAAAACAAACAGATAGAATAGCTACCGGTTCTTGCTCAACAGGCTGGCCGGTTCCACTATGTCCATGCGCAGGCTCTGCTGCAGGTGAGAGAACCGGCTCTGGCGGCTCCTCGGATGACAGTGAGGGTGATGGGGAGTGGGCCGTCTCAGTCTGCCCCTCAGAGAGAGGCTGCGCTGGGCTGCTGGAGTCTGCATGGCCCTGGGAGTCCTTTGGTACTGGACCGACGTCCTCAGCAACAGGTGCCTACAAAATAAGTCATCATCAAGTCTTAACCACATGTACACAATCCACACACACACACACACACACAGGCTCACACAGGCACAGACAGACACAGGCACACAGCACACAACACACCATACCTCTGGTGTTACGATTGTCCAGTTGTTGCCATTGGCACTGTTGCTGTTGGCAGACATCGCCCTCTGGTGGCTCTGCCCCAGCAACTGGAATAAACACGGTGTTTCCTTTTAACAAAGAGAGGATAAACTACAGTACATACACAGAAACATCCTCTTGCTCTTTCTCTCTCTCTCTCCTCTTTGTCTCTCTGAAATAGACACACACACACACACACACACACGCAATCCTCTGAGGCACAAGACACACACCCAGCCAACCTAGTTTCATACACCTGTCCCTTGTTCAATGCTAATTTCCATGAGCTGCTAGTTATTTGCATGGAATTCAGCACTGCCTCTCAGGAGGACAATGCTGTAGGTGTTGATCTAGTCTCTATGATGTCCTATCTCTCTATATTATCAGGCAATACTTTTCTGCTCGTTATTTGCGTGTTTGAAAAATGACACACTACAGGAGACGGAGTCAATTAGTTAGCAACAGTTATGCCACATAACCGTTGTCATGGCTGCAGTCCAAGAGTGTCATTAAGCAGTGGGTGTGTGTAAGCGGAAAATGTTGGGTATTTACTGTCTGCACAACTGTGTATGTGTGTGTGTGTGTGTGTGTGTGTGTGTGTGTGTGTGTGTGTGTGTGTGTGTAATAGTATTAGTGTGGAACCTGACAGAGAGAGTGAGTTTGTGTGTTTACAGAGTTCAGTGTTTTGTGCTTTGTCCTTTCAAGATGTTCCACATTTACAGATCTCAAGTGCGTGTGAGTTAGTGAGTGTGTGTGTTTATTCGTGTGAGTCAGTGAGTGTTTAAGCATGCAAGTTAATGAGTATGTGTGAGTGTGTTTTTGCATGTGAGCTACTGAGTGTGTATGTTAATGCATGTGAGTTTCTGAGTGTGTGTGAGTGTGTTTATTCGTGTGAATTACTAAGTGTTTGAATGTGTGTTTATGCGTGTGAGTAACTGAGTGTGTGTGTGAGTGTTTATGCGTGTGAGTTACTGAGTATATGAGTGAGAGTGTGTGTGTGTGTATGCGTGCGAGTTAGTGTGTGTGTTAGAGAGTGTGTGTGTGTGAGTTAGCGAGTGTGTGTGTGTGTGTGTGTGTGTGTGTGTGCAGTCACTGTCATGATAATGTATGGTGTTTAGAGCTCTGTGCTGAAGCGAGTTGTGAGTTGTGAGGGTGAATGTGTATGTGTGCACGTATATAACCCAGAGTAACAGTAGCTGTATGAAGCGCTCATTAGTATGTGAACAGGGTGAGTGTGCGGGCAGTGCTGCCTTTTGCCTGTGCGGAGGATGCTTTGGCAGCGAAACGCGTAACTAAGGCTGCCGTTTGTTAGCCCTGAGGAAGCCAGCTAAACCAATCTCAGGCACTGTGGCGGAAGTGTGGGAGAAAGATGGCCATTCCATTCATAGTGACAGTACGGGCGAAACAAAGCAATTCAGTATCCATCTAGACCTGGAATCCACGGAAAGACCAAAGCAAAAAGAAACACAGAGAGAGAGAGAGAGAGAGAGAGAGAAAAGAGATCTACGGTTTAATGTCACATATCCACTGGGAGAGCCTTGTTTATCAAATGGGTCAAATAATAAGCCCAAGTCGTGAGTGCTCTGGTCGTATCCATCCGAGGTCTGTTTCTGAGAGCTGAACTGGGTCTCCATATATATATATATATTTTAACTCTGACACCCCAGGCAAGCTTTATAGAACTTCTTTTAGGCCTACATCACGTAATTGTGAAAGAATAAGCCGTCCACGCTCCTCAATTTTCCTAAGTGACACACTTCAGTTTATATTAAGGATCTTTCTTTCTCGTTCTTGTTTTAGTAATTTGGGTCTTCTAATAGCGGGACTCCCATGAGAGGATTTCTGAACGTAGCCTTGAGCCATGAGAATTGTTGCGGATATAGTGGATTGACTTAAATAGCTATTTGCTAAATTTAGTGCAGCAAGAGATATGGTCTCAGTATGCGCAGTTGGGCCTGGGGGGAATTTGGTGAAGCAGACCGAATAGTCCTTTAAACTGCATGTGGAAGAAGACCGACAAGCCTGTGAGTGGTTTGCCTCTCAGATAGCGGCTCGCATATGTCGGCTTGATGTCTCTGAAAGGGGGAAGATACTACAAAACTGAAAGCAACCAGCATCTCATCCTCTTGGCAGCTGATTCCCAACGAGGTTGAAAGGTGCTGACGGAAAATATGCCATATGACCAAGCTATTGTCTGAAAGGTCTGATTAAATTGATTTAGCCTAATGCAATTTGCCCGCAAGTGAACAGACGTCAGACCCAACAGTCTGCACAATCTTTTTCATCTGGTCCGTGCTGTCCAAAACATGACCAAACATGGACAAAAAAAGTTCCAATTAGTGAGTAGCCTATGTAGAGAAGAAAGTATTTGGTTGCGTTAAACAAGTTTACTTTTGCCACGGTCGGCACGAACTTGAACTTGTCATCAGCTGAATTTGGAGGCGCATCTGGTCAACTCTTGATTGACAACATTCACAAAAGAAGAGTGTGGGCTAAATGTATAAATGCCAGCAGCAGCTAGCCTATAGCACACAATGGTTAAGCCAAATCAATTCATCTCTGAATCTCTGACAGAAACTGCACACCATTATTCGAATGTTATGAAAAGTCGAAAAAGCAGACCTGACAGCTGCAAATGACGCCAGATGTCTTATTCACGTCCTCCACAAACTTTAAACTCTGCACTTGTACCGGATATGTCGAACAGTTCAGTCAAACTGCAATGTATGGATAGCCGTCATTATTGCAGAATAAAGGTGTCAAATAAATGAACATACGCAGATAAAACGATCTTACCGTGATAACTGGTGGCTCTCCAAAATCCGTAATTAGATGTCCTCTTCCGCCTGATGATTGAGACTCTTTCGCACAACTTCTGGAGCGGGGGCGTTCACTACTAATCGTGATATCTCAAACACCGTTTTTACCCAATAAATGCACGGTATTTATGTTCATCCCGCCTCCTAAAGTCCAAGTCACCCAATGACACTGTATTCAGAGCAAACTTTGTGATTGATCGAAGCGCACAGGTGAACAATGCCTTTACACGTCAACGTTTCCGCGAATGAATGATGTTGGTGGATATTCACATGCTAAGCTTTAGGATCGTGTCATGGATGTGTCTTATTTCAAACTTTGTCAGCATAGCCTGTAGTTGCCTACATCATTTTTAGTCTACGAACGTTCAAATCGACCAGGGTAGGCTATATGAAGATTTACTTACATCCTAAAAAACGTTTGCAGGTTTTACAATTGACAATCTGTTGAATAGTATGCATTATTATTATTATGACGTTAAATCTTTACAATAAATACAAAATGAGACAAAAAACAGCTCAACAATCAAACACTCAACAATCCGTCAAAGTTGTTCAACGTATTTTCCAAGGACAGCGGTTTTTTATTTTGAGTACATTATGATTTTTCTATTCTTGGCACAGCCTAAGCTAGACTGTATTTCATGCCGTGCTGTATTCTTCACTTTGTTACATCAGTACTGGAATCACTTTATGTTAGCATTGTCAAAGCTGCAGTTCAAGAAGCCCAGTCCCGTTGTGATTTATTAAAAAGCCCAAGGCCTAGTCCAGCCGTTCAGGCCTTTAGGCCTATTAATCAGTTCAGTTTTCACTGGAAGGGTAGTGCTCTGGCGCTTTTTAGTATTTTGGTCAATGTTAATGCAGTCCAGGCTTTACAGTGGTGTCTACATTGTCTTATTTCAAAATGATGGATCTGATGACCCTGGGCAGAGACCTCGCCAAACACGCTCTTCTGCTTGCATACCTTCAGCAAATTCAGAACTCAAACTCATGGAAATGTTTTTTGACAGTCTTCTGTTTGTTGCAGCCATGGACCTCACTGAAGTGGACTGTGTGCACATGAGTTACACAGTCAGAGCAATGTGCAGCAGTTGAGTTAGAGACTCAGGTTGCAGTTTGGTGCGTCTCCTGCCTATCAATATAGAGGCTATTAAGCATCATTTACAGCCATTTGAAAATCAATAATAAGAAATATCCTTCAGTCATATCCTAGGAACACATGTCCATAGCTAAGGCCCAAGTCAGATATAGTTCCTCCATACCAGTGGTATTCTTTGGTGAGTCTTTTTCTAGTAGGTAAGGTTAGTACGTTATCTCGGTATAGGAAGGCATTCCCTTAATGTTCAGTGGACCATGCATATGAACAACCAAGGCCACTCAGTCTTCTTAAAGTCCAGAAGCACCATGCATGCTTACCTCTATGGGTACCAATACATAAGGTGGGATGACAAAAACCAAAGTGGTGAATCAAAGGGAATAAAAACCGAGAAAAACCCCCCAGAAAGAGCGTTCTCCTTCCCTCCCTCCTCACTCAGTCCAGGATCTCCTTGATGCACCAGCAGCAGAGCAGGAAGTAGAGGCACTCCTTGAGCGACTGGATGAAGCCATAGGCGATGTTTCCGCCCAGCAGGTTCTTCCCGCGCCCTAACCCCAGGGCAGCGTCTCTCAGGGTCTGCCCCAGCCCGGAGGGCATGGCCTGGGGCTGCGGGCGCTGAGGGTGCATGTCAAACAAGCGATCCACGGTGGCGATGAAACTGGGGGCTCCCCAGCGCAGAACAGAAGAAAAAAGGCAGGGAGTAGAGCTTCTGAAATAGGAGGGAGGGTGGGGGGGGTGTGTCTAGCCTTGGTTAATATAAACCTGTAGAGGGTCTCGCGAAGGTCCTCTTTCCCCTCTGCTGTATCTTCCTGCTAGGCTTTCTGCAACACCTGGGACTCTGTGTGGTCTACACCCGCCTGCTGTTGATGTCACCAGTGTGGTCTACACTCGCCTGCTGTTGGTTCCCTTTGGGCTCCTGATGTCACCAGGCTCTTTATTCGGCTCTGGAACAGACTCGCTAACTGCCCACTTCCCCTCACAGAGAAAAGCTCCCATTGTCTGGCTTTAATCGAACGTCACATGTGCCATTGTTGACATTCTGAGCCCCCAGCTTTGTTCTACCTGGATCATTCGGTCTCTGGTCTGTGTGCGGAAGGCTGCCCCCCGCAACCCCATCCTGTTTCCACGACTCTCGCTTTGTCCTATTGCTCACGCTGTTCGGCTTCTAGAAATCAATACGTGAAGTCTTTTGTTGTTGTTGATGTTTTTGTTGTTCTGTGACCTGGCTTACAGAGCTCTTCGGAAAAGTCATGTGTGTGACGGCCGTTTTGGTGACATTTAAGCCTGAACCGTTATGTCACTTATGCCATTGTCCCCATTGAACTCTGACCTCTGACCCGCCCTTTACATCATACTGCTCCTACTGGCTCTCCAGTATTCCAAAGTATGTGCACGCTCAACACCTCCCTGCCCCCCCCCCCCTTCGCTAAAAAAGAAGCACTGAGTCCTCTGTTCTCGTGTTGGAACATGCTTACACCTTAGCATAGAATACAGCTGGACACCGAGCCAAGTGAAAGTGGGTCATTGCAGCTTCGCGGGGGCTACTCTTTCAGCCAGAATAAGGTGTTTGTGTGCCGCCTCGGAGTTGGCAGACTGTCCCTTGCAGTTGTTCACTTCATGCCAGAATTAGGAAGATGTTAAAGCAAGAGAACACTGCTCCCCCTAAAGAAGGAATGACATGACTTGATCATGCGCAAGCTTGGTGCTGAAGTCAGTGGTGCAGTCATTTCTTCTAAAAATAAAAATCTCCTTCATGCTCTCCTCTATTACCTTATATGTCAACTACTCAGAATTGCACATTGGCGTCTTATCGTGGTTGGAAAGGTCACTACAAGACCCAAGGACATCTCTAATTAAGAGAACTGAAGCATCGTCGTATCTACTTCTCAAAAGCCATGGGAAATGACTAGTGGGTAGTGGTTAAATAATGTGTTTTATAGTTCCATTTGTAAACAACTGTCTGTGGTTTGTGACACATCAGAATGACGGAACAACAACAAAAAACCTTTGACTACTCTGACTTACTGTGTGCGCCTTCAGGTCAGAGGAAACTGTACTGTAACTGATGAATTTGAAAAAGACAATCCACTGAAACTGGTGAACTGACAATATAGAGCCTGTTTAAATTGAGTAAGGTTATTAAGAAAATGTTTACGTATTAAATTAATAGATTGTGATCATTAGTAAAATTATAAGACTTAAGGTACTAAGAAAATTGTCTTCACTTCATTAAACATAATAATGATTTCTTCTCTTCAACAGCTTTGGAGCAAGAAGGTCACTATGAAGACCTACATTTCAGAAACTATATTCAAAACCAAGTGCACCATAAAGGATGGTTGATATATGTGATTTTATATTTGCAGATACAAGTGTAAACATGAACTTTTCCCAAACACAAGAATGTAAAAAGGGTAATAAAACAGAATAAAAATAAAACAGAAATATCTGTACTGACTAACTCAAAAACTAACCTTTGGCTTGGAAATTAGAAACAGAAAGATAACATTACAACACACATCAGCAAAGAACAATAACATCACCACGACAACACTGATATCGTTTCGCATGCAATGAAGGCCTCAGTGACAGGATGACATCACTCCCCTCATCATCCCTGCTAAATCCATCCATTAGTCCATCAGGATCGATTGACTCTTTCCGCTTCGACTCATGACACAGTCCATTTCTGCAAGGCACCAGATCGCTCCTTCCAGGCCCTTACGACCCATTTTCAAAATCCACCTTTGACCAAACCAGAGCAAAGTGTGATTTTCTTTTCTTTTGAGGACAGAAAAAAAAATGTATGAGCACAACAAATGAAAAAAAAAAGAAGAAAAAAAAAGAAAAACACAGCAAACCGTTTTCCTGTGCAAGAGGCAAGAGTCTGTCAAGGTAAAGTACAGACACTACAATGATGGCTATCTGTACAGTAATACATCTACATCATCTACAACATTACGCCACTCTACTGCCGCTGGCTGCATGCCAATTGTGACACCATGATTGTCATGGTAACAGTTCAGATTTGACCACTGGTGATACCACACCATCAAGCATTTTTTTTTTTAAGAGTTATAAACTATTGCAATGTCATTATTTTGGTGCGCTCACACATTCTTCTATAAATTGGGAATTTTAATTAAATATAATCAAATCGGACCAAATTAACCAAGACTGTGAGGTATTATACGCATTTAAGGTTTCAAGCACATTCCCAGCCAAACACTTTTTGGTGTTTAAAGGAGCTTTAGCTTGAGTGGCCAAATGAAACAGATTGTCAAACTTCTCTTTAAAAGCAGCTTGTGTTGCTGTATAAACGTGGTGGCAGGATGGCCTAACTGACTGTCAGCGACCGTCTGCCTGTGAATAGGCCTTTTCTGACTGACCACACAATTACACCAGTGAGGGGACAATGGTCATCGACCCAAATGTTCCACATTAAAATGAACTTCGTTGATAAAAACAAAAATGCATTCCTGTTGTAACTGATTATTTTTTTTAGAGTAACACCCCAGCATTGTAAGGAGAAGGGTGAGTGTGCTGAAATGGGGAGAGTTTGAAATCGGGGGCAAGCATTACCATCACCTGAATCTAACCTGGATATGCTTTCTTTTCTTTGTCATTGTCTTTCTGATTTACTGCACACTTCAACCTCAGGTCAGTTTCCTCTTAAAATAAAGGCACAATCAGAGAGAAATACAAAAAGAAAAGATGGGGGGAGGAGAAGAGAGCAGAATATCACTGTCGCCTTTCCTCCACAGACACTGCGCAATTCAATCTGCTGAATTCCACTTGAAGTTTCAATTTCTCTTCTTGTCTTCTTCTCTCTTCCGAGATATGCAGTTGTGATGCAGAGCGCAATGCTACGTTTCATAGAACGTGCATTTTTATATTCTGGTGCGAGCGTGAAAGCAAATATGGCTGAAGGTACACGCGTGTATGTGTGTGTATGTATTTTACACGCGTGTATGTGTGTGTATGTTTACGGTGGAGTCTCTTCATGTTTTCCCTAAAAGATACATACATGCACATATGTACACAGATTGTCGATGCTGAAAAAACATGGAATTTCTTTCACAAAAAAAAAAAAAAAGGCGACACGGCTTTAATTGACAAGTCCAAGATTTTTTTTTCTTTTCTTAAATCTTTTGCGACGATTTGAGGCGCTTTCATATGACATCACTGTACAGATGTTGATTTTTTTTTCCCTTTGAGGTGACATCATAAACAGGCCCATGCTGAGTCGTGATTGGCTCAGGGCAGCGCAGTATTTAGTCTCACTCTCTGGGTTACACCCTCAGCAGTCGCTTCCTCCAACTGCTCGCATTGTCCTTGCCAGTGTTTAGTCTCCGAGTACCCAGGCCTGGTTGCACCCTGGCACCCACCCGGGCACCCACCCGGGCACCCTCACCTGCTCCAGCTTTGGCAGAGGCATCACTGAGGGGGGGCCCTTAGGGGGGAGGGGGGTGGCTGTGATTTAGACCAGGCATCTCAGTGGCTGACTAAAAGCGGGTCCTATGTGGTAAGGGGGTAGGATCAGGCATCCCTGGAAGGTTAAGAGGGCCGTGGGTGTCGGAGGTGGTGAGGAAGGTTCTTCTTCCCATCATTCCTTCCTTAGTTTCCTCAAGGACAATCCAACAGATGTGGAAGCACAGAGCATAGTCTCCCACACAAATCCCTTTATCCATAAACTTTACCGGAAGTGTCATGGCATCAATACTTAATTAAAAAAAAACAAAAAAAAAACACTCAAGCCCCCTCAGCTTGCATATGGGGAGCAGATTTGAATTGGGGATAAAGTGACCGTTCATATGGTTCATCTTTCCTATAGGAAAAAGAAGAAAAATATCTCAACAGTCTTTCTGATAGGGTGTTTTGGCCAGATGCAGACCCACAGGTCTGTCTGGGGCTGAGGGGGATGGGTGTGTGGTGAATGTCTCTGAGTCTACTAGGTAGAAAATGGATGCATATTCATTAGAGGCATTGACATCAACAGTGGTGGATGGCTTGCTCCGTTCCATTGACTTGAGTTAATTCTTGTTTTTTATTTTTTAATACATAAAACAAAAGCCTTTTGCTGAGAACGTCCTCACATCAACAAGTCTTTGGAGTTGTGGGTTAGCTATAAAAGGCCATTTGTCACTGTATTTCACTGAAATGTCCTCTTTGGAGTTAACTACAGTTTTCAACTGACCTATGTCATTTGACACACAGTCAAATCATGTTTTTGGCGGGTTTTTCTTCTTCTTTGAAACATTTGTTTGATTCCAAGGTGGGGAACATCCCTGTGGTGTATCTTAGTTATGACTGCATCGCTCTAAAAGGACTTTTTTTGCGCAGTTCACCCTCACATGGAGTGATTCCACCAACAGTCTAGTCAAAGGAGTGTTAGGTGAGGAGGAGGAGGAGGTGGAGGGAGAGGGACGAAGGTGGTGCAACGTGCCAACTGCTGGTCTTGCCTCATTGGGCGGTGGGTTGCGGGCGTGGCCCTGGGTGGGCGCTCATTGCCTGCGCTCTACTGGCTGCTGCAGGCACACCTCACTTCCTGCGGAGACGATGGGCAGCCGGTTGTCCATGTGGTAGCTGATCAGGTGGCTCACGCTCTCAAAGCGGTGGTCTTTGGTTCGCACCTGAGGCAAGAGGAACAGGGTGAGGAGGAGAAGAGAAGGAGGAGGAGGTTGAAGAGGAGGAGGAAGAGAAGGAGGAGGAGGAGAGGAAGGAGCATTAGACAAGGAGCAGTGTGTTTCATTCAAATGAAAAGTGACTTATGCAGAGAAGAGCGAGTGTGGTGATGGGCGGCACAGAGAGGAACACAGCTGAGGCTGACAACTTCCTCTTCAGTGATCGCATCAGTTCCTGTTTTAGGGACTTGTGGTTTAGAAGAGAGACTTTTTTTTCTTTCCATCTCTCTCCTGCTATACATCCTTTAACACCTGCTCTTCACCCAGTAGTAGGGTGGAAGTGAATTTGATGCGTTTGGATTAAATTAGATTAAACGGACACACCTCTGCTAGCTGGCTTATCCTCCTTCTCTTGCTCACTCATACTAAACGTCACAGCGTCTCCTCTTCTCGTCGTCTTTCCTCTCTGTTCTTATTAGGGCTCAACGATTAATTGCATTTGCGATTTAATCGCGATATGATAGAACTCGATTTTCTAACCGCAACGTTCACGATTAAAAACGTGATCTAAAAAAATATATATTTTTTTTTTCTTAAGATGGTAAATTTTGCACACAGTGTTTAAAAAGTGCATGCCTTGTGTTTATTCTTACAATGACTTTGTTTTAAATTACTTAAATGCATAGTGGCAAAGCCACCGATTTGTTGTTCTTGATTCTGTAATGACCAGTTAAATAAAAATTTTAATTGTGGGAAATAATATTTTACACTAAATTTATCTAATATTGTGTTGGTCATATTGAAATCATTCATTACGATTTGTTGGAGAAAAAATTAGGATAAAATAAAAAAAATCGCATATTAAATCGCAATCGCAATATTGGGGGGAAAAAAAATCGCAATTAGATTATTTCCCCAAATCGTTCAGCCCTAGTTCTTATCGGTTTTGCTCCATGCATCCACCTACTATCCACACATCAATCCATCCAATTATATCAAAATGAATGCAGCTCCTAAGCCGTTGAGAAGATTCCTTTTCCCCTGGTACATACCACTCCTTCTCACTAAATGTACCATAGTCTTCAGATTTTCAGATGTATGCGTTCCATCCGCCCATCCTTTTATGTCTTTGTCCATCCTTTCATCCCCCTCTCTCTGTCCATCCATCCCTCTATATCTCCATCAATGTATCCATCCATCCATCCACTCAATTAGTGGACAACTGGTGCGGTTGTAATGCTGCTCTCTCTCTATACTCCTCCATCTCTAACCATCTATCCATCCCTCCATCCCTCCCTCCCTCCCCTCCATTAGTGGTCGTTATGCTGCTGAGATGCGTACCACTCCCTCTGCTGGCCCATCAGCACATACTATACTGCTCATGGACGTCCAGACTTCCATGCATCTTTTCATCCTTTCATCTCTCTCTCCATCCATCCTTCCCTCCATCCATCTCTCTAACTATCCATCCCTCTATCTCTATACATGTATCAATCTCTCCATCCATCCACCCTTTCATCCATCTCTCTAACTATCCATCCCTCTATCTCTATACATGTATCAATCTCTCCATCCATCCATCCATCCATCCATCCATCTCTCTAACTATCCATCCCTCTATCTCTATACATGTATCAATCTCTCCATCCATCCATCCACCCTTTCATCAATCTCTCTAACTGTCCATCCCTCTATCTCTATACATGTATCAATCTCTCTGTATTAGAGGATAAATAACTGGTGTGGTTGCTGTGCTACTGATATGCGTACCACTCCCTCCGGGTCCACCAGCAGCAGATGTTTGGGCTGGCCGCCCTGCTGGCCCGTCAGCACGTACTGGCCCGGTGTGGTGCCGGACTCGCGCACCAGGAAGTCTCCGTCGCGCGTCAGCAGCCTCTCAGCCTGCCGGCGGCTCAACGGGCCGTGGAACCAGGGCTCACTCTGCAGCTGCTCGGCCAGGGGCAGCACCACCGAGCCCGAGATGCCCAGCGCATCGTCAAACGGCTCTGGGGAGGAGGAGGAAGATGAGGAAGATGAGGAGGAGGAGGAGGAGGAAAGAGAGACGGGGAGAGATTACGCATTTTATGTGCTCTTTATTGTTACACAAGAAAAATGACAAGTATCAATCTAAGTATTTGTATGTTCTCAATGATGTATTATTCTTGTAAGTATTATTTTATTTTAGTTATACTTAAGTAAGTAAAGTTAGTGTTATTTTATTTTAAATATACTTTCTTTGGAAAGAAGTGTGAATATGAAAAAACATAACTATATCGACATCTATGTGACAGTAAGACATAGATGATAAAAAATTTTTTGTTATCTCTAAGAAAAAAGAATGTTTCTGGAATAATGAACATTGACGTGAAAAAGTATTCCCCTCTTGGGTCACTCCAATACATACACATGACTTAGACAAGCACAGGAACAGACAAACGCACTCACTCATATCAAAAGCATCTCTGTGAGCGTTGCCATTGGCTGCTGATGTTGGGGGGCGGGTCTTGTCCACATTTACATAGGAAGGGTCATCAAACATTTCACGCCCTCCTTCTTTCACTCCAACTGGCAGAGAGAGAGAGAGAGACAGAGTGAGTGTGTGTATCAGGGTGACAGGAAGAAAGAGGAAATGTTAGACACAGAATCAGTTAGGGCAGTTTCCTGCAATAGCTGGAGTCTGGCAGCGACTCAAAGCGCTGTGATAAGACGTGACAGAGAGGGGAAAGTGCTGGCTAATTCAGAAAGGCAAGGACAAAGCCTGAATAAAAGAGAGAGAGACATAGATAAAGAGAGAGAGATAGAGAGAGAGAGAAACATAGATAAAGAGAGAGAGAGGGAGGGGTAGAATTAAATGAAAGACACTGAAGAGATAACTACAATGACGAAGGGAGGAGAAAGACAGATAAAGACCAGAGAAAGGAGAATGGTGGAGCATTCAAGGAAAGCTGGAGGATGGGGGCAGAGGAGAGGAGAGGAGAGGAGAGGAGAGGAGAGGAGAGGAGAGGAGCACAGAGGGCCAGTAGAGTGGAGTGGAGTGGAGTGGAGTGGGAGATGAAGGGGAAGCCGTACAGCAGGCTGTATGGGCTGGCCTATGGGGTGTACCTGGTAAGGGAGGCAGCGGCTGCTTGTGAATGTCGTTCTGACCATAGGGCTGTAGACACAGAGTAAAACACAGGATAAGTACATTAACCAGTTAGAACATGAATAAGCACCATAGAACTCATATACAAACACACAGGATAAGTACATTAACTAGTTATAACATGAATAAGCAATCATATAACTGATATACAAACACACAGGATAAGTACATTAACTAGTTATAACATGAATAAGCACTCATATAACTGATATACAAACACAGGAAAAGTACATTAAATAGTTATAACATGAATAAGCACTCATATAACTCAAACACACAGGTTAGAGAATACAGAAAGCCAAGCAGTGACTGACGGACGGGGCTGCAGCCGTATGGAAATTTCGGTATTCGAAGAAGGGCATCTTGCAGTTTGCGGTA
>NC_045162.1:8613379-8630879 GCF_900700415.2 Clupea harengus | reverse complement strand
GAGCACGCACACGCACACGCACACGCACACGCACACGCACACACACAGAGGGACTTCTGTTTCTACACCTCTCTCCTGTGTTCTGGCACTCAGATGCAAAGGTTGTTTATTAAGTTGATTAAACATTATTGTGTTTTAATCTCACTCAACTCCCTCAATTACACCACCCAAACCAATCACTAGAGCAGGAAATGACCACTGCCATTACTAAACACACACACACACACACTTACTCTCTCTCTCTCTCTCTCTCTCTCTCTCTCACTTTCCCTCTCACACTCTCTCCCTCCCTAACAGGAAGTGAAGAAAGAGCTAGTGAGAAAGAAAATGAAAAATAATTTAAGAGACATGAAGAACTGCTTCCTTTTTAAAGTGACCACAATTCCACAGTGAATACGGGAGTAAGACTAGAAGAGAGAGGGGGGGATACAGAGACAGATAGAGAGGGGGAGAGAAAGAAAGCGGGGGAGAGAGAGGTAGAGAGGGATGAATATTTGATGTCAGGAGAGGCCTTTCCCATGGGAACTGATGTGGTTAGCTCCAAGATAAAAGGGAAAACATGCATGTGTGTGGATCTGATGTACATTATGTATCTGATGGGAACACGTAACAGCATGCACATATATGTGTGGATCTGATGTACATTATGTATACCATTGGCACACGTAACAGCGTGCACATATATGTGTGGATCTGATGTACATTATGTATACGATGGGCACACGTAACAGCGTGCACATACAGTATATCTGTTGCATGGATTCATGCCTTGTAATATCTTGAGACCTGTCACTGTGTTGAGTGTCTAGACATTATTTAGAATATGGGTGACTTATTTTGTAGGTCTCTGTGTGTGTGTGTGTACGTGTATGTGTGTACGTGTAGGTCTGTGTGTGTGTGTGTGTGTGTGTGTATGTGTCTCTGTGTGTGTACGTGTAGGTCTGTGTGTGTGTGTGTGTGTGTGTGTGTGTGTGTGTGTGTGCATGTGTACTGGTCTCACCTTGTGACCTGAGTTCTGGTGGTGAAGTCAAGAGCTCTCATGGACTGCAGCACTTCCACACAGCCCATATACTGCAAAGAACAACAGTAAGTGACATCCACAGGAACAAAGATAAAGGGGGAGAGAGAGAGGGAGAGAGAGAGGGAGAGAGAGAGAGAGAGAGAGAGAGAGAGAGAAGATTGGCAAGAGATCAAAGAAACAACCCACATCCATTTAACATGGCTCTAAATGATTGTGAGTGTGCGCCCGTTTGCACGTGTATGTGTGTACCTTGATGATGATTGCTATGTATTTTTATTATTGTTCCCACTTCTCCCTTTCCCCTTCTGAGGTATCTTGTGTATAGATATATGTATTGTTTATATAATCACTTATTCGACACCCAACCCAAATGCTTTGGCAATACTGTAGAACGTTATGGTCATGCCAATAAAGCTTCTTATGAATTAGAATTTGAATTGAGATACTTACCCTGACGGTGTAGGAGACCCCGGTGGTGGTGACCACATTGTCGGCGTGCAGCCAGCCGCGCGTGGGCTTGTTGACGAAAGAGCCGTGGCGCGTCCACTCGTCGCCGCCCAGCTGCCCGCCCTCCACGCGCACGCGCCGCGACGCTCCGCCAAGCCGGTTCATATCCTGCAGAGAGGGGTCCGTTAGCAGGGCCAGCGCTGGGAGAGCCAGGGGGGCCAGGGGGAGCTCCACCACTGCCTCTCCCACCCGTCCCCCTCCGCCCTCGGCCGCCACCGGCGCCGCCTGGGCCTCCCCGGGGCCCGGCCTGCTGGAGGCCTTGAGGCCAGGGAGCAGGCCGGCCGAGACGCCCAGGCGCAGGGCGCCCATCCTGGGGAAGAAGGAGCAGAGCGTGGTGGGGCTGTTCTCCGCCTGCCGCGGGGAAGTTGGCGGGAGGATGGGGGTGAGGGAGGAGGACGAGAGCGAGGAGGGGATGCCCAGGGGGGTGAGAGGGGTGAGGGGGGCCGAGGGCAGAAGGGAGGAGGTGCTCTCATCCGTCGAGCTGAGGGACTCGCTCCTGAAGTGGCTGTACTTAGTCTTAGGGACCAGCTCCATCTGGCGCCTATCAGGGTTGAGAGATGAGGAGGGAGGTGTTCTTTATAGGCTATTCGATCGGCCTCCTGAAAGTCTCGTCTGAACTGCACAGACAGCCTCTCTTCTCACTCAATGTCCTGTAAGTCTCTTGGTACATTGATGCTTTCATCATCAACGCAACAGTTTGTTTTTCGAAACAGTTTGTGACCACGTCAGTACGGAGAGAAAAAAAAAAAAAAAAACAGCAAAAAATAGTGCACACAGGAAAGAGTGAGAAGTGCAAAAAGAGAGGGAAAAATAGAGAAGTGCAAAAGGATTGTAACCGTTGTTTCAGTTTAGACTACTGAAGTAGTTATGGGAAGAGAAAAAGGCAGAGCCTGCATAGTAATATCACTACAGCACCACTTCCAACGATGATTGTCAGTCTGGGGAAAAAAACCTACAACACGCTATATGCATGTGTGTGTGTGTGTGTGTGTGTGTGTGTGTGTATGTGTGTGTGTATTAGTGCAGAGCTATCCTCTAGTGGTTCCTGTCGGACAGCACCCCATAAAAAAGCCTATTAGTCGCCTAGAGTCAGGAAAAGGGGCCATGCACTGAACAGACGGATCAATACAGAAAGAGAGAGAGAGAGGGGAAGCGAGAGGATGTATAAGAGCTAAGAGCTAAGACTTGACTAAATGTACCAGAGAGCTTAGAGCAGACAGAGCCTGTTCAGAGGGAGAAATACACTCTCGACTGAACAGTGAGAACTACACACAGTGCAGCTCAACTCAACTTCTCCGAAGCAGGATCAAAGCAGTGGGCCGATGTGTCTGCACAGCCGGCGTCACCAGGCCACAACGGACACAGTAGCCGAGGTCTGTCTGACTCTAACTATAGGAACGCTGGACTCTCACGCCCCAGCTCGTCAGCTGCTACCATCCGGCACGCACACACAAAACAGCCCACACACTCAGTAGTAAGCCGAGAGCTCCGCCGGAAATGCACGCAGCTCCACGCCTCTCTCTCTCTCTCTCTTTCACAGGTTTTGTCTGTCCCCTCCTCTCCCTACCTCCTCTTCATGGGCTTCTGTCAATCTCTCTCTCTCTTCCTCCAGATGGACTGCTGTGCCCTCTCGCCCCCTACCATGTGCTGTCTCTCCCGCGCCCTCTCCTCCTCCTCGTCCTCCCTGCGTTTCCAGATCACCTCCGGCTGCGTCTCGCGCCCCCCTCCTCCTCTCTCCGCGCCCCCTTGCCCTTCCCGCCGCCCTCGCTGCTGCTGCTGCTCCTCCCCGTTGCGTCGTGGCTCCTGAAAGCCGTCACGGAGCTGCCACACGATGCACCCCGCCGCCTCTCTCGCCCGCTGCCTCTCCCGCTCGCGCTCCCTCTCCAGCACCTCCTGGCGCTTCTTCCAGACAATCTCGCCCCCTCCCTCTCCCCCTCCCTCGTCTACCTTGCCGTTCTCCAGGCTGCCCTGCTGCTCACCTTTTTCTTTTTACTTTAGTTTTTTTTATAAAATATAAAAAAAACTACCGTTTCTGTTTTACTCTTTCACACTATTATCTGACTATTATCACACTATTAACCTCAATCCTCAGGTGTGCCAATCAATCAACAATCAACCAATATATACAACTAAATAAATACAAAGACTGATAAATATATCACACTTATAAAAAAAAAAAAAGAAGGCTGGTCGAGAGAAGAAGAAAGCAATGAACTCGATGAAGTTCACCCCGTCCTGTTAGAGCTCCATGCAGTCTCTTTGGCTCTGAGGAGTATGGCTGTGTAGCTCAGGCTTGTGTTTGCAGCAATCGGTCCGTGAACCCCAATTATACCAGTAAACATAGAAGATCACAGAAAGAAAGGACCTCACGGTGGATATGATAAGAACTACAGCACCACGGAACTAGTCTCTAGTCCCTAACACAGCGTGTTCTCGTCCAAAACAGACCTAGCTCACTGAGTTTAAGTGCGGAAACTTGAGAATATGATCTAATTTGTGTAAGACCAATGCTTCTGTGTCTTTCAAAGAGAGAGAGAGGGAGAGCTGATGGAAAGATAGAGACAGAAGAATCACCAGCTGTCCAGAACAATGATGATGATGCTCCACAGGGCTGTTGTTAGAAGGCTAATGAAACCTGATTGGCCCAATTTGTAGTCCCTTCCCAGGGATCCCTGAAGCTTTGACTCGTTAGGCGTGACCATGAGATCAATCACACCCTCGTTATGTTAACACTCCACCGTGTCCCTCACACCCCCTCAACACACACACACACACACACACACACACACACACACACACAATATCTCCAACCTAGACACCTGAGAATGAATCTAGTCAGGACCCAAATCACATTAATGTTATACAGATGAACACTACCCCTCTTCACACTGTTATGTAACTCATAATAACTGTTGCCTCATAGACACGTTGTCTGCCGTGTCCACTGATCTGAGTACGGCAGAAGAACACTACAGAAAATAACCACTGGTAATTTTGTTCTTCAAAGTCCAGGAGTAAAATGTTACTCTGACACAGACTAAAATGTCACAGTAAGCAGTGAGTGATGTTTGCAACAGTCTTTATGTCTCCTTCTTCTTTAAAAGCTCAAACTGTAGGTATTGAAGCGGCTGAAGGGTACAAAGGTCATCGCTTAAGTTCTGCCGTCTTGCAGAAGGTGCATGTCCCCACAAACACCCGGATACTCCTCCTGATGGACTGAGTTTGAGTGGCAGGAAGCTAAAGTCGACAGGACAGCAACATCACTATCTGCACACACACACATACGCACACATCAGCGCTGCCTCCAAGGTTCTGACTGGCAATGCAGACGATCAGGATCTGTGACCGTGCTGGGTGATTGAGCAGCCTATGACCGATTCAAAGCAACTACGAGGTCTGTTCAATCAAACAAAGTGTGAAAAGGAATCAGCTACATTCCGTTGTGAATCATCACTTACGTGTTTTGTACATATAGGAATAGTAACATAAAAAAAGAAGTTGGATATGATCAGCTTAGTTATGATATAATTCCACAGAAGTGTTGTGTCCAATGATGGATTCAAACCCTATGTCCTGTCACTGAGAGTTTAAAACAGTGCAGCTGTGTGTATGCTGCTGTGTGTCTGAGTGCGTAAAAAAGAGAAAAGAATTGCATCAAATTCCAACAGAAATGATGGAATTGAAAAAGAGTGCATTGGACAGAAGTGCAGTGCACCGAGCTGGGAACAGTCTGATGCTAATGCAACATGGCACCAATGATAACACTGTCTCTGAGAGGAACCAGTCCAGAGGAGTAAACCCAAGAAAGAAAAAAAACAGCAGACACAAACTCCACAAAAACTCCTCAAACAACAACAACAACAACAACAATAATAATAATAATAATAATAAAACGTATGAACAGTGCTGTGGAGGTAATGCCCAGTGTCCCTTAAAAACTGGTGCTGATCGGTTTTTGTATATACAGAAGAGAAAAGAATGATGTTCTTCACAAGTGCTCCAGTTGTTAATGCAGTGTGGTTAAATGCCAGCTTTTTAAACCCAACACCCCCAAAAATCAGAGGTAATGACTGAGAATAAGGGTCCTGACGCAAGGAAAGTAAACGATCATCTGCCCGTCTGAACTGCTTAAAAGCTGACAGCGTCAGTGTAGTCCGTCTACACAGACATTCTCTGACGAGCACCAGTTCAGCACCTGGGTGAGCACCAGTTCAGCACCTGGGTGAGCACCAGTTCAGCACCTGGGTGAGCACCAGTTTGAGGGCACCGCTGTAAGTTGAGCGAAACAAATTCCACAGAAAGGACAAAGGATGAGCACCAGTGTAGATTGTTAAGATTCACGATTGACCTGGTGTTCACTGTTTAGTTAGTGCAGGTTGGAGCAACACAGTGAAGGTTAGAGTCCCTTGAAGAGACCCCGGAGCCTGAGTGTCCTACAGTTTTTGTAAAATACAGACATACACACATAGCCTATATTTAAAGCAAACACATACTAGACACTACATACCAATGGGGGGGGGGGGGGAAGCAACACCAAGCTACCCTAGAGAATACCGTGCAAATAAGTCAACTTGTAGTGGTTTTCCAACCACTCGGAACAAGCCTTACAGAGTGACCGAGTCCACAATCCCCACAGCGCTCCAAGTCTAATCAGCCGACATTCTTAACCAAGCAGGTAACCCTGGGTAACGGAGTACTGGGTGCTGAGAGAACACACGAGCACCCTAACGTCCCGACAAAAGGACGGAATAAGAAGTTCTCGCGCCACCGTGTTGCTATAGCGACGAATTGAATTTAGGAAGGGAATGCAGCCAGACACAATTCTCCAGCCCAAACAACAGATGACAAGGCTGGCACTAGGAGATCTGCTGTACCTAATAGCAGCTCTGCCCGCGTCACTTCACCGGTGTCGGCGCTGACGCTTCCCGGGAACTCAGACGGGTCGGTGGCCGGCAGTGAACTCTGAGATACGTCTAAAGATTTGCAATCGTCACGCCGGCCGTATAGCTAATCAATGTCGACATGCCAACATAGACGGCACCAGACAGAGGCTTAAACACAGTCTACTTTGCGTTGGTGCCATTTCAAATGGGATCATGGACTGCTCTCAACAACGCATATCCACACACGTGTTATAATATAGTCCACCGTGAAATAAATTACATCAAAATGATTCCCATTGTTACAGTAGCAGGTACAATGCACCTGGCTCACTGCAACACAGATTGCATATCAAACAACTGACTGTCAGTGCGTGCGTGTGTTTCTCTGTCTCTGCATATGCCAGTTTTAGGTACAGCTAACGAGAGATAATTAAACAAGCAATGTCTGAGTTGAGTTTCCCTCGAATGCTCCGCTTAATTTCTGCTGCAAGGACCGCAAACACATGGTGAAAGATTTGCAGCGTGGCCGAGAAGAACCGTGCTTCTTTCACCGGCTACTTCGTGGCTCTTAGCCACCTAAGTTCTTTCAATGAACAGTGTTGTTCTCTATTTCATGAAAAAAAACTGGACATACAAATACATTATTTCATAAGACATACATTGAAAAACGTGATTGTCTCTATTCAATCAGATGATCACCACCTCTATTTATATAGCCTAATCGTTCATATTAATATAAAAAAGCCAGACAATCCTCTCCTCCTCTGTCTCTTCCTGTGCCCTCCCTGCAAAAGAACCAAATGTGGTCTTCCTTTGACTCTTTGGTCCACTCCGTCGCTCTCTCCCTCTATGTCACAAAGTCACGGCCGGACCCTTATATTGTCCTCCCCCCTTGCTCGCTCCTGTCCTTCGCTTCCCCTTGTCCTCTTTGCCGTCAGCGGCACGCGGCGAGCTGGTGCACGGCGATGCCTCTTTGTTTTCCTCTCTTCTTCCCCCTGCTGCTGCCGCTCATCCTCTCTTTCTCTCCCTCTCTCTCTTCCACCTCACCGCTGGGTTGTGTGTGAGCGCGCGTGTGAGAGTGGTAGATAGAGCTGTACGTCCCTTTTTTCCCTCCTCCCCCCCTCTCCTTCCTGTCTGCCTCCTTCAACCCCTCCACCACCCCCTCCATCCGTCCCTCGGCACGCACACACACACACACACACACACACACACACACACACACACACACACACACACACACACACACACACACACACACACACACACTGATGCTGCTGCTGATTTCCTTTTCCACCTCCCTGATTCCCCCCTCCCTCTTTCGCGCCCTTCTTCCTTCCTCTCTCCCCGTCTCACACGGTCTCGCTCCGTCTCCTTCTGTCTCTCACTCCTCTTCTCTTCTCTTCTCTTTCCACGCAGTGTCAGTTATTTGTGAGTGTGTTTGCATACATAAAAACCTTTCCCCATACAGGAAATGAGGGGGGTGTATCGGGAATGAGCAAGACCTTGAGGAAACTGCCTCTCTTCAACAGCCTGGTAACCTGATAGATGTAAAGGGAGAAAAGGGGAAGACAGAGAGGGAGGGAGAGAAAGGAAATGCTCACTTTCCTGACTGGTCTTACTTCCCCCATTTATAATTTCTCTCTCTCTCTCTCCCTCTCTGCTGTGGTAGGGAATCCAGGGAAGGCTTGTTTAGCCCAATGCATACAGAAGCAGCTCTCTTTCCTCCATGCACCTGACTTAGAGGTGCAGCCGTCACCAGGCAGAGATTCATGCTGCACCAGGCTCTTTAAGGTCACTTACACATGCAGACAACACACCAAGGTGGTGCACAGACTAGGCCAAACCCACACACACAAACCCAGCCACACACACACACACACACACACACACACACACACACCCACGGCAGAAAGGGACCCATGCAAGCATCAATCTCTCGGTAGCCTGGCCACACAATGTGAAAGTAGTGACCCGTGCAGACGCATGAGCTGAATACCAGAGGATCTCAGCAGGTTTTTTTTTTTTTAATACACATTTATATAAAACTACAACCCCCACAACACACCGCTGGGACGTCTCTCTGTGGAAGCCAGTGGCCTGTGAGTCACGGAGCAAGGCTGAACCTTGGGAGATGGTGTCAGTTTGCATTGCGCTCCTGCCCGGCTCAGATTTAAATGGAGTGGACAGGACATTAGCAGCCAATGAGGATGAAGCACAGCACAGCACAGCACAGCACAGCTGCAGTCACCTCAGGGCAGGCAGTACTGGCCAGTCACAGAGTACAGAGAGAGAGCGGGAGAGAGAGAGAGAGAGAGAGATAGAGAGAGAGAGCGAGACAGACAGACAAAGAGAGCATAAACAAATAAACCCCTATCACAAAGGCTGACGACCACAAACACATACTTGCTTTTATGTGTGGACACACACACAATTACACACCAAGCAAACACACTTAAAACACAAAACACAACATACCACCAACACCCTTCAATGATGCTGCGAGACTTTTTCAAAGCCCAATAGCCTGCTCAGTCTTCTTAGCCCTTTTTATTTTCATATGTTCTGTCTGATAAAAGGACTTATGTGCTCCGCGCCTAAAGGCCGCCAGATATAGACTTAGATTTTTGCTGTGGTTCAGCATGTTCCAGAGATCCAGAGGTTCGGTCCAAATAAAAAAGTCTACGGTGCGTACCGGTTGGTAAAAGTCTGTGTCAAAGGCCTAGAAAACATACAGTGGGTCATGCTGATGCATGGTTTTGTGTTATGAATGGTGACAACAAAATAACATTGACACGGAAAGACAACAACAACAACAACAAAATACCAATGCCAGATAATCAGAGAAGCGCAGAAAAACCCAGCCACCTAGAATGGAAACCTATGAAGAGCAAGCAGAGGTGTGGTGACGGGGGATAGAAACAGAGGCCCTGCCACCTGGGGAAGACTGCGATGAGAACTGATTCCACAACAGTGCTCAGCCAATCAAAAAGTTGTTACAGTGAGGAGGAGCGAGACCGATAGACACACACACACACAGACACACGCAGAGCAGAGCAGAGATTGTGCATTTATAGTCCACTACACACGTGACGCAAAACCATAATCATTTCCACAAAGCCCTTCACCTGTCCCTTCACCAGTGTGTGTGAGTGTTTGGGGTGTGTGTGTGGGGGTGTGTGTGGGGGTGTATTAGGAGTGGGCGATATACCGGTTTGATAGTAAAAACCGGTATTGAGCCACGCCATGATATGGATTTTGCAATACCGTGGATACCGCGATTTATTCATAATTCATAAATTCGAATTTGGCATTCATATTGTTTTGTTCCAAATTTCAACTGAGTGATAGTACTAAGTATCTACATCTTTTTTTATTTTAGTCTAACCTTTCTTGGTTCTTACGAAAAAAGGAATGTATGTTAATATGTCGACCTATTTTTATGAGCGGACGGCGCATGCATTTGTTGCACGCATGTAGTGCTCGCAACAAACAAGCGTGCAGGCAGCTGAAGTTGGTTGGCAGGCTACGTACTAATATATAGCTTATTATAAGTGCGTAAGTGAACAATCGAGGATGAGCGAACACGCAGAAAGTGATGCTGCTCAAGAGCTGGATGATAACGAATTGGTTCAAAAGAAAGGGGGCACCTCTGTCGTTAGGAACTGGTTTCGGTCTCCGACCTCAACCAAATAAGAATAATAGACAGTTGTGTCGCCGTGTTGTTTTAGCCAAAGGTATAAGCACCAGCAACCTGTTAAATCACCATTCAATTGGCAGCTTGCACATTGTCTACTGTTTGTTCATCATATTTCATATCATCATTCTTAACCCACATAGGTAAGGTACATACAGTTGGCAGCTGCTAGCTTGTGATGAACTCGTGATGTGTGAATATGAACTCTTTCATACGAAGTTGCACAGGCACCCTGAGGGTTTCTACCTTTTCCCATTATAATGTTATGAGTTAAATCGAGGAGACTATAACATCAGCTAGATAACTACCTATCATTTCATGCAAATGTAACTCTTCCATTTAAATCGTTTATGCTAAGGTTATTAAAAGTTTCCTTAGCTAGCACAGCAATCCGACAACCATAACCAGGAAACACAACTTTAGCTGCAAAGTTTAATTTCTCAAAATCAGCTCAGCATTAAAAAGCAGTCTTGGGTTCAAAGTGATTACAACCACTTGTGTGGTGTTAAATGGCTTCACATAGATATAAACAATCCTAAGAGAAATAATGGGAAATCGACAAAGGGCTCACTCTGATATCAATGTAATGTTAGCGAATATTGCTCATGCTAATATTTAGTCTCCGCTCTTCGTCCAAAGCCAAATCTATTCTTGAGGTTCTAACATTTTTCAAAAGCAATTTGGCTTTGAATGTGAGTATTCGATCTTCTGTCTCGTCGTTTGAAGCATACCGTTTAGCTCCGGCATTGGTCTCCCATTATTTAACATTTCACGTTTCTTGAAAGCCCAGTTTCAGGCTCTCGCGCACGCCCCCTTCATTGAGACAGAGGTACTGTTTGCCTCCCCTCAGTGCTTTTTCACTGCTATGCGGGTTTATGTCAGATCAGCAAGACTATAGGTTGTACACATACGTGAAATACATTGCCTATTGTATGGATAGAAAGGACATATAATACAAGTGTCCACAAATACTACAGTGGTGACAAACAACGAGAAAGCAAAAGGCATGCGCACAATCTGAGATGAGGCGCTGCTTGTCGCTGCCTCACCACGCATGTCTCATCTCTGTTTGAACAGGACATGCGCAAATTCAGCGATTTTTGATTATAAAAATGCTTAAAATGATTGGAATCATACAGAAATTACATTTGTAGCACATATTAGATACATATTTATTTTATCATTATTTGATTTTTACTTTTCATGATGACACATTTTGCCTTAACTAATGTCATTTAGCTAAGAAGGGCTATTAAAATGTGATTCAGATTTTTTTTCCTCATATATCGTGATATCATATCAATATCGTCTGGACAGTGGAAAATATCGTGATATGAATTTTAGCTCATATCGCCCACCCCTAGTGTGTATGTGTGTGTGTGGGGTGTGGGGGGGGGGGGGGGGGGGGGGCATAGAGGCTGCTCCTGCGGGCAGTAGACCGAGCGTCTCATGCTCACTCGCTCATACACACTCTGACAGCAGAGGACGTGATTGTGTTCTCAACAGGAAGTATCTGACTCACACTCTCCCAGCTGACGCTCATGTATAAGTGCAGACTGATGACCTACATATCCCCCAGATAGTCTATTGTGTGTGTGTGTGTGTGTTTTATGCGGTGTGTCACACCACTGCTTCACCGTGCCTATCTGGCTGGTATCTGGCTCATCCTCATACAAGCTTAATAGGGTTTAGTATTTTAACATTATTACATTATTTCATTACAACAGATGCACATGCACTTTTTGGATAAAAGAGGAGGAATGATCCATTCTGTAAATCCTACCATCTGAAATACCCCTTCTCTTCCTACCTCTCGTACTGCTGTGACTAATGCTGTGGCAACTAAAACATGTACGATTGCTACTAGTGCAGCTTCTGGTTGAGTAATGCTGTATGTTCCCTATCTGCAGTAAGAACTGGGGAAATGGCAGTGTGTGTGTGTGTGTGTGTGTGGGGTGTGTGTGTGTGTGTGTGTGTGTGTGTGTTTGTGCCCTCATCAGTGTGTAGAGAGCGAGTGAGGATTGTATGGGCTTTCCCCCTCTCTGGGGGGAAAGTACAAGGGAACTGGGTTATTGGTTTGTGTGTGTGTGTGTGTATGTATTCAGTGTATTCAGTGTTATTGCACGAGTCTCACATCAACCTGCCCACCTTGTTGTCGAGGTTACTGTAAACAACACAGGCAGGTGACATCTGAGGCGGTATGAGGACAGGAGCAGTCTCTGTGCCACAGTGAAGGACGGATGGAGAGGCGAGTGCATTGAAAATCGTAATGTAAATCTCAAGAGCTTACCACGTACTCCATCGGCCGACTCTCTCTGTGTTTGTCTCTTAACCCTAAAAACACCATAAGCGCACATTACCACACGCACACACACACACACACACACACAAAGATATGCAGCCAATTGCAACAAGCAAACATGAAGATGAAGCTTTTCTCATGCATCACTATCCACTCTGCCAATAACAGCGGACCTCCCAAGCTGCAGCAGGAGCTGTGGAGAGAAGTAGTCATGTGACAGGCACGACACAGGTGTGCAGAAACAAAAGCATGTCTCCGAGGCTGCTGGCACATTTGATGTGTGTTTGCGTGTCAGGCAGATGGTCAGGCTCAGGCACACACAGAGGGATGGGAGACATTTGGCAAGAGAAGGGAGAGTGTTTGTGTCCCAGCCTGCTCAAACGCACACGGAGATATGTGCACAGACACAGACACAGACACAGACACAGACACAGACACAGACAGACACACACACACAGTGTGAACACAAAAGTGCAAACACACATACATGCACATAGGCTTGTGTGCGCAACTGCGCATGCGTACTCTCTCTCTCACACAAACAAACATCCTTACAGTAACCCTGTGCATGCAGCAGCTGCTCCATTCTTTTTGAATTAGAGCCGTCTTTCGCAATGCATCTCCCATGTCGATTGCGCAAACATCTATAATGACTAGACGGATTCAGGCAGTGACATTTCATCACTTCAAAACTTTTGGCTCGTGGCAGACTCTTGTTCGTCTCTTAATAACAGCAGACAACCACAGCACTGGGCAGCAAGGTGTTTGTGTTGGCCTTGCATTTAGGCATCGCCAGTGACATTCTGCTGCACTCTGGTTTTGCAACCCTCTGTGCTCACAAAGGGGTGGGAGAGAGAAGTAGCATCAAAACTAAAAAAGAGTAGCGGCCTTCAGATGATGACCTTTTCTTTCTACCCTCTGTGGTTGAAAGCATGACATGCTGCCTAGAGAGGGTCAACATTAAGCACACTAACGCTGTATGAATTAACTGCTTACAGAAAGAGGTCACCGCTGACGGAAAGGAGGGTCACCGGTCCACTGTTGGCTGTGCTTCATTGTGTGATCTAATATATTACCCAATCCCCCTCAGCAGAACGCTTCCAGCAGGATTAACCACGGCATACAGTAACCGCTGCACTGTGCAACTTCACGGAAGCGCATTTAAATGTGCAGCCCGCCAGTGAGTCAACTACCACACAACCACTGCAAGGCTGAGCTGGGCTCTGTGTGAGTGTGTGTGTGTGTGTGTGCGCGCCTATGCCTACTTCTTTTAAAACTTTGTTCTGATGACTCACTGAATAACTCTCATTTACACCCTCATACATGGTACAACTTCTTAGCCCTCGTCTTTGTGTGTACCCCTAGTCTGTCCTTCTCTGTCCACATGAGGCTGTGTCTCGTACCTAGGACCTAGCATGGCCAATATCCTGGGTTACAGGTCACTATTACAAAATTACGGCATTTTTCAATCTCAAAGCAAAGGCCATATTTTATTTAAGTCAAGAAAAGACAACTTTCAGTTGCATTCATTTCTGAAACCTTGAACATCAAGCACAAATACAGATGGATAAGAGTGTTCTTGCTTCTTAGCGGTCTGTCTAGTACTTCACTAATTTAGCCAAAGACAAAACAGCGTGGCGGGGGTCCTGAGCAACTGCTCACTCTTTTCACCCTCAAAGTAGGGTCGTCCTGAGGCCTGAGACAGGCAGGAAAGATCAGGCCTGTTCATGAATATTCATTCAGGATGCGAAATGACCTGTGCCCTCAGGATGACCCTTCACTAAAGCCATGCCCAACCCCTAGGTACTCGAGAGTACAAAAAGGACTGATAAATACATAACAATGAACATGACGACAACAGACAGAAACATAAAACAAACAAACAAGAGAGGGAAAAAAAAGAGAAAAAAATAACAAATCACACCATCGATATAATAGTGTAGTATGGCCCTCACAATGGTAGAGGGTTGTGGGAAATTGTCAATCTGTTCTCCAAATGGACATTAGATTAACATTCATTCAGACTCCAAGGCAGCTGACATGTGAGTTTTCTATTTTAAGTCCCCCTCTCTTCCCTCCCTCTCTCCACACTCAAACAGTCCCTCTCAAATATGCACTCACTTTCATTCCCTTTTTACCAATGCAATCTCTCTCAATGTAGTCTCTCTCTCATTTCCCCCTACACACACACACACACACACACACACACACACACACACACACACACACACACACAGAGATCCTCCCTGCATGCACAGACAATCTGTTGTTTTTGAGAGCCAACTGAGGTGAAGTATGCGAGAGGAGAACTTCTGTCCCTGTTTGGCATGATGCGTGTCAAATGCTGAAGATTTGTACCCCAGCTGCTATTAAAGGAACACAAGACACAATACCTGCATACTTTGCAGCCAAGTCCCTGACTTTGAGCTTCTAAAGGGTTAAGGGGCAGAGACTCTCTCGAAAACGAACTTGTAATCGTAGTTATGTAACGTAGCCTGAACTGTTTAATTAACCTGTCTCATTGATGCCTTTGGGACAAAGGTCCACATTAAGATACGTTTTCAGGCTCATTTAAAAAAAACCTTAAGGGCTGTAGCTTTAAGGAACCGAGCCAAAGTGGGTCCTTCTGGACATTCATTTGTCTCTGGCATGTGAAAGTAACACCCAATTCACTCCACAGCTAGTGGTGTCTTTACTGCTTAGCCCCCCCCCGGCAATGATTGACTCATGTCAGGAGTCGTACCGTTCTTTGGTTCCTCTACACCTCTCTCCCGGTCTCCACTTCTCTCTCAGAGGCTGTCATCTTTCAAAAGGTAAATATTAACAACATTAGCTGTTAGTCCTTTGCAAAAGGCTACAATGAAAAGTGCCTTGCCCATAGTTCCAAGACATGAGAGCTTTTTATCTATAAGCTTCTAAGAGAGTCTGATTAAGATTATTAGTTGACTGAATAATTCTTACACTACTTTGAGATATTTAAGGAGCAACACAGGGTGGGGACAAGGCCCGTTCTATATCATATGGGGTAAAGGAACACTTCACTTTGAGGCCCAATCATATCAATCAACCCTCATGCTACATGAATACATCAAAAATAATGATTTGTTTGATGTGATAAACCCTCTAAATTTAGGAGTTTTGTGGTCAGTTTTAGAATGCCTCTGGGGACAAAATGGCCAGGCTTCACACTTCAGCTCCAGTCTTACGCTTTGCGGTGGTGGTGGTGATGATACTGGCAGAGGTGATGCTTCAAATGTTGAGCAAGATTATCAGTGGTAATTATTTGTTATTAGGCACTGCCAGCCAGCAAGTCCAGAGGGAAAGACAGAGAGAGAAAGAGAGTGTGTGTGAGTGTGTGACCATGCCTTGATGACCATGGCTTGATGCTTACTGTATGTATGGCTGAAGCTGCAAGTGGTTGCTTGTGGTATGCGCTTCATAAGTCTAACACATATGTGATTCAGAGTGAGTCACGTTTCCCACAACAAATGAAAAGCCAGTAAAGCCTTTCAGAGAAGCGATATCGTAGACAAAATGCTGTATGACCAAAATATGTCTGTGTGTTAGTCTGTGTGTAACAAAGAGTGTGCGAGTGAAAGAAAGAGAGAGAGAGAGAGAGCGAGCGAGCGAGAGAGAGAGAGCGAGAGTGGGTGCATGTGCTTGTTAGTTGAGCAAGTCTTTGTCCTGCCTCCCTTGATAGTCCAATTGTGTGAGTGCGTATATGTATGTGGAGAATGACGTGGGAAGACCGAGCAGGAAGTCAACTGACCCCCCCCCCCCCTCCACCCATACCTTACTGAGTAGGAGACAAAAAAGGGCAGAGGAAGGAACATGAGGAAAAGGGAGAAACACATAGCAGGTCACATGAACACACTAATTACAGCTGCACTGAACCCAACTGGAAGTGCCACTGAATGGAAATGACAGAAGACCTCATTGCCATGCACAACATAACACACCATTTGACAGAGACTGGCAGTCCTCACAATCCACACACATGCACAAGGTGTGCCATTGTGATAGCGGAGCTGCCTGTATATATAGTTGTGTGTGTGTGTGTGTGTGTGTGTGTGTGTGTGTGTGTGTGTGTGTTTGCGTCCCCGATATGACAAACTCTGGGTGTTCATTAACTGGAGAAAATAAATCTCTTGCGCCTTGTGCTTGTTATCAGTGGTGATCAGGAGCAGTATGGTGTTGGCTCAACAACTGCAGCACAGAGGCCTGCAGAGCGACTGATAACAGTGAACAACAGAGTGAGTGAGAGACAGGGAGCTGGAAATGAGAAAGAAAGCCCTGCCCAACTTTTATACCTGTCACCTCAGTGTACGCTCAGTATAGTTTGTCACTCACTTGCTGGATAGTTCTGTCACATTTTATAAGGAGGCACCACAGCACCACAGCACAACTGCCCCTGAATATAACACTGCAGGCCAGGACCGACTGCCCCCAGCCTATAGAAAGTGCAAAACTACACCTGAAATCCCTCATTTTGTATATCTGGCTAGAGATGGGGTGACTGAAGACTAAAGACCAAAGAGTACAGGAACATGCCACAACCACATCATGCTTCAAAGAGACACATTCACCAATTAGCACCAATTCACCAATATTGCACACATCTCAAGGGTTACTTGACTTCAGAATAAGAGTCGACTGTGTGTGCGCAGCAGGTCCCCCCCACACTTCAGCTGTGAACAGCAGCTGAAGTATGGACAGCTGAAAAGTCGATGCTACCCACAAAAGGCATTGGAGGAGTAAACCAGCTACTTCCCTGCCATCATTAATCATGAACCTCTAGAACTTAATCAGGAGAAGATGGTATATAGCGCCAAGCATTTTTCATGGAATGGCCTAATTTAACTTAATAATTTCGGTTGATTACTGGTGTACTTTTACAACGACTTACCTAACCTTTGGCTGTCATCAACTTTCATAAAATTTCGAATGACGAGAGAAGGACCCATTGACAGTCGTTTGATGTCAACACGGCGAATAAATGTATTATGCAAATTGACAGGCGAGATCTTAATATAATCTAATTACCACAACACATGATTAAGATGAGTTGGGCGGCCAAAGAAAGACGTTGTGTT
>NC_045162.1:8607734-8613369 GCF_900700415.2 Clupea harengus | reverse complement strand
TATAGCCACAGTGTGGAATGTTTTTGGTTATGTTTATGGGAAGTTGTTGTTCTCTTTGGTATGCTCATACTGGTATTGTGAAATTTGGTATGCTCATACTTGGCGTCCTTCTTTGGATGCACGCCATATTTTGTAGGGGATTCTGTAACTGACATATTTCAAATTTGGTATGCTTATACTTGCCCTAAATCTCCTAAAGATCCATTTGGCTTGCTCAACAAAATGGTTACCTATGGCCAATCTAAATTCAGCAGCTAGTACATGCTTGTGTGAATGGCCAATCGTAATGGAATTTTGTATGCTCATTAATAATGGCACATATAAGCTATTTACCCATTTTCAAACAAATCATCCATAAGATGTCGCTACAACGAGTTACACCATGATTTCCTCTGTTACTCTGACATGTATTCATTTTGACTTTAAATCCAAATCCATTTACAAAATCATTCATTCTTACCTGTTCTATGTAATCTGGTAAATGTTCTGCCCTCTGGTGGATTGTCTGTGCACTGTAGGCAGTAGTGGGCCTTTGAATGGCTGCCTTCATGTAGTGACACTCAAGTATTTGGCAGGGAAATCTTTGGCAATTTTTGCATTTATGTTGCTTATATTTCATACTTTATAGTAAAATCTTTTTGAAAATGTAAGTACCAGATATGATACAGCAGGTATTTAAGGTAAATATAGCAAGTGTTTAAGGGAATTCATCTGTTTATCCCTTCATTGTCTTTGTATTACAATTCATGATTCTGACAGAAAGATAATATCTCAGCGACTCTTTGATGACACAAAACTTGGTAAATGGACTCAGGATCCTGAGGTGGTGCAAAAATGTTTGACCACTCAGGGGCACTGTAATAAGCAAAAACATTATATTTATTTTTTGCCTATGACAAGACAAAATGAAAAAGGTTGTGAAAAGGTTCCTGTTTGAATAACAAAACAACCAAACCACATGAAATATTCCAAAAGTTTCCAAATGCGATGAAAAATATTAGTTTTTGTTAATTGCCAAAAAGGCCTGATGTATCAAATATGATACAAAGAAATGTCACATAAATAAATAACTTGTTTGTTTGTATGTTTTTTTCTTTTTTGTATTTTGTCAAAAGGTCCAATAAACACACACATACAATTACCTTACCTGCTTGGATCGGTGTCTGCCTTTCTAATTGCTTTGGTAAAAGTACATGCCTACTGATTAAATGTCATTGTTTCTGCTACTGCTTATTTGAGATGTGTGTTAGGCCTACACTATCCCATCCCAGATGACTATCCCATGTCTGTTTGTTTAGGTGCTAATGCCACTAATGATGTTAGGGGTCATGCATCTCCATCCTCTCCTGTCTTATGGTACTTTTTCTTTCCTTTCTCTTGTCTCTCCTGTCCTCTCTTTCTTTCCTCCTCTCCTCTAACCTTCTCCATCTCCATCTCAGGTCGTCAGGTCGGTCCCTGCTAATTAGGGGCCAGCTCATTTGGAGGTGTCGTTTGCACATAAGGGCCGCTGCATCATGAAATAGTGATGAGAGGGATGACAGCCTACTCATAGAGGGAAAGCACACACATGCTCAAAGTCTTGCACTCACATGCGTCCCGCCTAAACACGCACACACATACATACATGCACCGACTTACACACATACATACACACACACACACCAGCCTTCACAAACACACACACACACACACACAGCCCCATCCGAACACAAACACAAACACACACACATGCACTCACTTGCATACATACACATCCCAATGCACACACATACACAGAACAGACAAAACCAACATGCTCATATGCCCACCCGAAGAAGCACGCAAACACACACTGATCTAAACAAAGTCACAAATGCACCCACCTCAACAAATTCACACGCACACACACACTGTCACGCATCAGTGTAAACACACATCCAATCACACACCACTGTGGGCTACACACGCATACACACACAGACTGGCACACATCTCGATGCGCACACAAACTGTGTGGAAACACTGCGGACACACGTATGGACACAGTGTCACGCATGCATGCTAACATGGTCACACACTCCCATGCTGTTGCCAGCTCGTGTCTAGCACTGCTGCCAGCGAGTGATGAAATGGAATAGTTTCGGTGGTGCCAAGTTTTACAACCTTCCCTTGCCGTCCTCTCTCCTAATTAGGTTAATACCATAGTGGAGTACTAATTGACAGGAGGCGGAGGGGTTGGGGTATTGTATGATCACATTTGAATGTCTGTGTGTGTGTGTGTGTGTGTGTGTGTGTGTGTGTGTGTGTGTGTGTGTGTGTTCGTCTGAGTGTGTGTACACGTACATTTACTTTTGAGAGTTTTTTCCAGGTGTGATATATTGTGTGATACGTATCATGAAAGGGAATAATTTAGGGCTACCACATTCCTTCTTTCTACTTTGCTCTGGCACCAGAACATAATCCATAGCGTCACTAAATCCCCATAATGAATTTTCTTGTATTGTGTTGTGTTTGTAGGTGTGTGTATGTTCATGTACCTTTGCATGTTTGCATGTGTGTACATCTGCAACCGCGTGTGTGTGAGTGTGTGTGTGTGTGTTAGCGTGTGTGCGCATGCGCGTGTGTGTGTGTGTTCATGTACCTTTGCATGTTTGCATGTTTGCATGTGTGTACATCTGCAATTGTGTTTGTGTGAGTGTGTGTGTGTGTGTGCGTGTGTGTGTGTGTGTGTGTGTGTGTTAGCTTGTGTGAGCATGCGCGTGTGTGTGTGTGTCCCTGAAGTGCCCCTGTATTTTCTTTCTGTCTGCCGTTCACCATCTCCCTATGGATTAGTCGGTGAAATGTCAGTGGAAGGAAATCCAAATCACTCCATCAATTATTTGTAACTGACTAATATTTGATGCAGGCGTGCCAGTGTGCCAAAATAGTTCATACTCACTGTGTGGTCATACAGGGTGTGTGTGTGTGTGTGTGTGTGTGTGTGTGTGTGTGTGTGCATGTTTGTCTAGAGGTGGGTACGTCAGAGGCACTAGATGCACCAACATGTGTATTCTTTCGAAAGAGAGAAACAAGAATGAGAGAAATAATGAATGTAAGACAGACAGAAAGAAAGAAATAAGGACATCAAGATGAAACGAAAGAAACAAAAAAAGAAAGAAAGTAAGTAAGAAAGACTAGCAGACAGATAGTAGGCCATCCCTCTGGTAACCCAAGCCTTTGGCCTTCTGCTGGATTGAAGGGGTAGGGTTTCCGTCAAAGATCAGAAGTTCCATTGTGTTTTCAGCACAGTCTCTCTCTCTCTCTCTCTCTCTCCTCTCCTCTCTCTCTCCCTCCTCTCCTCTACCCCTCTCCTTTTCCCTCCTGTATACTCTTTAGCCATTCTAACATCATCCCTCTCTCCCTATCACTTGTTTTAGAGTGCAGTCTTTCCTTACCTGTCCCAGTTCTGAGGCGTGCCTTTCGGATGCTAACTGTTTGCGTTCTGTCCTGAGACTTGGCTCTTTCTCTCATGGCATCTTAAGACTTGGAAGAGGGGAACTTGTCACTTAGCTGTTGTATTATAATGCGCTTTCTTATATAAGTACAGTACATCAAAGGGAAATCATCACTGAATCTACGCTAATGTCAAGGCATTACATATGTTTATACTGTATCATATGAAAACTGAATGTAAAAACTTAATGTCTCCTTCCTTCCTCATTCAACAGTCTAGTTATTCCTTCATCTCTGGGCCACCTCTTACTCTCTGCTCTCCTTCTCTCTGTTAGACGTGGAAAGGGCCATTCGTACAGTGGTGCACACCTTTGAGAGAACTGCCGGGAGGGATTGCCTTATTGGAAGGGCCGAATTCCGTAACCTGATTCAGAATGATCTTGGACACTGCCTGACTGTGAGAGCCCCCCCCCCCCCACACACACACACACACACACACACGCGCACACACACACACACACACACACACACACACACACACACACACACACACACACACACACACACACACACACACATCCCTTTCATCCCATTCATTCAGCTGCCTCTTCATTCACCCCCGTCACACAGACACACACTTTCCCACAACCACCCCCCAGAACACCATGGCACAAATAAGTCTATACAATGCATATAACTTGTTATAAATGAATACTTTAATACCACCACACAATGCTACTACCGATTATTTAATAGAGCTTTATGTATACGACATATGAGGATATGTTTTAAATATGCACAACTGGATTATTTAATAGAGCTTTATGTATACGACATATGAGGACATGTTTTAAATATGCACAACTGGATTATTTAATAGAGCTTTATGTATACGACATATGAGGACATGTTTTAAATATGCACAACTGGATTATTTAATAGAGCTTTATGTATACGACATATGAGGACATGTTTTAAATATGCACAACTGGATTATTTAATAGAGCTTTATGTATACGACATATGAGGACATGTTTTAAATATGCACAACTGGATTATTTAATAGAGCTTTATGTATACGACATATGAGGACATGTTTTAAATATGCACAACTGGATTATTTAATAGAGCTTTATGTATACGACATATGAGGACATGTTTTAAATATGCACAACTGGATTATTTAATAGAGCTTTATGTATACGACATATGAGGACATGTTTTAAATATGCACAACTGGATTATTTAATAGAGCTTTATGCATACGACATATGAGGACATGTTTTAAATATGCACAACTGGATTATTTAATAGAGCTTTATGTATACGACATATGAGGACATGTTTTAAATATGCACAACTGGATTATTTAATAGAGCTTTATGCATACGACATATGAGGACATGTTTTAAATATGCACAACTGGATTATTTAACCCCCCACTTTCTTTCTTTTTTCTTTTTCTTTCTCTCTTTCTTTCCTCCTTGATTTCCCTACACACAGGATACAGAGAAAAAGAAAGAAGTGGACAAATTCAGGCGCAAGGTGGATAGTAACAGAGACGGGAAGATCGACTACGGCGAGTACCTGGAGCTAATTCACGTGATAGCCTCAGCAGTGAGCAGACACAGGTGTAACCAGTAGACTCCTCAACTTCAGGCCTCAAACCGTTAAAAAGGATGCAATTGACATGTGTTGACGTGACATGATGTCTGTAAAAACAGCTAGAAAATACATTAAAAGTATCAATAATAAGTCAATAAACTTGTTGGTCATTGGTTTGTGATTCATTTCCAGTTTCATCAGTTCATCCATTATGTTAAAGTATGAATTTAAAGTATTATTTAAAGTATCAATATAATGCAATTCAAAGTCCTCTCTGGTCATTCTTTTCCTTCTCATAAGATAAGGTAAGGTAACATGAGAGAAGAGAAGAGAAGAGAAGACAAGACAAGACAGGACAAGACCAGACAAGACAAGACAAGACAAGACAAGACAAGACAAGACAAGACAAGACCAGACAAGACAGGACAAGACAAGAGAAAAGAACACAAGACAAGACGGGAGAAGAGAAGAGAAGAGAAGAGAAGACAACCTAGCAAATCAAGCTACTTTATTGGTCCCTCAGTGGGAAACGTAGGTGTTCCAGCACCCCGACCAAGACAGACACAGATAAAGAGAAGTAGGTGAAGAGTAACACAAGTACATTTAAGGTTCAGTATTA
>NC_045162.1:8595234-8602734 GCF_900700415.2 Clupea harengus | reverse complement strand
CACATACTGAGGTGTCTGTCTCTTACTAGAATTCCTGGGCCCATTACTCCTTATGAAATGCTTGTTGAAGTGGAACATTGTCGTAATGGAGATGCTTAAGGCTATTCATCTGCTCTGCTGAGTGCCTCTGCACCGACGTTTCCACGGTGGCCAATGTTCATTTCATTAGAGCAGGAAGTGCCGCTGTCGTATTTAGAGGTACCCTTCCCTGGAAGGTCTTAGTAGATGCTCGTCCTTGATAAAGGGTATTCAACAAACATGAGGAACAATATGGTTCACACGCTTGCACGCACACACACACACACACACACACACACACACACACACACACACACACACACACACACACAAACACACACACAAACACACAAAAAAGAAACAGCGGATGATATTGATAATCTCTACTCTTTATTTGATTGGCTAAGCAGTTGTGAAGGCAGAGTAAAATGGGGCACGGTCTGTCCTTTTATTGTTCACTGTCAGTCAGTCAAAAGAGAGGAGTACTTGGGGAGAGAGAGAGAGAGACAGAGACAGAGAGAAATAAGACAATGGAGTGTGCGCTCTCATAAAGCTTGTCTAGGGTGAAGCAAAACCAAAGGAATTTTTCTGCCCATTTCTTCATTCTGTACCACCTTCGCTCCATACAACAGTGACTGTAAGCCAAGCAACTCTTCAAGACAATTTTTGTACAGTGGTACTTCACGCAAGGTCAACTGACCTTCTTAAGTCAAGAGCTGCCACAGCACACAGTGGGCCTTGAGGTGGCCGGTGTGTGGTAGTCTGTACTGTGACCTCTTACTAAAGTGAAGAGCGGGTGGAACCCTGTGGTACTGTACTCACCAGACGGCCTCCACATTCAGACCATCTCTATTCTGCTATCTAAGCGCGGCTTCACAACCGTAATATTGTAAGATTTTGAGAGTGTGTGAGCGAGTGTCCTGACCAACTATCTTTCCATGGGAGGAAGCTTTACTTTATACCAAGGGAGACATAGTAAACCTTTCAACAGTCCTAGTACAAATATTCGTTTTTCTTTTGCTTTTATATCTGAAAAGATCTGATGTGATTTGGTTGGGAGGCCTAATATTGGGGTTAGAGCGTCATAGTTTAAACTGCCACTGGAACAGGAAAAAACAGCCTGGGATGGGACCACAGAAGATGGCAAGGAGAGGTTCAAAGATTTCAAAAGAAGGTTAAAAAGAGAGTAAACAATTAGAAGGAGGAAAGCAGAAAACATGAGAGAGAGAGAGATAGAGAGAAAGAGAGAGAGAGATAGAGAGAAAGAGAGGGAGAGAGATAGAGAGAAAGAGAGAGAGAGAGATAGAGAGAAAGAAAGAGAGAGAGAGAGAGAGAGAGAGAGAGAGAGAGAAAACGGTACATCAGATGGAAGGTGAGGAAGGAAACTGAGTAAGCTGTTTGCTGTGTCTGAGCCGAGGGTGGCAGACATGCACATGTCCCAGATGCTGCTGTCACTTTATGATAAACTTTGTCATTGGAAATTGTAACCAACACAAAAGTAATACCAATAAAAAGCAGCAATGACATGTGAGCACGTAGTGAAGGGAGAGGCCACCAGAGGAGGCGGGAGGTGGAGGGAGCATGAGCTAAACCACATGGGTTCCTGAGCTCTGTCGCTATGGCAACACTCTCCTCTATGGTCCTCCGCTATATGTACAAATGAACAGCAATAGGCTACATGAATGCAATAATGTGTGTGTGTGTGTGTGTGTGTGTGTGTGTGTGTGTGTGTGTGTGTGTGTGTGTGTGTGTGTGTGTGTGTGTGTGTGTTTTCATGTCTGTTTATGCCATGAGATTACAAACACACACTGTCATTGCTCAGCACTGCAAGGGCATGACAAACAGAATGCCAAAAGACTGGGGAGAGGAAAGAGTGGAGTACGAGAAGGGAGGAGAGGGAGATTACCTGAGAGGAAACAGAGAAATGGGAGGAGGTTAGGGAAAGGGCAAGAAAGATTAGAGAAAGAAAGGGGAAGAAAAAAAACCTATGAATAAAAGAAGAACGGAAATGGCAGGGGGAGGCCCAGGCAGCACTGTTTCAATGGGATCTGCCTGTGAGGTAACATAGCCTCATGCTGTGGCTCTCTCCTAGCAGCCATTTTGGCTCTAAGCCTCTCAGAGGAAAGGGGATATATTCATCTGCTCCAGTTACTGCAGGTCTCTGTAGTCTCTCAGTACACAGTTCCAAAACAACTGTTATTACACAGGGATTTATCACATCAAACCCAAAAAACCTTTAAACCTTTTAAAGTGTTACACCTAGTCTTCGTATTTGAGTTGCTTCATCCATTATTGCCATCACCACTTACAATCTCTGTCAACAACCTTTCTTTTGGCTTCCCCCTATCATGACCGATCTGGCGTTACATACTGCCCCCCATGGAGTGCCCATGGATGTGCGGCTCTGTGGGTTATAATTGGTGTGGTACACTAATGATCACATTCCTGTTTTGCTTTATATAATCATACAATACTGCATCAAAACCACACTATAGACATCCTGTCCCTCTGTGCGCTACCAAGAAATAATATGGATCCTATACACGTCAGACACAATAGTGTGATATGGTACCAGTCTATTGTAAAATATACTTAGCCGGCTGCTTTAAGTAGTGATTTGAGAAATTAAAAGCAAAATATAATATATACATTTTTTTTCTCATTGAGTCTTTGTGAGGGGCTCTCCCCCTGAGCCAATCAGGAGTCTTCCGTCACAACTCAGCAGCGCCCCAGCAGTTGGGTGGTTGGTTGGTGTCTGACTGACCAGATGAGCAAAGTAAACAAGTGTGCCCTCTCTCCCTGATTGGCCTGTGCCGTATGTCACTCAAAGGGAGGACAGAGGGGATTGGAGGGAGGTTTTTCCGTTCATCGCAGAAAAGCTGTTTGTCTGCTTATTTCCCCTTGTTTTTGTTCAAAAGCATTTTTCATATGAAAGATGTTTGCATATGAACCCAACACTGAGTGTCTGACAGTCAGGCCTATTGGTTTTATAAAAGATCAAAAAGTCTGAACTCCCCCACACCCCCACGCTTGGCCCCTCCCTCCGCCCCTTTGTCCTTCCCTTCACGCCATTGGTGGCAGGCGGTGTCCATCAGCGTGGCGGGGCGCGTGATTGGTCAGCCGGGTGTGTGGGTGAGGATTTTGACTGTGGTGTTCTGGTAGAGCGGCTGCAGGAACATCCCCACCGTGCCGGAAACGCACACAAAAATGAAGATCCACAGGAAGAGGCGGTCGATCACCATGGCAACATACTTCCAGTCCTCACTCACCTGTAAGTGGGAGGGTAAAAGACAGAGAGAGAGAGAGCAAAGGAGAAAGAGAGAAATAGAGGGTTAGAATTTGGCACAGTATGGTTTGATAGGAGTAAAGAGACCTGAAAAGGGTATATATGAAATTATTTAAAAAGAAGTGTAAAGAAAACAAGAGAGTAGAAAAGGAGATGGGAGAGGTGTGTTGGAAGGGGGAGCAGTGAAGAGACAATGAGGGAAATGCGAGGATGAAACAAAATGAGATGATAAAGGAAAAGAAAAAAGGGTTGATAAAACAAGCAAAGGGATTAAAAGAGGGAGAAGAGAGATAGAGAGAGAGAGAGAGAGAGAGAAAGAGAGAGAGGAGAGGAAGCAGGGGGAGCAGGAGAGAGGTGAGAGGAGGTTAATAGGCAGAGACTCCATTCCGCCACAGCGCTCTGATGAGGGGAGACAACTGGGGAGTCGCTCTGTAACCCTGGCGATGAGAGGAAGGGGGGTCGGCATGGTAACAGGGCTGTAACCATAGGGATGAGGCTGAGTGCAGGTCAGGCTGATGGACAGAATTACTGAGAGTTGTTAATCTCTCCTGCAGGGAGCAAGAGGCCTGGGCTTCCAGGAACAACACATGAGTGCACACCCCTCTCTTCAACTACACATAGAGTAACTTCACCCATTATCACTGAGAACACACACATGCACACATATAGGCAAATATGAACAAACACACACATACACACACACACACACACACAAACACACAAACATATACATCTCATTATTAATGATGACGGTGGCTGATTCTTCAGTTCCAATGATTACTATTAATAAGGTGCACACGCATACGCATACACACACAGGCCTTCGTAATGTATTAATGAGAGACACACACACACACATACAAACAAACACACCCACACACAAACACACACACCAACAGGCAGACACACACATACAGGCAGATACACACACACACACACACACACACACACACACACACACACACACACACATCTCATTATTAATGATACTGCGTAATGAGACACACACACACATACACACACACACACACAAACAAACACACCCACACACATACACAAACACACACACAGACAGGCAGACACACACAGACAGGCAGATACACACAAACACACACACAGAGAATCTCATTATTTCTGTAATGAGAGACTTATACACGCTGCATGGAGGAACTTATCTCAGTAATGAGAGGACACACAGAGAAATTTGCACACATTTGAGAGCTAAGTCTATTTTCCTCTATTTAACGCTGTATATTATTTTCTTTTCAAATGCCATGTAATCTCATCCTACAAAGAACACAGAAAATGATTCTCTCTCCAACTTTCTCTTTAGAGATCTGAGGACGCTCTCACAATCAGTCTCTTCTGAAAGAAAACGACATCTCATGTATACTGCAGAAAAGGATTATGGGATTGGTAACTTTACTGCACCCTGAACTACTTCCTGAATGGCACAAATACACCAGTTGTGTGTGTGTGCGTGTGTGTGTGTGTGTGTGTGTGTGTGTGTGTGTGTGTGTGTGTGTGTGTGTGTGTGTGTGTGTGTGTGTGTGTGTGTGTGTGTGTGTGTGTGTGTGTGTGTGTGTGTGTGTGTGTGTGTATGTGTGTGTGTGTGTGTGAGTATGTGTGTGTGTGTGTGCGTGTGTGTGTGTGTGTGTGTGTGTGTGTGTCTTGATCATGTTGAATAACTCTTTCAGGCACTCTGCTGTCCCACTAAAACCATGCATACCCCAGCCTGTGAGGCGAGCAGTCACTGTCTGATTATCTGAAGCTCAATGTCTTTTTGTTTTAAAACTCACTAAGTCTTATTCATGCACCCATGCTGAAGGTCATCAGACTCTCTCTCTCTCTCTCTCTCTTTCGCTCTCTCTATTTCTTTCTCTCTCTCTCTCAATCTTTCTCTGTGTCTTTTCCCCACTCCGTTTCTCTTCCTCTTTCTTTCCATGTACCCTTCTCCCCCCACTGTCTCTCTCTCGCTCCCCTCTCCGTCTCTCTTCACCCTCTGTTTCCCTCTCCCTTTCTCTTTCCCATCTCTCCCTTTCTGTCTTGCTCGCTCTCTTTCCAGGACAGATCCTGCTGGAAGGCACGTTCAGTTTTATTCTAGGAATTTCTTTCCCATTCCGCGCCCAGGCAGAATGGTGTCACACAGGAGCACAGAGTCACAGCCTGGCTCCTGAAGGGTCACCCAAGCACCTGGCAGAGGGGCCCCCGGCCCCATATCTTTACCGCTGAGACTTGCCCTTAATAACACCCTCTTAACGCTGCAGTGGTGGACAGTGACAGAACGGTAAATCTGTAGCGCTACTATTGAAGGTTCTGTGTGAACGGTATGGAAACGTCACAGCCTTCACATTGTTTTTTTTTTGTAAAATGTCTGCGATTGCTAAGCAAGCCAGTTTGACAGTTTTGATTGCATGAAATTACAATCATTTGGTTTTGAGTGTGTCACAGTGTGGTCGTGAAGTTGCTATTGTAGCTTACACGACGACGTAGTGGTTTGGACATGTCGATTCATGTCGATTTTAGCTGCCCACCCCACGTATTCAGATGCCCTACCTACCCCAGACACCTTCCTGCGCCACTGTTTGTCCATTGGTTGGTTAGTGTGCAAAAGGGAATTTCTGGCTTGTAAGTTTTCCATATCACATCTATTATGTTCCCATCATTCTTGGTCTCCCTCCATCATATTCCAGCGAGCACAAGTACTTCTAAATGCGTGTGACTTCACTGCACTGTGATTGACATGGGATAAAAGCATTTACAAAATCGATGTTTTTCAAACCTGTCCCCTGGGACAGACTGCATATAGCGTGTCTACTGAGTTAAGATAATGATAAAGGCTCCGATCTGCTGAATCAGGCCCTGTTTGGATCAATCAGTGGAGTGGGGAAAGACTAAACCTGTACTCGACCGCCAACCCCCTCTGAAAAGACCAACAAAAAAAGCCGTGTTAAATGGCTACGTGGAAATGCAGAGTAAATATGCTCTGTTAGCTTCCGTGTTAAAGCGGCTCCAGCCAGTTTTAGCCCTATTACAAAAACAAAACAAGAGGGACACCTTCTGCTTGTCAGCCCACCGCCCCGCGGAGCTGCAGATGGGGTCAGTGGACAGAAGAGATCTGATGAAACTCGCAAAGGGGTTGCCACGGTTCCCCTAGAGAAAGGCTATGACTCGAGCTTGATACCGGCAGGGTGTAAATATTTGAAGAGCCAAGTTGCGAAACGCCTCTTGCTCACTCCACTGAGTTCTGGTCAGTTTTAATGCCGCTCCGTCTCGTTTTTTTATACATGTTTTATTTTGACAGAAATCGGAGCGCTTTAAAAAGGCAGGTTAAGGTTATGCGAGAGAGGGGGTGAGGGCGACTCATTTCACACAGTCAAGGCCACATGAAGCAGAAATGGATGGGCTTCCTGCTCAAATCCCCCTGAGCCTTAGCTAAGTGAGCTCAGGGAGATTTGTTTGATGAAAATGCACATATTGATTAATATGCATTCATATTTTGAGGGAGGAGCTCTTTACAACATAATCCCATACTTATGAATGAATGTCAAGCACTTTTTAGAATAAAAGAAGCATTATGAAGGTTTGGTCTAAAACTAGTAAACATCATTAACAGCCCAGTTGGCACCGCTAAAAGTTCGCTAACACGCTAACTGGTGTCTTTCAGCGAGATTGTTGGAAATGTGAGTGGTGGGTGGTGGGTGCTGACTCACGCTGCGGTCATCGTCCTCGCTCCTCATGTGGTTTGCGATGAAGCGCACGCCGTCCACCGCCTCGTCCAGCCCCGGGCACGCCTGTCCCAGCAGCGCCTGAGTGAGAGCCGCGGGCGGGGGCGGCGGCGGCGGCTTGGCCCGCGTCAGCACGGAGGTCTGCAGGGGTGCCGCACCTCCTCCACTTCCACCGGCACTTCCTCCTCCTCCTCCTACTCCTCCCTCCCGACTGCCGGCTCCTTCCCTCAGTCCGTTCACCCCGTCGGGTGACTCCCCAGACCCTCCTCCTATCTCCCCCCCAAACTGCTTGACGGAGGCGTGGTTGACGTAGCACGTGCATGCCTCGCTGCTATTCTCCTTCCCGAACCCTACTCCTCCTCCTGTTGTCGTCGTTGTCGACCCACCCGTCGCCATGGTAACAGCTCCTCCTCCTCCTCCTTCTCCGTTCCCGTCTATCCCGAGGCCCAGCCCCGCCAAGATCCCCAG
>NC_045162.1:8580234-8582734 GCF_900700415.2 Clupea harengus | reverse complement strand
ATGCACTGTCAATGTCTAAATGGACTCGAATCTATACATTTCAGCTCTCCAGCGGCAGCCATGTTTGTTGAAAACGAATTCAACTCGTGTGTTGGTGACGTGGTTGGTTACGTTACTGTTGATCATCTGTCCATCATCGTATAAAGCCCGCCTTAACAATTTGATTGGTACGGCCGATATCGAGCCGCAGATAATTTCTCCTCAATGGAGTAATGCCAGACCGAACTTCCCAACCAAAAAATGTGTGGGCGGGGCTAAATTCGGTCTGGTATCCAGGCTAGCTGTTTGCCTTACTCAGGATTCAAATCTGTAATTCTTTTCATGCCTAAGTCTTTCTGGTAGAATTGACAATAGGCGGCTTACACTGTCCTGTCTCATTCATTCACCCTCCCTTTCTCCCCCACCCCCCTTTTCTGTCTCTCCCTCTCTACCGGGCCGGTTCCAAGCAGATGGGCCTCCCCTTATGAGCTGAGGTTCTGCTCAAGGTGTCTTCCTGTGAAGAGGGAGTTTTTCCTTGCCCCTCTTGCCTTAGTGCTTGCTCTACGGGGGTTCATGCCTTGGTGCTATATGAATTAAATTGAATTGAATGGAATTAAATTGAATTGAACCTTTCTGCGGCTTTCAGTAGACTCTAATGCCCCTTCCTCCACTTCCTCCACCCCACCCTCACCAATTGGTTCCTGTCTAGATATCCGGGGGGGGGGGGGGGGGGTCCTCGCTCCTCGCCCCTGCCTTCTCCTGTCGGCAGCATCTGAGATCTTCGCCAGATGGTGGACAAGGGGCCATTTCGCCAAAAGCCTGTTTACACTACTCCAGAGTCTGTTTGTCCTTGTCTTTGGTTTGTTAGCTTTATGGCTGTATATCCTATTCAGGATTCAAATCTGTCTTTCTGGTAGAACAATGGAACAAAAAAGTGACACTAAATAAATTAGCACTTTGTGTTTTCTGTCTATGTGTGTGTGTGTGTGTGTGACTGTGCGTGTGTATGTCAATGTGTATGTGTGTGTGTGTGTGTGCGCGTGTGTGTGTGTATGTGCACCAGATGAATCACGAAGACGAAACTCTTAGTCTGAGGGCTAAATGGTGCTTGTTCCATGCTCCGTCATGGCTAAACTGCTCTTGACGGCGCTGTTTTGGGTTAGTGACAGGTCCTGCCTTCAGTGCATGCCTTTATCATCATCACCACAGCCCTAATGTCATTAGCATCAGGCTAACAAGACATCATTGGCAGCACTATTCAGAAAGACCAGTGAATTTATTAGGAAGCAGTCTGGCCCTCAGACCGAGTGTTGACATCGGCTATTAGTCATGTCACACGTCACAAGTAGAGTGTGTGTGTGTGTGTGTGTGTGTGTGTGTGTGTGTGTGTGTGTGTGTGTGTGTGTGTGTGTGTGTGTGTGTGTGTGATCCAAACCTAATAAATTAAAGTGAGGGCTACGTTTACTGATTTGCCGTGGGAGATAGAAACAGGGATGAGAGTGGAAAGGATTCCCTGGTCGCCAGCTGGTTTTCGGAGGCCCGAGGCTTTAGCAGGAATGAAGATGTTGCTTTATGAGGTAGTAATTGAAGCTGCGGTGGCATGAATAAGGGACTTGCTTGGCTGTGGGGGAATTTACAAGCTGTGGCTCTAAGTGTAGTCTTCCTCGTTGCATGGCAATGATTTCCCCAGCTTTTGTGCTTATATTTTGTGCTTGTGGTATAAGCAGAGCAGATAACCGGATGGAGGGTGGTAATGGATATGGAATATATAGACAATAGATGGATCATTGTCCATTAACAGTAACACACAGCCTAAAATCAACTCTTATTATTTTTTTATGACCATATTTGACCAGTTTGCCAGTGATGAAGTTGAGTCGACCCTTGTATTTACTCTTATTATATTGTGCCTAATGAATAATAAAAGTGGAGTCGACCCTTGTATTTACTCTTATTGTAACGTGCCTAATGAATAATAAATGAAATTTGTGAAATGAAAGTATGAAACATTTGAAACAGTGATTTATTGTAAATTAGCCACTGTGTCACTGAGGGCATTGTTTGTATGTGTGTGTGTGTGTGTGTGTGTGTGTGTGTGTGTGTGTGTGTGTGTGTGTGTACGTGTGTGTGTGTGTGTGTGTGTGTGTGTGTGTGTGTGTGTGTGTGTGTGTGTGTGTGTGTGTAGGTGTGTGTGTGCGCATATACCCCGGAATGTGTGAGAGACAGTGAATGACTGAGGGAAAAGAAGAGAAACAGACAGGTAGAGAAAGAGAAAGAGAAAAAGAGAGAGAGAGAGAGAGAGAGAGCGCTCGTGTGTCTTGCAGTAAGGGGAGCATTTTAAAATCCTGGTCATCTTCAGTAGTTCTATCCTATCCCAAACAGCCTTGAACTTGAACTTCTGTGAACACAATGTTCAGAGACCCCAGTCAGCCTGAGTCATCCCATCCAATCCTCCCCCCTTCCACCCCTTACAGCATCCTCGCTCGCTCGCTCTCTCGCTGTAGTTAATCTCTGGTGGTGA
>NC_045162.1:8575234-8577734 GCF_900700415.2 Clupea harengus | reverse complement strand
ATCATGCAGCTTCTATGGTCTATGGGGCTACTGTACTGTCAGAACCACACTCGCTCTTATAATCCAAATTTTGGAAGGGGAATGGATAAAGAGGGGGCAGTGGACAGGACGGCAGGAGGAGAGGTGGTGGGATTAGGGCAGAAGGAGGAGAGGTGGTGGGATTAGGGCAGAAAGGAGGAGAGGTGGTGGGATTAGGGCAGAAGGAGGAGAGGTGGTGGGATTAGGGCAGAAAGGAGGAGAGGTGGTGGGATTAGGGCAGAAGGAGGAGAGGTGGTGGGATTAGGGCAGAAGGAGGAGAGGTGGTGGGATTAGGGCAGGAGGAGGAGAGGTGGTGGGATTAGGGCAGAAGGAGGAGAGGTGGTGGGATTAGGGCAGGAGGAGGAGAGGTGGTGGGATTAGGGCCCCGCTGCTGGTGGTCCCCTGGGCCCTTCATCGGAGCTGACCCCTGCCAGCCCTTTGCCCACTCATCCATCACTTCACTCCTCCATCTTCTCCTCCTTCTGCCCACTCATCCATCACTTCACTCCATCTTCTCCTCCTTCTGCCCTTTCCCTCACAGTCAGAGTTAATTAGGAGAGTTTGCCCTTCGGGGAGCTGACACGTTGAGAGAGGGGCCTAAGCTGACTCTACTGTGAGTGCCATGTGTGTGTGTGTGGGTGTGAGTGTGTGTGTGTGTGTGTGTGTGTGTGTGTGTGTGAGTGGGGGAGATTGGGTCCCATTCTGTTCAGACAATCATCTCATGCATTTTCATGATCATGGCCTACACACTTGCTTTAAAATTGTGCCTCTGAGTGTGTGTGGTGTGTGTGTGTGTGTTCGTGCGTGTGTGTGCGTGTGTGTGTATGTGTGTGTGTGTGTGTGTGTGTGTGTGTGTGTGTGTGTGTGTGCGTGCGTGCGCACACAGTGAATATTTGAGAGAAAATTCCTTAAGGTTTGGGGTGTACATGTTTGTGTGATAAACAACAAACATAGGAGTGTCCGCAACACACTAAGGTAGTGCTTCTCTCTCTCAGCCTCGCATCAGGCTTCTGAGTTCAGTTCACTTGGGCCATCGGCAAGGCTCCATCATGGATCAGCCAGCCCGTTAGTAGCACTGACATTGTGACAGGGTACCACCAGCGCCATACACACTTCCGATCATCACACGCCCCCGCGTACGTTCCCATCATAACGATGGCGTTTCATCACTCGGTCCAGGCTGCGTAACAACTCTCTCTCCCTCTCTCTCTGTCACTCTCTCTATATATTTATCTCTCTCTCACACACACACAAACACACACACACACACACACACGCACACGCACACGCACACGCACACGCACATTCTCATTCTCACCGCAGGCCACAACGAGACCGAGGTCCGCGACACACCGACGCTATTATGCACATGAACGCACTCGTTACTGACGGCCGCTCCAAGAGACTGCCCGGGGCTGCGGCACACAGCTCTCGCCCGGGCTTCACCTGCCTAGTGCCTTTATGCAGGCATAGAATAGAGAGAAAGACGCTTATGTCATGCACGGTGCGACAGCAACGAGTACCCCCCCACACCCACCCCGCACGAATACACGCGCTCTGTATGGCGAGCGTTCCTCTATTCATCTCGAGTTAAATGTGCATAGCGCAATCGATCGAATGAGCAAGAATAAAAAGACTCAAAAAGACATCCATCTTCTCTCTTTCTCATCTTCTCAACCCTGTATATACAATCGCACTCACACACACAAAGACCCACACATATGTAAAGATCCCCCTCACACAAAGACATACACAGGCGCACACCCCAAAATACCAAGAGCTAACTTACTTTTGACGATGGTGAGGAGGTAGAGGAGCATCCATAAAGCCATCTCTGCGATGGGTGGCCAGCATCAGCCACGGGAGATGATTTCTACGCCGTCTTTGAATTTACGAGTGGGATGAATGCGCCGTGTAGGTGTGTGCGAGTGCAAATGTTTGTGTGAGTCTATGTGTCCGCGCGTGTGATTGTGTGGGTAAAGAGGTGGACACGCAAACGCCTCCTGAAAGCACCACGCAGTCTTTCTTTCCCTCTTTCTCTCTCTCTCTCTCTCTATCTCCCTCGCTCCCTCTCTTTTCTTCGTTATTCGGTGACTAGCATGGTTGCGTTAGTTTTTCGGTTTACAAAAGTGCACGATTACAGTTCTCTCCTCTCTGCCGCGGTGCATGGAGACGGTCTTACGCGAGCCCAGGTAGACCGTTGGGCGGTTCGTGATGAGCAGCTCGATGCAAAGAGCCACCGGAGGGCGGGTGGGGGTGGGGGCGGGGAAGGAGGGAGGACGCGGGGAGACACATACCTCAGAATATCCCTCTTCCGCTGTAGCACTTTCACTCACTCACTCACAAGTTTGTGTGTGTGTAAGAGAGATAATGTATATCTTAATGGCATTACAAGGTCACAACCGGGGGTGTATTTGCAGCAGGTGCTTATTGCAGTTAGACACTTGTGGCTGGAAGGCTTTTCAGATATATGTGCCTCCTA
>NC_045162.1:8550234-8567734 GCF_900700415.2 Clupea harengus | reverse complement strand
TAATGTATAATAATCAAAGATAAGAAATACTCTTTTTTGATTGGCTGGAGGGTTTCCTTTAATTTTCTATAATGGGAAACCTATGAAGTGGAGTGGAGTTTTTTGCCTCTGCCTTGTCCATTAATTTTGTGTAACAGGGAAATGGAATTGCTGTTGATTAGAACTGATTAGAATTGATGTTGATGTTGTTTACCTGACAGGGCTCTGACGATCTGCTCTTTCCTCCACTCCCAGGGGAGCTCGTACTCGGCTTGGGGTCGGGCGTCGCACTCGGGGCGGGTGAGGGGGATCCCCTCCAGCACCTCCTCATACGGCACGTCGTAGATCTGGGGGGCCCCGCCCTCCTCGTCGCCCTTCAGCACCACACACACCTTCAGCAGGTCCCGTGAGCCTCGCCGACGGATCTCTACAGTCAACACACACACACACACACACATACAGACATACACACACACACACACACACACACACACACACACACACACACACACACACACACACACACACACACACACACACACACACACACACACACACACACACACACACACACACACACACACATCATTGGCCATGGTATTACACACACTGGAACTGACAGGTCACATAACATAACACAATCATTAGATTTTTGCAGTATCCATACACACACGTAAGTATATGTGCACACTACATGCACTTGGGCAGGTCACCTGTCAGAAGCTGTAAAAAATGTACATTCAGTTGGACCAGTACAAACTCTTGTTTCACACCTGTTAGCACTTATAACCAATCACACAGACTGAAGGTATCCTGGATTCAGGGTGCTAAAATGCATTGTGTTTCATACTTATGGGACACAAGGGCTAGTGAAAACTTTGCTATCCTGAGCTATAAACACACACCAGGGAAAAGAGCATGGACACTTGTGTGTGTGTCCCCCACTTGGCGTTCTTGCGAACAGCCGCTCGCGTGCACGCACTCAAAGTGTGTGTTCCTCTGGGGCCATGCGACTGGGGCCAGTCTGACGGTCTGTCTCCCAGCATAAACTCCTGGCCTCCCCGGACTGACACTTTGTGTCTGGCCTATTGTGTGCGAAAACAATGGCAGCACCAAGGGGGAAAGGCAAGTGCGGCCTGCCATTGGCTGACTGACCAGGCCACTTCCTGATTTCGGGGAAGTGATTGAGAGAGGAAGAGGGGAACGGGGTGGGCGCTCACACACAGTGAGGACAACTGGAGCTGGGGGGGGTGGCAGGAGGGGGGGTGCAGGGGATCGGAGAGGGGCTGCAGAGGGGTGATTTCCTGTCCAGAGAATGGGAACAGGAAACAGAGGCAGGAAACAGGAAGTGCAAAGAGGAAACTGCACCCATTGTCCCAGCACAACACTGTCACCATGGCAACCACCAGTGAGGTAGGCAGCTAGGGGAGGCCAGAGATTGGCTGGTGTTGGTTGTTTTCGAGCTAATGAGACAGCGTCCGAAAAAACAAAACACTTTTCAGTATAACCAATGTGTGTTGTTTAGGAATACACATCCATCACCCAATTAATCAGTCTAAGTGTTATTGATTAATTCACCCAGCCATGAGATTGATAGAGGAGGAAAGTGGATAACCTGTAATAATGAGCTGAGCATCATAGGGCTCCATGTATCCATCATTCTCTCCTTCTCTCTCAGCATCTCTCTGCTCCTTCGTTCTCTCGGCATCGAAAGGGTCAGCGTAGTCCTCCAGGATTATCAACTATGGAAAGAGAGAAAGGGAATGATGAGCCATAAATCAGTAGATCAATACAACTGTAGAGCACATGTACAGTCTTCATTGGGTGTTGCTGTCATTCTAGATTCATCCAGCAGCTACATTGGCCATAACTATACACTTTGATTTCATGACTGGTCTCAGGGTCCAACATCACAATGATCTTAGAGCCCATAAAAAGCAGCGATGGTCCTGCCTCTTTCACTTGGTTTCCCACACAAGCACCCTTATGTCCCCATCTTTCATGACCATTAACAACCAACCCCATCACACCTTCCATAGATGACGAATGATACCTTTTTTGATAGTATCATCTTCACTCCAGCTCTCTCTTTCTTTCTCCCTTTCACTCTCTCTCTGATGCACCCTGTCTTTCCTTTGCTCTCTATTTCATCCCCCCCCTTTTTTTCCCCCTCGCTCCTGCTCTTTTTCTCTTCATCTCTATGGTACTTGATGGGATGGCACCGTACCCTATTATGATCAGAGTGTAGCTGCGGGGTGAACTCTGCTCTGGGACAGGGGAGTGCCAGTGTCAAGTGACATAATGCTTCAAACGCAGCCTTCACTTGGGCCCCAAAGAAAAGGATGGAGTCATTGTATTTTCTTTGCATTGTGTCACAGCGTGTGTGTGTGTGTGTGTGTGTGTGTGTGTGTGTGTGTGTGTGTGTGTGTGTGTGTGTGTGTGTGTGTGTGTGAGTGAGTGAGTGAATGCGTGTGTGTGTGTGTGTGTGAGTGAGTTTGTGTATCTGTAGAAGTGTAGGTGTACGTGTGTGTGTGTGTGTGTGTGTGTGTGTGTGTGTGTGTGTGTGTGTGTGTGTATGTGTGTGTGGACTTGTGTGCTGTGTGAGTACATGTGTGTCTTCCAGTATCAAATTATGAGAAATGAAAATATGGGTACAGTACATATGCCATAGAGATGCTAAGAGATGTGTGCATGTTTGTGCTTGTGTGTGTGCATGTATGTGTGTGTGGTTGCATGTATGTGTGTCTGTGTGTGTGTCTGTGTGTGTGTGTGTGTGTGTGTGTGTGTGTGTGTGTGTGTGTGTGTGTACGTGCGTTTGCATGGTGGTGGTGGGGGCTGGATAGTTGAGGTAGAGAGACAGGAAATGGGGAAGGGTGCAAGGTTAGCTCTCATTGTGTGTGGACTGAATCTGGGACTGTGACTACTATACCACTCACACACAGCCCCACAATATATAAAACGGAGAGAAAGAAAGGGGAAGAGGGAGGGGAGAGAGAGTATCGCTGAAACAAAGACAGCGAGAGAGCTGGGAGAGAGATACTGATCTCAGCTTCCATAACAATAACTTCTCCCCCCTGTTCACACAGACGATGCGTAACTGGATACTATGTGTAACCAGCTCACGTCCTACTGACACTATAAGCATCAGAGTGATATATGCCCTCTGCTATTTATCATCAACTATCGGGTGTCCACATCAGAGTCTTGTCAGATCAAAATAGATCTGCAATATGACTCTCTTTGTGTCTATGTAAAGAAAAGTAGTATCTTCTCAGAGAGAAAGGAGGACAGAGACAAAAATGGGCTGTATTTATCATTTTGAGAACTTCTAATTATTTGTCAAGGGGAAAAAATCAAGAAGGTTTAATGTCATATTAAAAGAGCAAGTATTAACGGAATGTATAACTTCTCACCGTCTCTGTCTTCAAAGTTGCCTTTCCTTTTTCGTTGTCTGGCACTGTTGCGTCTCCAGCTCCAAAACTGGGTTTTTGGCTCTTGTCTTGTTTGTCCACCTTGATCATTCTGCTGATGTACGCATCTGCCAGACTCGATGTCCTGAGAGTTCGGTGATCTTCGAAACCCGCATCAAACTTCTGGTTCTTCTTGCCTTTTCCTGGAATAAAGATTTCCCATATCTTTCCATCTTTCACAGGACTTGCCCCAGTGCTTGGAGGGTTCCGTCCCAATTCGATTGCTGAATTTTTCCGATTCCTCCCGGAGAGCAGTGAACCCACACCACCGCCACTGCTACCGTTCTCCGAATTTTTACGCACATTGCCTTTTCCCCCGGTACCGACTGTGGCCACAGGTTTTGGTCGACCATGGGCACCTGATTCCGAGGCCGAACGAATGCGATCGGTCCCACTTCTCAGACTAGTGGGGAAATCTTTAAACCACTTTGCCATGGCTGTATCTGTGAGAACAATAGAAATCTACAGGTTGTCGACACTCCAAACACTTCCAACAATACTTAGCGGAACTTTCTTTTCTTTCCTTGCCAAATTCTAATGAATCGTCATTAATTTTAGTGGATTACACTGGTCTTCATGCGCTTTTACGCAAACTTTGCCTGATTGGAATGCCTTAATATTCTCTCCCCGTTTCCCAAATTATTGTAATATTTATAGCCACATTTTACACTAGCAAGCGCATATATAGAAGCGTGTTACGTTAGTGCATAAATAAGGTAACTTACAATATTTCATCCCATTCGTGTTTCTTTTCTAACTCTCCTCTTCTCAGATCGTCTTACCTATTTTTCATCTGCCGTGTTCCCTATTCTCTATTTGGGGAGCTATTCCCGCAGGATGAAGAGTAGTCTCTGCAGAGCGTAAACACGGAAAAATTGGAAGTTTTTCTTCACTCTCACAAGAGATCCCATTCCCAGCGCGTCCAATCTGAGCGACAGTCACTGAGGAGTGCTCGGGGGTCTATGGGTGCGTGCGTTTGTGTGAAAAGCTGGTGGGGGTGGCTTTTATCATGAGGGGGTTAGGATGAGCACTTGAGTTTGGGATATTAGGGAGGGTATGGAGTTAAGTTTCGCGTGTGTGTGTGTGTGTGTGTGTGTGTGTGCGTGTGTGTACGTGTGTTTGTACTCAATCCATCTGTGACGGATTGTGATGAGCAAAGCTCAATGTGTGTTAGACTATATAGACTACTGTGTTAGACTATATAGACTACTGAAGCACACTCGTCTTTAGTGCATTTAGTCAAGACGACAGATTAGAGGCATCGGGAATAAAGACGCTTGGGACAGCTACGTTTTTAGTTGGTGAAGGAATTACTGTGGTTACACTTAGGCCTATGTTTTTTTTTTTTTTTTAAGGCCAATATCTTGGCGATACTTAGACATATTTTCTTTGTTACGCAGCAAACTGCATCGCGCGTACTGGTGCATTGAAACTGTGGTGGTGTGCTGTGGTTTAATAGAGCAAGATTTATCACCAAACCTATGGGCAAGATGGACAGGGACTAAACACAAATGCGCACCGATGTAGGCCCATGACGGCGCACCTCGCTTAACCGTGTTGGATAAATGTTGTTGGCATGTCGGATATTATTCCTGCATATAGTGTGACCAGATGCAAACAGACCAGATGGGATAAGTAGTAAGTTTGTGTGGGACAATGTAGGACATGTTACCAACGCTGATAGGAAACCTACAACTTTGATATGATGTCTATCTAACTAAATAAGAAACATTTGTATTCTGCTTTTCGGCTGGTAAACACCTATACTTTGTCCTCTAGTCGATTCCACAGCACACCAGCTAGGCCATAAAAGATACATGCAACAGCTTTATGAAAGATATGATGAGCTATGATGTAGCCTGGCAGCTTTTGCCTTATCTGCAAAGTTTGTGTAAATTTGGTTTATATGAAGCAGCAGAAGAGTTAAGCCTCTTGATGACCTTCACTGATCTCTTTTTGAATAAAAACTACTGGAGTAGAGTAGAAACTATGTTGCAGAAGCAGCTCGTGTGGGTAAATGAACGCATTCATATGCGTTATTTCGGGCAATTAAAAACCAAATGACTAATGAAAATGCGGGACTAAGGGTCAAAATGCTATGCAATACAGCTGGACACCATGTCACCCTAGCTAGTGCTGTACCTGTAGCCTCGGACTGGTAATCCACCTAGTGGGCCACAATGCCACCAGGAATGTGTGTGTGGGGGGGGGGGGGATTGGACCTGCTAGTTGGAGCCCACCTCGTATTGGAACAGCCTATCTGACTAGGGATAACATGGTGCCAAGTAGGATACCTACTGTAAGACAGGTACAGGAAGTGTTAATGTCGTCACCTCCCCTCACCCCTTCAAGCAGATCTGTTTAAGCATGTAATGTCAGAGGTCAGGCGGTAAATAATCAAATCGAGACAGAGCGTTTATGAGGATAGCAGTCAAAAATAAAAGGTTCCAAAAAGAGAAAAGGTGGAGCAGAGAACAAGCGAGAGAGAAAAAGAAAGAAATCTCGAGGCTGATGCTGCAAAATGTGTTAAGTTATCAAATATTTACATTTACATTTAGACATTTAGCAGACGCTTTTCTCCAAAGCGACGTTCAAGGGAGAGAACAGTCAAGCTAAGAGCAATAAAAAACATGGTGTAACAATAAATACTACTTTACATAAGAATTAGAAAAACTACCTAGAAAGGAAAAAGAAGTGCAGGAATGTAACTGCTGAAGTGCAAGTTAAGCGCTAGTCAAGGTGCCAGTTTGGAAGGGAGGTGCTCTCTGAAAAGTTGGGTCTTCAAAAGCTTCTTGAAGGTAGAGAGGGACGCCCCTGCTCTGGTAGTACTAGGCAGTTCGTTCCACCAACGTGGAACTACAAATGAGAATAGTCTGGATTGCCGTGCTTGCACAGACGGCAGTGCCAAACGACGCTCACTAGACGAGCGCAGCGTCCTGGGTGTAACATTTGCCCTTACATATAGGCCAAAAAATAACTTAACCGACACCAGTGCCAGGCAAAATGAGGCGCACCAGCGCCAAATGAAGAGGAGGAGGAAAGAGTCTGGACGAAGGCTGATTCCAGTGGACAGCAGGGTCAAGAAGAGGAGGCCACTGAGGACATGACAACCTCGCAGGTGATACTGCAAAGCTTGTAGCACTACTGACAGTGTTAACCGAGCTAGACCAGATTGGATCCATCATATGGAGCCTGGCATGAATTATTTTGCACGCGCAAAAAACAAACGAGTTTAATTTATTCTTACTACCATCCAAACCAGAACATAAAAATACACTTGCAAAGAAAGCGTGAATGCAAGAATGGTGGTCCATGGTTGTTAAACAACAGCAGTGCTGCCAATTTAATATATATTACTTAGCCTATGTGTTATAAATAGCCTGATTTCGCGATGTGTATGTTGAGGGAAAATAGGGCCAGTCCAGACGAAAATGACCAGGCCGTATTTTGTTCCAAATCCGACCCTGTGTAACTATGTTGTTATTTCTGGCCCAAGGGTCTGGTTATTGCCATAAGGGTTTTGATTTTGCAGTTTGTTGTTATTTGCTGCAAAGAGCTCCACCATCCCACACAGGCTGATTATACACCTGACTTTGAACTGAACCTTAACAGTTTGAACGTTATACAGTTCAATCAATTTTACAGAAGGAATGCCATCCAACTGCGGTGACGTCACAATCTTTGGCCTTCCCACTTCTGACCTCATACACAGACCACTCACTTTAAACTTTAAAACCGGTTTTGTCAGACCCTATACGCTTTAGGAGATACAAACATTGGCCTTCCACAGGTTCATATAGGCTACATATAGCCTATACCTCCATCATGACGAAAACGGTAGATTCGCCAGCATACCAGGCAAATCAGGACCGGTGGTACAGAGGCTGAGAGGAGCCGACTTCATAAAATATCAGCTGTAGCACGCCCTAGCGGCAATCAAGGAGTTAGGCCCTCCACTTGTGGTCTACAAATAAATCAGTAATTTCCTTAAAGCTTTGAAAAAATAAGGCCTTGACGACAACGACAACTGTGTGTGTGTGTGTTTAGAAAGGAATGTTCTTCGAGCCTAATCACTAAAAATCAGTAAACTGTCAAACGATCCACAAATATGAAAGAGCACACATGGTTAAAGTGAGAATGACTGCTCACGTCAAAGCCTTCTCTTGTAGTCTATTATTATACCTTTTAACCAAATAGTTTAATTGCTAGTTGAGAAGATTGCATCTTTGCCAGATTAGCATCCTTTTCAAGGATATCAATTAGCTGTATGGAAATGTTATCAGGCCTATTCGATTATTATTATTGACGGATTTTTGTTATGTTGCAGATTATCGGCATTGGGATTTATACTTTTTGTCCCAAAGAAACACGACCAAGGTCTGATAAAATTACGTAACTACTGCAGATTGACAGATTGTCGTCACCAATATGTAAAGCATACAATGGGTCCACTGTTCCACCCACAAAGACACTTTTATCCAATGGTGTTATTCTCTCGAGCGGGACTGGGCGGGTCGAATAGTATCGGTCAAAAAGGTAACAGGTTGTCTACCGCAGGACAGAGCTGTCTGCCTATCCGATTCACAACAATTGTGTCTATCCTTAATTATTAGAAGCCCCTTAAATTGCAGGAAAGTATACGGTCGGATGAGGGACAATAGTCTGCAATTACTGAAAATTCAGTGAGAACCAAGAGTCTGACAAGTTTGCTACAAAAGAAGGTAGGATAATACTTCGAGAGGATGTTGAGTTAGCTTGTTAGCCCTAGTTTGAATAGGATGGAGGCTGACTAACAAGCTGTGTTGCTGGTTATCTGGCGCCAGCTAGGTAACGTTAGCTGGCTAACATTAGCTAACCGGCTAATCAGCACGTCTGTATATTTATTTGTATGTAAACAAGAAAAGGCTGCTAACCCTAATTTGCTGGCTAATATTAAGCCGGACAGTTTCACTTGTATTGTATTGCGCATACTGCATAAACATACCAAAGTAAAGCATTTTAAGATGAGTGGATCCTTAGAAGCACTCCGGACGACCCAGTGCTGCGTTTATTAGCCAGGCATCAGTATTTCTGTATTAGTGTAACTTTGGACAACAAAAATAAGTTTGAATACGATGTTTGCTGCCAGTGTATATGGCTGTCGTTCTGTAGTTTGGTCACTCGCTAACATGGATAATTGAAGGCGTTTGAGTGAGTCGCAGGTGCACCACCTGTGGCTACAACACGCAGACCAGTAGCAGCTTGACGATACTTGAAGTATTTTTGACGTGGCCGAAACTTTTAGGTAAATCTGTAAGATATCTTTATGATTGTTCATAGACAAACTATTATCCAGCATCGGCCTTGTAAGCCTAGTTATTTTGAAAAGGGACAGTGAGTGTTATAGCCACAGCCTTTGTGACTGCTCATACTTTCTCAAGACACGGTCAGATTTGTTTAATTTTGTCCATGAAGTGTTGCTTCATAACGCGTTTGATATGTGAGCTTGTTCAGCCTCTAACCAGGTTTTGCTGAGACCTTTTTGGATTCACACAACTTTCTTGAAAGTCCATTTCTTAACTCTACCGCTTTATGAAAAACGCAATGGTTTCGGTTGGTCTTGCGATAAGAATTGAGTCATGTACTAAATACACTCTCTTGTACAAGCAAAGGCCGAACTGCTGTTGAGATATCCGCTACTGCTTAAATATCTGGGTTTCTCTGATAATACTTCATTTGAAAGTGAATTCACTGTCACAGAGGAGACCAGACAAAACAAATGCTTTATGCAAATTATTATTTTGACCGTGTTGATTATCTATAACAACAGAATAGAATACATATTTTGTCACATAATGTCTGCGAAATAGCAGCTATCAGCCAAAACGCTAATGCCAATGTATTGACCCACAGTATAGCGAGTTTATAACACAGTAACAGACAGCATAATGTTGACGTTAATCCAACACCAACATACGCGATAACACCAATGTTGCGCGCCGCGCCAGGTAAGAGAACTATGCAGCAGTGCCTCGAGCTACAGATGACCGGCGAATGGTAATTATTTCCGCGAGATTCCATTGCTTGCAGGTAAAAGATCGGTAAACCTCGCGTGTGAGTCAGTAAAAGTGTGTGGGAAATAACATAAGACTGCAGAAGGGGATCATTTTGTGTTCTGTGGCTATGTTTTTGTACTGTTTGGTAACACTTGTGCCTGTCTTTGTTATGCCAATGAGCTCTATTTGGGTAGTAGAGGGAGAGAGAAAAAAGAGGAATAAATGGTTGTTTGTCTGAGGCCGAAAGGAGAAGGGCTCTTCTTTTGGGAAAAGGAGGAAGGAGGAGAGCAACAGTTGGAACGGACAGGAAAGAGATGAAGAGGTTTACTGGAATTAAGAGACAACTGTTTTGGGACATTAAACATAATCTTTACAGTTTTTTTTCTCCATAAATGACCTAATCAGCATTCAGTCAGCGTGTTGCTGTGGCTGTCATCCAGTTAGTCACCCAGTAGCGTTGCTCATTATCCTCCCAAGGGCCTGTATGTTCTGTTGTCATCTAATCAGGCAGCGACTAAGATGTCTCTACAAGGCATTGAGGCACATTCCTGGTACGACAACGGAATGAGCACACACATAAATTAGGCTACCTACTGTGTGGAAATGATTGTACACATTGATGGAAACATTTGATTTCACCAGAGAATACACACATTGTGTATAATTGCCATGGTCTCTGTTTTCCAGCCTGCTTTTTCTTGCTGTACTATCCAAACCCCCTGACATCTCAGTGACAGCTCTGTCGTGTTAAGGGTGCAGTTCGTGATTTCTAATCCCATACACTTCAAATTCAGGGAATTGCTCCTCATGGTCCTCTAGCTGTCTGTTCAGCGTTTGCGCTAAAAAAACTATGATGTTTGTACACAGACCTTGCTCTGTAAATGGGAAACAAGCATAGTGGATTGGACTGAAGCATAAACAATCACAGCCAATCAACATGGTTCTTCAGGACCATGGAAGGGAAGGGTGTAATTTGATTGGCTGTTGAGCACAGACATCAACAACCTTTCGTGAAATCGTAAACTGCATCTTTAAGATAGTGAAATAGTGAGGAAGTTCTGCGTCTGATGTTCCATCAAGAGAGAGGGTTAGGTCAGTAGTGTGCGAGTATGAAGACTAGGTAGCTAGCTAACATAGTAACTAGGCAACCATAGCAACCAGGAAACATCATTTAATTACATTTTTCGAAATCAACTCGCAAGTAAAAGGCAGTCTTGGGTTCAAAGTGATCACAACCACTTGCGGATGATGGCGGTAAATGGCTTCACATAAACATTATAGAATCCTGAGAGAAATAATGGGACGAGGGCTCACTCTGATATCAATGTAGTGAAAGAAGCGGCTGAATCCCCCCCCCCCCTCTTGCCCTTCTGAAGCTTTTTAATTCAATGGTTCCAACTCCCGCTGGGGCTGTGCCAGAAGATTACGGTTAATGTTACCATTCCCGCACGACACCATAACGGTAAAATAGCGATAAAGAAATGCGAGTGGGAATGAGATATATGGGAGTGAGAGCGGGCAGGAGGAGAGATATGAGATTTATACAAGAGGGGGACAACTGGGAATAGTGTTTACACACAGTCACACACAGTCACACACACACACACTCATGCAATTTCACACACTGCTAAAAAAGCACTGGGAAGGTTCCTTTCATAATTCTGTTTAACTTTCCACCTCTGAGAGCAAGACTGCCTCAATTCAATTTAAGACAAGCAAATTGAATTTGCCCAGAGAGCAAAAGGCAGAGAGCAGAGCCTGGGCGTGCTGCTGAGAACTGGTACTCTGCTGATTACACACACACTCACACACACACACACACACACACACACACACACACACACACACACACACACACACACACACACACACACACACACACACACAATCTGTACACACTCTGTACACACTCAGGTATGGGTGTGGTCGAGCTGTAAGAATACACAGACAAGACTAAAAAGCAACATCCTCATGTAACTCCGCCAAGTACAGAGACAAGACATTCTGTCATATTCACAATTACGTCATGATGGGTCGCCCTAATGCATGATGGGTAACCCTGATGCATGATGGGTCGCAGGATTCAGCATTGCTGATTAGTTATCATACATTGACTTGATTTGTTTATACTTTACGAGTCGTTATCATCATCATCATTGTATGGAGTGGTATGGTTGGTGGTTGTGGCAGTTTAAGGTGGTTGTGATGGATGTATAACTATTGTCATGTCAGAGTTCCTGTCAAGAAACAGACCATGGTTGAGAAAGGACCAGATGGATGACCTGGAAGAGAATGCTGTTTGTGAGGATGCCAGGTGGATGAGTACAAGTAGAAAAAAGATGGATTGATGGGCATTAACAAAAATTGAGCTTGAGAGAGAGGAGTGTAGCCTAATTAAACATTTACCTTGAAGGACAAATTTAATGGGCATGATTTTGAAAGTATGTCAGAGGAGGGCAAAGCAGAGCGGAGCGGAGACTGACTGACAGATTGGGCGAGAGGGAGGAAGTGGAGCGGCGAGGGGCTGAAGGGCGGCGAGGGGCAGCTGAGGGGCTGAGGGCAGCAGAGGGGCAGCGTTCTCAGCATAGCTGCCCTGGTTTTCTGCCCCACTTCACTCAGATAATGGGATGGGAAGGGGGCTGTCTGACAACCCCCCTCTATACACACACACACACACTCACAATCACACACACACACACACACACACACACACAATCACACACATAATCAGACACACAATCACACATTCATCCCAAATGTTCGCCATTCATCCCCAGCCTCTCGTTCAAGCTGTGTGTGTGTTTGTGAGTTGTTTTTTTAGTGTAGTGTTTGCGTTCTTGTATGTATTTTACTGGCAGCTAGAATGTTGCCTACTGACCCACTGAAAAGAGAGAAGGGGAGAGAGGGGGAGAGAGAGGGAGGGAGAGAGAGGGAGAGAGAGAGAGAGAGTGCGTGCATAAGAGGGAGGGCGAGAAAAGAAGAGCAAAAGAATGTAGGAAACTAGAAAATGCATTTCCTGAAGGAAATACCAGTGCATGAAATGCAAAAGTTAAGAAAGGAAGAAGAAAAGAAAGAAGAGTGGAAGAAGGAAAGAAGAAAGGAAAGAAGAGTAAAAGAAGGAAAGAAGAGAGGAAGAAGGAAAGAAGAGTGGAAGAAGGAAAGAATAAAGGAAAGAAGAGTGAAGAAAGGAAAGAAGAAAAGAAAGAAGAAGGAAAGAAGAGTGAAGAAAGAAAAGAAGAGTAGAAGAAGGAAAGAAGAGTGGAAGAAGGAAAGAAGAGTGAAGAAAGAAAAGAAGAGTAGAAGAAGGAAAGAAGAGTGGAAGAAGGAAAGAAGAAAGGAAAGGAGAGTGGAAGAAGGAAAGGGAAGAAGGAAAGAAGAGTGGAAGAAGGAAAGAATAATATTCCTAGTTATACAGTTGAATGGAGAGAGACAGAGAGAAGAGGAACCTTGGCGCAGGTGTCAGTGAAGCACAGGTGCAAGCCAGTTTAAAGACCCTATTATGATGTCATAATGGCCCAATGTAAGTCAATGGGAGAAATTGTATTAGTTTTTCTTTAATATTTTAAAAAGTATAAAGTTTAGAAAAATGAAAAATACATAGCATAAGTGTCCTTTACAAGACCAACGCGCCAAAGTTTGAACGAAGTTTCTACGTTAAGTGGTTTGAGCTGAATTAAGCGCAGAAGTCGGTACAAAGAATAATAAGAAGTATAAGAAACGAAGGAATAACAATACAGGGCATTTCATGCACTGTAATAAAGAAGCTCTGTCTTAGGTTTACCTCGCATGACAGTGGGCTGCTTTGAGTTTCCTGCTGATCAAAGCACCTGATGCTTTAAGCTGGACCTGTCGAGACTCAGAGAGCCAAGTGTGTGTGTGTGTGTGTGTGTGGTATGTGTGTGTGTGTGTGTGTGTGTGTGTGTGTGTGTGTGTGTGTGTGTGTGTAAACAGACACTAAAGGCACTGTCAGCAGTGCCCAGGGGGAATACCACGAGAGCTGCTTCACGTCAATTAAGGGTAAGGTGGCGTTTCACGGACCGAAAACTACCTAGACTTTCGACATGCTTTGAATGGGGGCAAAAATCCTGTTTGGCTTAAAGGTCTCAAGCCATGGTCTAAGGTTAGCACTTCAAAGGTTAAGAGGTTAGTGTTTCAGAAGTTTAGGAGTTATTTAGGGGGCAGAATTGGAGAGCAGATCGGGCTCTCAGTTTTGCTGTTTGTGTGTCTTTGCCCAGCACGGAATTTAATCATAGTTCAGCCATCCATCAACCTAGAGCCCCTGGCTCAAGGTGAGCCACAGCAGACAAGGTGACTGGGGACGCCATTCGATGATACTCTGCAGAGTGGATGAAACCCCATTTCCTTTATCAGAGTGTGAATACCAAGGCAGGGCGGCCAGAGCAGGAGTGAGGGAGTGTTTGAAAAGAGATTAGCTCTTGCGGTGACTTTGGGGCTTTTTTTTTTCTTCCTGTAGTCAGACAGAGCAGAAAGACTCCCCGCCAGGCGTTCTTTGACTGCCGGTGTGAACGTTCGCCTTCTTACCGCTGGGGCTTTGAAATGCCTCTCTGTGCAGTAAAAGAATAAAGCCTCGTCTTCTCCGCAGGCCAGTCACACTGTTCCGTGATTATTTAAATCACAAAAGCAGCTACCGTTTAACACACACGAACTCAAAAACATTTGGCAAAGTGTCACAATAAAAGCCACTGTTTTCATTGTGTTAACTCTTATAACAATCACTAACTATCATCCCTTTGAAAGGTATAGCTAAGGCACTGAAGCCTAGAGGTAGAGCCCTCATCAATAAGAAGAGAGTTGTTCACAAACTCTACAAGCCAGCTGTGTACAATCTAAGGAAAAAGAGTTCTGTGGACCTTTCTACTGAGAACTCTCCATGACTCCATGGTTGTGAAAACTATACTAAACTATACTTTATTTAAAAAAGGGAATGGGATGGCCTGTACTTACGGGTCGCCACTGGACTGAAGCAAACGGACTATAGCTGAGTAAAGACCCCCCCCCAAGCAGTGACACAATCAGGGGCCCCACAAGTGGACAGTTTTTAAGAAGGTTTCATGTTCTGCACCTCCCCAAAAAAATCCTATTAGTTGTTCAGTCAGAACATACTATCATGTCAGGTGCCCTGCTACGCCAGCACCGTGGGACCACACACTCAACACTTGTGAGCAATTCAGCCTCTGTCGCACGTGCGTGTCTCTGTGTGTGTGTGTGTGTGTGTGTGGGGGGGGGGGGGTTGTGTGCATTCAGATATTAACAAAGAGGAGCATTGTGAGAGACAGTGAGTGTTCTGTGTGTGTGTGTGTGTCAGGTCTTCCCAGCTCTTATCAGCAAAGGCCATGCATTTACCAGAGGCTCACAAAGGCCTATATCTAGACACAGGGGGTGGGATTGTGAATGGAGGCCTGTGGGATGATATTATATTGGGCCGCCAGAGACCCAACAGGCTGGTTTAGCGTCTGTTTAATCTTCACACAGCAGCCCCCGCTATCGTCTTAACCAGGTACAGGCTTTCTGCCAACAAGCACTGATGTCATTTCTCTGCGGATCACAAAACTCACAACCCCCCCCCCCCAACCAAGTACAAGGAGGAAGGTATTGTGTGTTGTTTATTGTGGTTGTGTCTGCGCAGTGTTATTGTCTGAAGTCTGAAATGTTATCATTCTTGCTCTCTCTCTCACGCTTTCTCACTCTTCTCTCTCTCTCTCTCTGTTATGTGCTTTTATAAACAACCCGTCTAGGCAATCTGAAACCTTGCACAACCGTATAAGAGATAGTGAGCGATAGAGGTCGTGCTGATGGCTGTAGTATCAAGTGAAGGCCTCTGCCTCTAGCATCGGTTACAGTGGATTAGAATCAACATTCATGTATACAGTCAGCTCACAGCCACAGAGTTTTGGGTTACAGCACAGCCCCACAGGCAGAGACAGGGGTGCAGCACAGCGTCAGGCCTGTGCAGGTGTGGACAGCAGCCAGGTGCAGGTTTGTGTGCTTGCACATTGAAAATGTAATCTAGACTAAAGGAACCCTTAAGGTTGGACATTGGACTTAAGTTCAGAGAAACAAGGCCTTTAGGTACCTAGTGCATTAGAGAGTTCAAAGTTGAGACATTATCCACAGTCATAGTACCAAATGCAGTTTGTAAACCAGACCCTGCCTTGTTCCATTGGAACAGGATTAGGCTGAGTACAGGACCAGGACTATGATTGTTCAAGTCAGTCCCTCAAGTCCTTCACCTGTGTTTGTGCTGATGTGTTGAGTCAGCAGGAGACATTGAAGTGACGCGTCAGGGAAGACTGCTACTGAGCTTTGGGAGGCACTGTGTTGCTTTTAAACAGCACTATTCAGTCCTTCTATCTACGTGGATAGTCTGGTGCCGTCTGCAGGTGACTGACATTTCAGAGATGTTGTGCACCCCCCCCCCCCAAATCTACTGCTTTCCTGCAGACCAACCAAGGAATGCCATCTGTGCTTAATTAGGTATGTGCCAGTCTTCACCAGTCACACACTACAGTGCAGGAACAATGCTGCCGAGAGGCTGGCGGTTGATTGGCAGGGTGAATACTGTGTAGTGAAGCAGCCTCTTGTTCCTTGACCCGGAGGCCCTTGGAGCAGGGGAACTGTAAGCCTAGAGCAGGGCACGCAATCCTGTCAGCCCCGTGAAGAGCTCAGGCATCTTCTGTGGCGCCTCGGGTAACTGCTCTAAAAAGCCAGAGAGGCTAATTTACTGGAGTGGCTTTGTGTTGGGGATGGACCCGATCCAGCTCCTGTACACTGATGGCTCACTCACTCCACTTTACACACACACACACACACACACACACACACACACACACACACAGACACACACACACACACACACACCTCGCCCCGCCTGCCTGCCCGCGGCATCTAGGGAGGATTCTCAGATAATGGGGGTGACATCAGCCTGCTGGAATGCCAGTCCAGCGCGTGATTAAGAGCTTGTTAGGGAGTGAGGTCCGCGTTAATCGATGAGTTGTTCTCGGAGGGCTTCGGGAGAGTCGATCGTTCCGAAATGGAAGTCTCGAAAAGGCTCCCCTCATCTGTCTCATTTAGGAGCGTTGGTGTTTGTCTTTGTCCGTTTCGTTCAGTCGCTCACTCGCTCGTGACCCATTGTGTACTGCCTCTGATAGGCTTGTAGTGTCTCTCACTGTTTTGTTTTTTTCATAATCAATACAGCATCTTACTCCTCTGCACGTGCTCGGTGCATGTGTGTCAGAGCAAGACTTTCTTTCCCCTCCTGAGGTCTAGATTTGATTTGATTGAAAGTGTGGGATTTGTCACGCTGTGTCTTCACGAGTGGAGGAGACGGAAAGGAAGTGAGAGAGTTTGAGAGAGGAAAATATTTGTCCTGTAATCTGGTCAGCAAACAGCAAACTGATAAAGAGAGAGGGATAATTTCAGGTCTCTTATCTTTCTCTCTCTCTCTCTCTCTCTCTCTCTCTTTCTCTCTCTCTCACCCCCTCCCCCAACCCACCTCTTCTCCTCTCCCTCCTACCTCTCCCCCTCATGTGTGACTCTGCTAGCTTTAATTCATAAGTATTAAAGTATCATTTTAGGTCTCCACTGTGTTCAATGAAGCCCCCCACAAAGCCTTAACTCTGCGTTGAAAAGCTCTGTTAACCACAGTCAGGTTCCTAACAGGCCACCAGGCCTAATGGCTTTCTGATTGTCTCCCGTTGCATGGGTCATTTGAGCTAGACAGGCCCTTTTCTTGGGTGTCAAAGAATGAGGAAGGTAAAGGGCGTGTGTGTTTCTGTGTGTGTGAGAGAGAGTACGAGGGTGTGTGTGTGTGTGTGTGTTTCTGTGTGTTTGCAGTACATAGGCCTACATGGCAACACAAGTGTGGTGATTCAGAGTCCATGTCACTCAAATTAGGTGGTGTGTGTGGGAGAGAGGGGAAGTGAGTGAGTGAGTGAGTGTGTCTAGGTTAATGACTGATGAAGGACTCAAAGTCCTCTGAGGTCCAGCAGAGAAGGA
>NC_045162.1:8532734-8545234 GCF_900700415.2 Clupea harengus | reverse complement strand
TATCATAATGGTCTTTCAGAGTGAGAGGGTGAATCATCTGTTTGTTGTAATAATAATCATCATTTTAGTAATGTCATGTTTTGCCATATTTTTTTTTTTTTTTTAGGGCAAATACAATTTATGTAATTTAAATATGTACACATTTACATAAACGGAAGCTCTTAAAAGCCTCTCATTCAGTTGCTCTTAGATGGTTATATTTGACCTTTAAGTCCCCCATTGCATAGCTCCACCAGTCCCCACCTATGACCCTATGCGGCAGTGAGAGTGACGACAGTGCGCTTTATTGGCCTTCTAGCGGCTGCAGTAGCAGATTCCTGTCCTGGGTGCAGTGGTGGTGAGGTGGCTGATGGGGTGTGTGTGTGTGTGTGTGTGTGGGGGGGGGGGGGGGGGGGGGGGAGTGCAGGAACAGTAACCTGGCCTTCTGAGAATGCATTTGCCGTCTCCTCCCACGCAGCGCACGTCAGCCTCCTCTGTGCTGCCAGAAATAGCTGCACGTTGTGTGTTTTATGATGTGTGTGATGGAGATAGCGTCGCGAACCGAGTGCTCTGACTGTGTCTGCTCAGCTGATGGGCTAGACGGCTGTGTGTTAAGAGTGTGTGTGTGTGTGTGTGTGTGTGTGTGTGTGTGTGTGTGTGTGTATGTGTGCGCGCGCATTTGTGTGCTTGTGTTAGACTGTGTTTTTGCCTGTGTGTGTATGTGTGTTCTAGAGTGTGTGTGTGTGCGCGCGCATTTGTGTGTTTGTGTTGGACTGTGTTTTTGCCTGTGTGTGTATATGTGTGTTCTAGAGAGTGTGTGTGTGTGTGTGTGTGCGGATGACTCATATCCCCCATCTACCTCCTCTCACAGGAGCGGTGAGAGTGATGCTGTCATCAAACAGAAGGTCCGAGTGCTCTGCAACAAGATCCAAGCTCTCAAGGTACAGTCACTTCCCACAGTTCGCCCTCCGTGTCCCCCATAAGCTCCTTAAACCCCACCTCTTAACCCCAGTAAACAAAACTTGACTCCATGAAGCTTAAAACCTGAACCCTGGCCTGCTTATTTTGTACCAAAGGGTCTGTTTCGCTTTCGCACTTTTAACTCCAGCTTAAGCTTTTTGTATAGTGCAACCACAACATCTCTTTGCAGTTCCTTGTCACACAAGATACTTTACTTTACTCTGATACTTTAAGTAAATATTATATATAATTCCATCATACAATGCAATATCTTATGGGCTACTAACCGTCCACTGTTTTCAAATAATCTTTGAAAGGGAACAATTCAATTTCATTGAGAACAGGCATACGAGTCGTCAGTCAATTTCCTTGAGCCACATAGCATTTAATTACAGTTTGATGTCATTTTTTTCCCTTTTTAGAAGTAAAGAATTCTAAGAGAATGTACTTTAAACCTACTTTTAGCCTACTCTATGTACAAATCTGTAAGCCACTGATAATGTACTAGGACAATAAATGAAGAATCACCTATATAACTGATTATGGTTGATAATGATATGAATGTTTTATTTATTTATTTATTAGTTAGTTGATAACTGGTGCTTCGTCTGGCACAGTAGCCAGTTTATCTAGGTTCCTACAGGGACATTGACTATGTTGCTCTATTAACATTAATATCGTTTAACATAATCATTTAATATTAACATCTCTGCTGTGCAAAGTAATGTGTTGCTTGACATAGATCAGCTCAAGCCTAAAGATAGTTTCCCAGAACAGATGACGATTGATATACAGATGCTTTCATCATTTTGATTGGAAAGACATGCAACGTGACCTCATTCATTTCAACACTGATAATCTCTCGGTGGTACCTAAGACGGCCAGCATGGCAGTTGACTTACATCACCTAAGCCTTCCTTATCGGAATAGCAGACCTGCTCTGTGCAACACAAAGGCTACACACACACACTCACACACACACACACACACACACACACCCCAATACTCAAAGAGGGTACAGTCTGCTCCTTTCTGCTGAGATTTTAAAACTGAAAAACACAGCGGTTGAAAAGGAACTAGACCACAATGGGAAAGAGAAGTGGAGAGAGAGAGAGAGGAGTGGAGAAAGAGAAATAGAGAGAGAGAGGGCTTTTCACAGAGTGGGTGCTCGAAGCAGACGTGTGCCCTCTGGTAATGGGCACCATGGTAATCGTTGAGAGTGTGTGTGTGTGTGAGAGTGGGTTGGCACCGCCAGGCGGGCATTGATGGATTGGCGGCGATCCAGATCCTCACTGCAGCTGAGCACCATTAGAGATGAGAGGAGTCTGGCGCTCATCCTGCTCGCTAATTAACAGAATAGCACACACACACACACACACACACACACACACACACAAGCACACACAAACACACACACACACACACACACGCACGCACACACACAGAGGAATTTCAAAACCCTCACGCAATGAAAGTAAAAGGAAGTCCATTCACATCAGCACACACACGTAGGAATACTCAGTGGAGCGCTAATGATTGTGTAAAGACATTAATCTGTGTAGTGAAAACGGTGGCGGTGCAAGACGTGAAATACGGGCCGGGCCGGACCGAGCCCAGCGTCAATCTGGGTGAAGGATTGCCCCTCTGCTGCGCCACTTAACCCAAAACTATTACGCTATTACACTCCATTCAATCAGCCCAAATTAACATATCACCGATCACTTTTAACAAACGTCCCGCATCGATGCAGCCTTCAGCTCCAACCAATCCATCACTAACACACTCTCTGCCTACATTTACATTATCGTCAACCCAAATAATTTGGTCGTAGAAACGTCCTGCTACTATTTGCACAACCATCAGTTCAAACCAATCAATCACTTCTGCCTTCTGGAACACGCTACAGATCTATGCGAGCTGGAACGACGCGCCTCAATAACAGCTTCTTCCCCTCTGCTATCAGACTCCTGAACTCCCAAAGCTGACCTGGAGTTTTTTTTATTTTTATTTTTTTTCCTACCCCCATCTCCCCCCTCCTTACTAGACTGAGCTACCTATGACAAAAGAATATCACCAACATTGTTGTGTGGCAATACAGTTTTTATCTATCTATCTATCTATCTATCTATCACAGATACATTTTGTCTGCATGCCAGTGACTGTTGGTTCTTAGTGTACCTTCAGATGTCCGTCAGCAAAGACCAGTCTGTCATTGTTGCTTATGGCCTAGACGGGTGCACTGCCAACAGTGCTGAGCAATAAATCACTTTCTACGGGCCCCATGAAGTACCTTTTACGGTGTTTGGAGTCATTCAGGGGTTATGCATCACTAATAATGCTGCCTGCGTGTACAGTTTTACAGTGGCCTTTAAATCTGACCACTGGGACACTCTCCGCAGCAGGTCCTTCATCTCCGCCTGTGTCTGCAGATCTGCTGATCGCAATGCATGCTGCTGACCTCCTAGCTGACCTCTTTTTGTCCTAGCAGTCCCTCAGCAAGACAGCGCAAATCAGTATAACTAACACCCCTTGCTGGAAAGTGCACTTTAATTAAAGGGTGCGATGGTAACCCAGTATCAGCTCAGACTGGAAATATTGCTCCAGGAATGGTGGGAGGAGATTTGACACCTTTTGCACTTGTTTAGCTTTCTGTCAATAGTGCAGAGTGGGGAAGAGTAGTGAAGAGTAGTGCAGAGTAGTGCAGTAGAGTAGTGGAAGATTCCCTTAACGATCACACTATATCAACATACCACTATGCTACCCTCTAATGCACTAGTAACTCCAGTGTACTGCATGTCCATTATGAGAACACAGTACATTTTAGAACTGCACTGATTTATTGTTTGTTAGTGACAGTTCTGTTGGTGTACTCAATGTGTTTTTATACTCCGTGGAGACCAGCATGATGCACTTCCTAATCATGGTGTTTGTTCTCTCTGGCCCGCGTCCCTCTGCCTCCCCCACCACCACCACCACCCCCCCCCCATACCCTTGTCTGACTCAGGGATGTCTGGCCAGCACTTAATTAGACAGCAGCACCTTAACCTCCCAGCCTCTCCTGGGCCCAGTGTCTGTCAACAGAGCCCACTCTAAACCCTCCCAAACGCAGTAATCCCAGCGCGCGCGGCTGCATTAGGGGGAGCGCTGGGATTACTGCATTTGCGAGGGTAATTAAAGTGTAATCAGTTGCTAATCTGCTGAGCCGTTGTTTTCGATGCATCTTCTCGGTTTTGGTAAACAACACACACTGTAGAGCCGCTTGTCCAGGAAGCAGCGCAGTGCCAGCAGGCTCTGTTCAGAAACTGGAACCAATACCTAAGCCCCTCTGAAGGGACACGCAACAGCAACAACAGTAGAGGCAAGGGGAGTCTTTACAGGACACTGAATGAAGAAATAGAATGTGCTCCTAACAATACCTTCGCTCTTCACGGGGGACAAAAAACAGCAACAACAAGTCCCTGGGAGTCTTTATACTGTGGATGCAAAATGCTGGAAATTTCTCACTGAAGTAATAAGATCTGTTTTTCGGTTTCCGTGGGGGTTTTCAACGTGGAAATTCCTGATCTTGAATGCCTTAGTGACTGAAGTCATATTGTACTACATTTCCCAGGGGCCCCAGGCGAGGCATGCTGACCCCACCCTGAAGGTGGAGCTAGAGGAGTCTCGGGACGAGTGTCTGCACCTGCAGGAGCAACTTGACCGAAAGAAGATCGAGCTTCACCAGATACATACTGAGTATGACAATATAATAAATACACACACACACACACACACACACACTCTTGGTTTTGACTCACTGCTACACGCTGAGCATGGCAAACATGCATATATTCATACACACACATAAATGCACACTTGTAGGACCCACACCTACTTGTAAATCCTGAATATGACCAGCGTTATTCCACATCTGTAGCTAGTTTGTTTAGGTGTTGAGATAAGCATTTAACAGAAAGATCTGGCCACTGTGCACATGGAGTTTCACCATGTTTCTGTGTCTAACTAAAAAAAAAAACTCCACAAAAGCATGACTCTTGAATAAGATCTCTGCTGATTTATGAGAACATAAAAGGCAGGGTATTTGATGAGCAAACATGTGGTGTACAGTAACTGTTCTCTCCACTCTCTCTGTTCTTGGGTCCTTGGTTCTCCTTGGCGCTGTTTGTTTGGTTTCTGTTAAGGTTAGAGTTTGAAGAGAACACTTGTAAGCTGTACCAGGGACTACAGAGCCTCCCCCCTATTTAAATTCCAGAATGATTACCTGTTCATAATGTTCCTCAAGAAGCCCCAGCAGCTGACACACACTGAGCACAGCACCAGACACACACTGGTGCCTCACAGACACACACTGGTGCCTCACAGACACACACTGAGCACAGCACCACACACACACTGAGCACAGCACCATACACACACTGAGCACAGCACCATACACACACTGAGCACAGCACCAGACACACACTGAGCACAGCACCAGACACACACTGAGCACAGCACCAGACACACACTGAGCACAGCACCATACACACACTGAGCACAGCACCACACACACTGAGCACAGCACCATACACACACTGAGCACAGCACCATACACACACTGAGCACAGCACCAGACACACTGAGCACAGCACCATACACACACTGAGCACAGCACCAGACACACACTGAGCACAGCACCAGACACACACTGAGCACAGCACCATACACACACTGAGCACAGCACCATACACACACTGAGCACAGCACCATACACACACTGAGCACAGCACCATACACACTGAGCACAGCACCATACACACTGAGCACAGCACCAGACACACTGAGCACAGCACCATACACACACTGAGCACAGCACCAGACACACTGAGCACAGCACCAGACACACTGAGCACAGCACCATACACACACTGAGCACAGCACCATACACACTGAGCACAGCACCAGACACACTGAGCACAGCACCAGACACACTGAGCACAGCACCAGACACACTGAGCACAGCACCATACACACACTGAGCACAGCACATGGGCACACATTGGTGCCTCACAGATACACACCTTCTGGACGGCACGGAGTGGGATGCACCGACACACTGCAGACGGTACCTACACACACGCACACGCACACGCACACACACACACCCACACACACACTGATACACAGAGATCAGATACACAACTTCGGGACGGAGTGGGATGCAGCACAGAGGGTCTAGCGGCTTCACACAGACGCCACACTGAGGCCAGACTTCCTGTGTGACACAGACGCTGTGCGTGTGAAATACGCACCGGCAGAGACATAAGCTAGCCAGAGCACTGTAGACTTGAGTTCACACTGACTCCCCCCTCTCCCTCTGAACTACCACCAGTCCCTGTGGGTCACCCATCATCTGTCATCCTCTCTCTTCCTCTCTCACTCCGTCACCCTCTGTCCTCCTCTCTCTCACACCGTCACCCTCTCCCTTCCTCTCTCACACTATCACCCTCTCCCCTCCTCTCTCTTTCACTGTCACACTCTCCCTTCCTCTCTCTTTCTTTCTTTTTCTCTCTCACTTTCACCCTCTGCCCTCCTCTCTCTATCTCTTTCTTTCTTTCTCTCTCCCTCTCTCTCTCTCTCTCTGTCTGAGTCCCCCCACTCCCTCGATAGCTCTCTTCTCCTCTCTCTCGCGGTCACGGTCACTCTATCTCTCTCTCCTCTTCTTCCCTCAGGCTGACTCAGTTGCGGATGGACAGAGAGCGAGCCGAGGCCCGTGTGCGGGAGCAGGAGGATCAGCTGGCTGGGCAACAAGAGGAGCTGAGGAGAGAAGCCGAGAACAGATCACACACCGACACACTGCAGACGGTACCTACACACACACACACACACACACACACACACACACACACACACCCCCCCCACACACACACACACACACACACACAGATGAGTGCACAGCGAATGTTGTCAAAGGGAGAAAGCACATACCAGTGTGCTACACATGGAACACACGTAGCACTCGTCCACTGACCCATTACAAACTCAAAACAAGCACACACACACGTAACACACACACACACACACACACACACACACACACACGTAACAAACACACACGTAACAAACACACACGTAACACACACACACACACACACACACACGTAACAAACACACACACACGTAACAAACACACACGTAACATGCGCACACAAGCCCATTGCAGACAGTGTGTAGACACATGCACATTTATTCACACACAAGAAGTGCATGACCATTTTCTTCACAAACACTATACTCACATCATGCCAATACATTTGCGCTTGTATGTGCAACTTTACACTCAAACTTGCCCATAATGCATATTGTTCACTATGCTCTATATGCACTGTGCATTTGTACATGCGCACTCACACTTAATGCACACATGCTCACAGTGCATATTCACACATGACGATGGCACACAAAAAACAACCTTCCTATCCCCAACAGCCCTATCATGGAAACTCAGCCACTCCCAACAGTCATATATTTAAAGGCATAAATAGATCCATAAATGTTCTTCTGTTCCCTGGTGGGAGATCTGAGGGAACATTTCTTCATCTCATATTGGGCTTCGGGCGGGCCGCCAGCAGCCCTCTCCAAACTCCGTCCCAGTTCTCTCCCGAGATCCGATCGATACGAGTCATTAGTCATAAGTTTAGTTTCTTGCACTAAAACGTCCACCACCTCCCTCGGACGTCTCAATTAAAAGTAGATTTATCTGGGCTGGACTTGGGATCAATCGGGCTGTCTGTCCTCCCCTCTTGTTTTCGGTCTCCGGAGTGAGTCGCCTTGGAAGCGCTGGCAGCCAGCAGCCTGAGGAAGGAAACGTTTGCCTCAGACGGGCTAATTTGCTGATAAATCTAGTTATCGATCGCTCCGCCACGCTGACCTCTGGAGTCTGTGGTTGCCTGTAAATAAGGCCCACGCCTGAGTTAGCTGAGTCGGTGTTTAGTGTTAATACACATCTCTTGTCGGTGGCTGCTGGTGTCGTAGTGCGTAGCCATTTGCACAGGTGTGCGTGAGTGTGTGTGTTCAGGTATTCATGGTGTGTGTGTGTGTGTGTGTGTGTGTGTGTGTGTGTGTGTGTGTGTGTGTGTGTGTATTCAGGTATTCATAGTTCTGTAATTCTGTGTGTGTGTGTGTGTGTGTGTATAATTCTGTGTGTGTGTATAATTCTGTGTGTGTGTGTGTGTGTGTCTGTAATTCTGTGTGTATGTGTATAATTCTGTGTGTGTGTGTGTGCAGGAGCTGATGGCGCTGCGTGCGGAACAGGCTGAGCTGAAGGCGGCGCGTCAGAAGCAGGACGAGACGCTGCGTCAGCGGGAGCGGGAGCTGACCGCCCTCAAGGGGGCGCTCAAGGACGAGGTGGCCACGCACGACCGCGAGATAGAAACCCTCCGAGAGCAGTACAGCCAGGACATGGAGAAGTTCCGCGTCAACATGGAGCAGGTGTCACAGGTACACACACACACACACACACACACACACACACACACACACACTCATATAAATCCTTTTATTGACACCCATCAAGAGTCAAGCCCTACATTACTTTTTAATGTCAATGCCTAAGTGCTGTTGTGGAGTATTGCTGCCCTCAGCTGGTGAAAATCTGAATGACAAATAAACTAATAAACAAATAAACCAGGATTTAACCTGAAACTTTGTGTAGGATTGGTTCATTTTGACTTGCATTATCAAATACTGAACATTTAAAATAAATATATATATAATAGATATTGAAAATGTGTGTGCCAAATCATAATTAGTACTTTCTTGTTTCCTCTCTTTCTCACTGTTGCTCCCTCTGCATCTCTCCCTCTCTCTCTCTATCCCTCCCCTCTCTCTCTCCCTTTTTCTCTCTCTCTCATTTTTTTATCCCTCCCTCTCCCTCCCCATCTCCCTCTCCCCCCCCCCCCCCCCCCCCCCTCCTGTAGTCCCAGGCTGGTATTGAGGCGGAGCGGCAGCGTGTGAACGGCACTGTGAGGTCTCTGCAGCAGCAGCTGGACGAGAGCAGAGAGGAGGGCGAGCACTGGAGGGGCCAGTTCCAGAGCAGCAGGGAGGAGCTGCGTGCCACCAGACAAGAGTGAGTGTGTGTGTGTCTGTCTCTCTCTCACACACACACACACACACACACACATATACATTCACTCACGCACACAAACTCACTAGAGCGACCTGTTCTACTGCAGAGGAGAGGAGCTCAGTCTACCAATCAAGAGTGAAACACTCACACACACTCACACTCACACTTACACACATGCTCATGAACTCACTAAAGAGGCCAATGAGAAAGCAGCAGATTGGTGCTTCGGTCCACCAGTCAGGAGTGAAACGCGCACACACACACACACACACACACACACACACAGAAACTAAAAGGGCTACGATATCAAGAGGCACTACACAAGGCAAAGTTAGAGTGATTTGCACACATGAGCACACACACAAACACATTGAAGAGGTCAGGCTCAAAACATCTCTTCTCTGTGGGTCTTTCTTACACATACAATCTTCCTGGATGTTTAGGGTCCTTCCAGTGTGTGTTGTGCCTTGATTTAGGTTAGTCACAGCTAATCCCCATTGTTCAGATACATCACATGTACTGCACATCATGAGATTACACACACAATAAATAAATTGCAACACTACAAGCACATAGAGACTACTGGATACAGTGTGTATGTACTGTCTGTCCGTCCGTCTGTCTGTCTGTGTGTGTGTGTGTGTGTGTCAGTGTGTGTGTATATAGCAGTTGTAGTGTCAGTAGTGGTAGTGGTTTGTGTGTGTCAGTGTGTGTGTAAATAGCAGTAGAAGTATCAGTAGTGGTAGTGGTGTGTGTGAGTGTCAGTGTGTGTGTATATAGCAGTAGTAGTGTCAGTAGTGGTGTGTGTGTGTGTAGCAGTAGTAGTATCAGTAGAGGTAGTAATGTGTGGGTATGTTTCTGCGTGTGTGTGTGTGTGTGTGTGTGTGTGTGTTTATTCACCTGTGTGTTTCTCTCCATTCCTAATGCATGCTCCGCAAGCAGAGAGGAGGGTCCCCACCTCAGCTGCAGTCCACAGTGAGAGACTGCACTAGACTAAACTAGACTAGACTAAACTAGACTAAACTAGACTGCACTAGACTAGACTAGACTAAACTAGACTGCACTAGACTAAACTAAACTAGACTAAACTAGACTAGACTAAACTAGATTAAACTAGACTAGACTAAACTAGACTGCACTAGACTAAACTAAACTAGACTAGACTAAACTAGACCAGACTAAACTAGACTGCACTAGACTAGACTAAACTAGACTAGACTAAACTAGACTAGACTAGACTGTGCTTCTACCTCGGGGTGTAATGGTAGACTGGTAGGCCTGGGCACAGTGGTAATGTTATCTGGTGTATACAATGGCAGTGCAAAAAACCTGACTCTAAATGTATGTAGATCATATGCCCATGAGTACAACGTATAGATATAGGCCCTAGTTTGCTAGCAACACTGGAGCAGTATTTAGAAAGTGATTTCTGTATGTACCGTGTGGTGCAGGTTAATCTCACAGTAGTATGACCTACAGTTACACCTCTCTTCTTACACCCATCCATGTTGTGTGATCAGTGTGCTACTCGCCCCGAGGCAGAAATAATGTCTCATCTGACCACAGGAAGGTCAAAGCAGACAGGATACAGACACATGGCGCCTCTTATCAAATAACCCGATCACAAGGGAAATCAGTCCTCGAATGCCGGCCTCTGCATACATAGAGGTTGATGTGCTGTCGTGTCTAATTTTAGAGGGATTTTACATAAAGTAAATGAGGTTTTTATTGTGAATTGAACGGCCCTTTCAATGCTGCTGTGTAATCTTTATGGTGATGAACCCTCCAAAAGTATGTTACATCTCAGATAATCGGAAATTAACTTATTAGCGTAGCGTAATTAGCTTATACTGCACTGATGTAGTATTACGATTCAGTAACATGTGATATGACCGTTGGTCTGACCTGTCATGACCTAATCAAATATGATTTCGATTGGCCAATTGGTAGTTTTGGTTTTAATTGGCCGATTGGCTGATGTCCGATTCTGAGGTCAGTGGGCGTGTGTTATTGTGATAGGTCAGTGGGCGTGTGTTATTTTGACTGTCAGTGGGCGTGTGTTATTTTGACTGTCAGTGGGCGTGTGTTATTGTGATAGGTCAGTGGGCGTGTGTTATTTTGACTGTCAGTGGGCGTGTGTTATTTTGACTGTCAGTGTGCGTGTGTTATTTTGACTGTCAGTGTGCGTGTGTTATTTTGACTGTCACTGCTTGCTGCTGGCGTGTGTGCTGCAGGTTGCTCCAGGCTCGTCTGGAGAAGGATGAGTTTGAGGAGGAGCTGAAGGAGCTGCAGGAGAAAGTGGAGGTCATGAAACAGCAAATGCCCGACCCTAGTCAAGCAGACGCGCTCACAAAGGTGCACATGCACACACACACACACGCGCACGCACACACGCACACACACACACACACACGTACACACACAAAACACACAAAACACACGCACTCACACATTCACATGAGAGCTGGGGCTGTCATTGATGTGGACTAGAGGATGGATACCTGACCCGAGCCCGTCGGAAGGGTCAGGGCGGGTTGGGCCGGGGCCGGGTCGGTTCGGGCTCGGACACATCACCGCGATAATGCATTGAACATTCCACATTTTAAAATATCTTAATAAATAGTGAAGTCAACGTGTCTGTTTCACATTATGCAGAAGTTCGTTTTTGAGAATAAAATAAATCACATTTAGGATAACAGCCTTCTTCCCGTGGCGGGAATTTGCGTAGGTCCTAGCTGTGACAACGCAAACAGGTGGCAAAATGGCATCACGTTAAAGAGAAACTGTCATCTGGAGAGTTTAAAACGATACTAAACGAAGGGAAATCTACTGTATGGAGATATTTCTGCTTAGTAGTCGATGCAGATTCTAATCAGGCTGTTGGATATGTCAAATGTAAGAAGTGTGAAGTTTTAATGAAATATGATCGATGCAATCCTCTGTCTCCACAACAACATGGATTAAACCTCGATGGTTGGACTATGTAGATAGTTTTTCAAGAAAAAAAAGATCTTCAATGGTAAGACTTGTGCCTCCTTTGGTTTAGCATATAACGTGAGTTTTATTAAGGCGTGTGTAATGTGGGCTATTTCATTCCGTTTGTTAACCTTTCCTGCTGTCTGTCTCTGACCGTAGTTGGAGATTGCAGGGGAGACTAGTTTTTAACTTCGCGGTTAATTCCCTTTCCTTTCCATCTGCTGCTGGTTAGTAAATAAATGCCCACTGTATTCTTTCTGAGGATTTATTCTTCACACACTGGTTAACGCTGTTACAGCACATACGTTTTAGCTCCTGTCGCTAAATCCAAACTATTCATAAGCATCACCGTTCTCTCTCTCTAGCACACCCACCCTGTACGTGCTGCTCTTAAAGGAACCGCACCATTTTACAACACGTTCTTGCAATGTGAATCATTTAATTTAAATATGCTTATTGGCCTTCTTGTGCACGCTTG
>NC_045162.1:8447734-8522734 GCF_900700415.2 Clupea harengus | reverse complement strand
AGGCCTTGACCTCACAGGGATTGCAGGGTGTGAGTTGATTGCCCTGTAATTTACAAACACGCAAAGGTCTCAACTGGCCACTTAAAAACAGCCATGTCACCACCATCGCACATTTTAATGACTGGTTCGGTTTGATGCGTCCTTGCTGCACGTTTACAGCAGCCCGCAAACCTGCAAAGACATTGATAAACTGCGCATGGATTTAAGAAGAATTATCCATGAAGCCAACCGTAAGAGACCATAGATAGAGGCATGTTCCAGATGCATTCTGTAATTATATTAGACACATGAGGACTGCAGAATGCTTTGTTCAGTATACACTATGCCGAAACATACTCAGTCATTATTTACAAGGTCCTGTTTTTGATGCCGTCACTACAAAGCCAATCACCTGTTGTTTAAGTAGGCCTGCTTATAAGAGAAGGGTGTCTTGCACTTGTTATAGCACGCAGTACCTATATACACGAAATACTCAAGTCATGTAATGAAGTGAAAAACTGTAGCACAGTGTCAGTGTGTGTAATGCGAGCATAAAAACAATAATCTAATTTATACTTCTTAACATTCCTGTTCTCTTTCTGATGACATTTGTCTTGTCTAGTGTAAGTGATTTTTGACACATTTGCTTGAACAAAAACAAGAACCAGATTTACTACGCATGGTTGAATGGATGAGTAATTTACGCAACTTACAAAGTACCTGCATGGTCAGATGTAGTGTCTAAACTAAGGTTTCACTCCTCAGCACTGAGATATTGATATGGTCGTCGTTGCGAAAAATTCCATTAAATCATGCAGACAATTTAATCACACTCACAACGATCTCAGAAATAATCCAAGCTTCCCTATAACTTCAAGATAAAGATTATGAAACGACTCTCTGAAGGGAAGTCTCTCTATCTTTATTTAATAGTAGTCATAGCACAACAAAGCTTTTGTTGGCCATGTTGGGGGCATTGTTTTATTTGCAATAAAATTGCTTTGCGGTGGCGGAGTTGCAACATTCAGTTTGACCTGAGAATATCAGCATTATTAGCCATCACTACTATCATCAGCATTATTACCCAACCACTACTATTATCCTGAATCACAGACTCTTCTCTGCACAAATACTGCTATGCATTCCTGATTGCAGTGCTCCATTAACTGCATTTCTGTAACTTCACATCAATGCCTTACAATCATCATGCTGTTTTTTTATTCACTCAGCTGTAATTGTGTTTTCATAGTCATTCCAAAGGATTGTAATGTGGTAACCTCCATTTTGTACATGATCTTTGTATTTAAGTAGCCTTTGTTTTGGAGCAATATTTTACATTGAAACAATCAGTGATTATGAGTTAATTCATTGTAATTTGTAATTGTTTCCCCAATGCATTTGTACATGGAACAACTGGTACCTTAGAGATGGTTTTTGCTGTATTTTTATTTTAATGGAGTATTTTCATATGTTGCATGGTACAACAGCAATAAATAAGGGTTGTTTGGAACTGTAAACCTGTATTTTTACAGTATAAAATCTTTTTCTATTTAAATAAAATCTGCAACATGATTGTTACAGTAATATAGTTATTTTCTGTCTCGTCATGTCTGGTCTTGCTCTTTCATTCTTTCTCTCTTTAGCCGGTGCAGCCTCATATTATTCTATGTCAAAATCACAGAGCTCTAGAATACTCACTAATGGTTTTGTACTCCAGTATCAAATCCTTATTGTGCATACGAAGCAGGGATTCTAAAGAACACTAGAGCCGCATCAGAAAAATAAATGATCAGGTTATACATTCCGTGCCTAAGTTAACAAATCAGACTAGCTACTGGGCAATTCAGAGCTCCTAAGGCACTCTCAAGCTTGTCTCATTGCTTATTTATTTTGACTAGTTTATCCACAGACGCGTTTCGGCCTAAGCCATCGTCAGTGTCAATTCAGAGCTCCGTATCTGTTGATAAATTACCATACATTCTGTTGTCTTGATGCTGTTTTTATTTCATTCAGGTCAGAAGGTATGGAGAAGCCGCCACTGTACGTGTGGACGAGAGAGGCATAGGATTTTGCCCTATTTTAGGCTCCCCTGTGAACAGTTGTGGAACTGAACTAGCAAAGTTAATTTAGTCCTTTTATGTTTTGCCTGATTCTCACATCCATCACTGAGCCTTGCTCACATTTAGTGTGTGCCTATTTTTGTTTTCTCGCCCCGTCTCCATGTTTGAGAGTGTGTGTCTGTGTCTGTGGCCCAGGCTTCACAAACTTGCCCAGTGTTGTTTGTGTGCAGAGGTCTGTGTGTGTGTGTGTGTGTGTGTGTGTGTGTGTGTGTGTGTGTGTGTGTGTGTGTGTGTGTGTGTGTGTGTGTGTGTGTGTGTGTGTGTGTGAGTTAGTTAGGTCATGACCTGAGTCAGATGCTAAACTATTCATGTGTGTAGTGCTGTAACCTTTCTCATCTCCCCTCCTGGGCCCTAGTGCACCTGCCCAACCCAACCCCTGCTGCTGAGAACAGTAGTCCTTAAGAGCCCTCCACACCGAGCTCACTGCGCTATCAACTACACTACATTACACTGAGCTCGCTACAAATATCAACTACACTACATTACACTGAGCTCGCTACAAATATCAACTACACTACATTACACTGAGCTCGTTCATCTCTCCATGCTGAGGTAACTACTCTATAAACTACACCACATTACTGCTACACACTTAACTGAAATAACTACACACAACTCCTGCTACATATCTGTCTGAGACCTTTCCCTTGCATCTCTTCAGTGGCATGGCACACAGTGGCCTGTACCATAACTACGTACCATAACTACCACAGCCGTACAATAACTACCACAGCCGTACCATAACTACTATAGCCGTACCATAACTACTATAGCCGTACCATAACTACTATAGCCGTACAATAACTACCACAGCCGTACCATAACTACCATAGCCGTACCATAACTACCACAGCTGTACCATAACTACCATAGCCGTACTATAACTACCATAGCCGTACTAGGACATTGGCATGCACATAGAGTGAGTGCGTCCTGCTTTATGGTGAACTCCTCCATTAGCAAACTAGAATGAGTGAACTAAATTACTCCTTATCCTCATTCCTGTATTCAACCTGCCCATTACTGAGTTCTCAATTTTTCATCACATCGCAACATTGGACTGGATCACCATGATTCAGATACAAACTTATCAAGATTACCAAATCCAGATTGTCCATCTCTGTGATGACGTGTATGATGCGCCTGAACCTGCTGAAGACCCAAACCTCCAGCGCGCTCTCAGGATGAGGGACTGACTGGACATGTCTGTGATGACGTGTATGATGCACCTGAACCTGCTGAAGACCCAAACCTCTGTATATAGCCATTCCGCCTTGTATATACTTTCTTAAACTTCTTAGACCGTTGCACTGTTTGTTTTGTATTGTGTTGTAATGTATATTTTTGTGTAAGCACACTGAGAGCCACTTGACCAAGTCAAATTCCTTGTTTGTGAAAACTTACTTGGCCAATAAAACCTGATTCTGATTCTGATTCTCTGGCGTTCTCTCAGAATGAGGGACTGACTGGACATGCAATGAGGGATGCAATTGATAGAAACTACTTTTGACTGGTACATTTCTGATGATTGTGTCATTGTAATTAATATACAGTAAATGACAGTTAACATTAAATATATTGTTTATGTTTGATATTGACAGCTATTTGAGGGATTATTTTATGGGGACAAAATCCTTTTTTTTAACTTGACAGCAAAGAAAGGCTTCATAGGTTGCCTTATGTCTACTTTGTGTACTTTATCAGAAATGGTTAAACAAATCAAGTGCAAAATATAAATAAATATATATATATAGTAGTACATGATTCATATGTATTATTTGACCAATTGTAAAGTTTTATTACATTTTGTTCCTGAAATCCAGCCTGAATCCACCCATCTGCTGGGATCAGGATTATCCTGATTTTTTTGGATCAAAGGTATCCCAATCCTACAAATAGGTTTTAACAACACATACTGTAGGCTTGATCCAGATCAGAAACAAAACTGGATTATGTGATCTAAGGTTTTAGGATCCTTTTTTTCTTTTGAACAACCCATTGTCAAGATTTGATTCGATCAGATGGCCGAAATCCGATCAGATCATTTCTGAAGAACTGGGACCTGAGTCTGGTCCTGGTGTGAACGTTTATCTTATGAAAACAAGGTGCAGTAGCAACATTTCTCTGAAGAAATACCTCATTTCCACATGAGTGTGTGTCTTGGCTTGACTACTCATATTCTACAGTCAGGTGCTGATGACTGACTCTTGCATGACCATTACTGAGTAACCATTATTGAGTGACCATTATTGAGTGACCATCACTGAGTGACCTTTACTGAGGGCCCTATGACCTTTACCAAGGGCCCTACGTGACCTCTACTGAGGGCCCATTACTGAGGGCTCTACGTGACCTTTACTGAGGGCCCATTACTGAGGGCTCTACATGACCTCTACTGTGACCATTACTGAGTTGACCAAACTCAGAGGTTTGAATTCAAACTGATGGTCTTGGTTGTTTTGAAAGATCAGCCTCTACTTAACAGCATTTCTCTGAAGAGCACAGTACCTGTGTTACTGAGCACCGAGCCATGCGATTGGCAGGTGCTGTTTGAAGCATACATGGACGTGCACAATAGGAAGACATGTTTTGTGCACATGACCGTGTGTCTACTGGACTACTCACATCCTACAGTCTCGGCCCTGGGACTGACCTCTGTGAAATGGGCAGATGATGTGTTCACTGAGCAATATGTCCAAGCATGAGGATTACATGAACAGGTTTATGTTTTATTAGATCACAGGGGTGTGGTGCCGGTATGACAGGAATGCATGGCTGCTTGCTCCACAAGACAAATTATTCTCATTATCAATGGGTGTTCCTACGGCAATCTCCTCCGCAGCGGAGCACAACTATTTCAATCATTTTTAATCTCACGAAGTGCACGCTGAATCAACCTAAGGTTTCACTCGTTTATTTTATGTCTATTTAAAATGTATCTCTCAGTGTCTCTGGCTGTGTTGAAATTTCCCGGATGGAATCAGTGGCCAATAATAAGTCCTACATAAGGTCATAAAATAACCTATCCCCACTGGGGTTGGGCCAGGATTCGCTCATATCACGAAGATGCCGACACAATTACCGAATTAACAATTATCATATGTGTCATTTATGTTCAGAGTAACTATATGTTATGTTTTATTATGTTATGTTAGGTTGCTGTGCGGTGTCTTAAGAATTTCAGTGCCCAGTCTAACTCTGGTGTTCTGTGCATCTGACAATAAAATACTTGAAACTTGAAACTTGAACTTAGGTACACACTCTGCCCAGTCAATTTGCTGGTGGTGTTAATGATAGTAGACAGAAGAAATGTTTATCACGGTACAGAGAACGGTGGTATGGTGGCCTCACGTATCAGGGGGCCTCAGTCTTTTCCCTCCCACACTGATAGTTACAGTATGTTATGCCTATTGAAAGTGTATTACTCTGTGTCCCCGTCTCTGTTGGGTATCAGTGGTGCTGGGTTGGTGTGGGATTTGCTTGGAATATTTTAAAGCTTCCAACATAATTACTCTTCTGTTACGTACAGAGAAAGATGTGGTGTCACGCATCGGGGTGTATCAGTCTTTTTCCTCCCGGACTGATAGAGGAGTGGTACTGTGATGGGCACAAAGGGAATTATGGGTAATTAGAGGCCACAGATAGAGACAAGGTAGACTAGCCCTACCTGTATTTCCAATCAGAATGGATTTCAATGTGGGGTTTGGAAAAAATCCATGTCATATTTACCATATGTATCGTGATTCTATCTATTTTTCATTTGAGAATTCTTAGAATTTTAATTATTTATAATCTACCTCTAGTATTGTTAGTAGTTAAAAAAGGATTTGAATTGCTGTCAAATCACGACCAGGAATTGTGATCGTTGATGATTGTCAAAATGTAACTGTGAGGTCTCTGGCGATTCCCCACCTCTGGGAAGGGAAAGTCACACCTTTAATTATGTACGTTCTTCTTACATGTATGGACAACACGATTGTGATAATACTGCATCACGACACAGTTTGCTGTATTTTGGAACACATAACGTATATACACCTACAGAAAAGACACATACTTCCAGAGAAAAAGTTAATTCATTCCTCTTAACTGAAGGGATGGGCTGTGCAGTTCAGGCTGTGGGTGAGAGGTGTGTGTTTTTCTTCCGTAAAATTCCAGAGAATTCCACAGAAGGTCAGATTGAGATGTTTTTCTTTATTGCCTCAAATGCCCTGGAGACATGTATGTGCTGTGAAAAGATTGTTGCCGTTTATTTGCCTCAAAGCCTTTTGTCCTTTTCAGTTATTCTTGGAGTCTAGATCTACAGTAGCTTTTGTTATTGCAACAGCTCTCCACCCACATATTAGGGCATTCACAAATAATGTGTGTGGTTCAGTAATCGTTTTACCATAGAATTGAGATTGTTTTATCATACATTTGAGATTTGAGTATTGTACTACAAAGGGTGTGGTCTGCCCTGGTTTTGTACTGTGCTGTTTGTTTTAGGATTTCAGATGGAACTGGAGAACTGCTTGTATGTTGAGATTTGACCTTTTTGCCCCTGTTCAAATGTAATAGCAGAACTGAAAGGCTTCTTTTGTCTTCAGCCTGATTTCCTTGTTCACTCTTCCATGGAACTGCAGTATTGTCATTAATTACCCGTGCTGCCCACGTTTATTTCCTTATTTCAAAACAAGAGAGAGAGAGAGAGAGAGAGAGGGAGAGGGAGAGGGAGAGGAGGGAGAGAGAGAGAGAGAGATACTATTTGTAATTATTTTAGCTTCACTGTGATATCAACAGCATATGTCTTTGTATTTGAATCATTGTCTTTGTATCCTGTCATAAAGGAATGCTCATGACCTTGAATGTGTTTGGGAGAAAGCGGTTTATCAACAAGGAAAGCCATGTTTATCTCTATTTATAAGAGTTAATCAATAACTACATGTCTCATGTCACTGACTTAGTTGGAAAGCTATTTGAGGAACAGGCCATATAACCTGTTTCTCTCATAAAGTTCTACAAGAACAACAACAGACCAGAGAATAAGGATTTTCACTTTGTGTGGCAAGGCAAGGCAAGGCAATTTTATTTATATGGCACAATTCATACACCATGGTAATTCAATGTGCTTCACATAAATACACAACAATGTGCTTCACATACATAAATACACAATGGCAATACAATGTGCTTCACATAAATAAAAGCAAAAGGTCAGTACATGATCATAAAAACAGTAAATTATAGAAAATAAAAGCATGAGAACATTAAGGCATAAAGACAGTAAAATATAGGAAATAAAAGCATAAAAAGAATAATAAAAATCACTATTCTACTACAGTAAGCAATAATGCTTCAAAGGAACTGTTCATGGCCAGTTAGCAAAAGGCATCTGAGAAAAGTTTGGTCTTTAGTCTAGATTTAAAACTGAAAGTAGTTGGAGCGTTTTTAATGTCTTCTGGAAGTTGGTTCCAGAGGTGAACCGCATAGTGGCTGAGCACTGCTTCACCCTGTTTAGTTTGGACAGTGGGTTTTACTAATAGAAATGTATGCTGCGATCTGAGAGATCTGAGTGGTACGTACTGCTGAAACATGTCAGATAGATACTTTGGCCCTATCCCATTAAGTGACTTGAAAACAAGCAGCAGTGCTTTAAAGTCAATCCTGTAACTTACTGGGAGCCAGTGCATGTATTTCAGTATAGGGGTTATGTGATCAGTTCTTTTTGTTTTTGAAAGAATTCCGGCTGCTGCATTTTGTATCATTTGAAGCTGTTCAAGGTTTTTTTTAGGAAGGCCTGTGAACAGCCCATTGCAGTAATCAACCCTACTACTGTGTGGGCTACTGCAGGCACTCATCTACTCTCATAGGCTTCTGTGTACTATAGTATGATCATTACTGTCTATCTACTCTCATAGGCTTCTGTGAACTATAGTATGATAATTTACTCTCATAGGCTTCTGTGTACTATAGTATGATAATTACTCATTTACTCTCATAGGCTTCTGTGAACTATAGTATGATAATTTACTCTCATAGGCTTCTGTGAACTATAGTATGATAATTTACTCTCATAGGCTTCTGTGTACTATAGTATGATAATTACTCATTTACTCTCATAGGCTTCTGTGAACTATAGTATGATAATTTACTCTCATAGGCTTCTGTGTACTATAGTATGATTACTCATTTACTCTCATAGGCTTCTGTGAACTATAGTATGATCATTACTGTCTATCTACTCTCATAGGCATCTGTGTACTATAGTATGATCATTACTGAATATCTACTCTCATAGGCTTCTGTGAACTATAGTATGATCATTTACTCTCATAGGCTTCTGTGAACTATAGTATGATCATTTACTCTCATAGGCTTCTGTGTACTGTAGTATGATAATTACTGTCTATCTGCAGAATGGACGATATTCAGTATTATAGAATACTATAGTATAGTACACTGTAGGCACATTGTGGGGGTTCATTTGTCAAACACTGGTGAAGGTAGAAACCCTTCTGTTTTTGTTCTCTCCTGATTCCCTGTAGGGTCGTCTGTGTGAACATTATGATGAGAAGTGATGAGTCATGCTTCTTCTCATAGTCGAGACGGCGAGACGGGACCCTCTCTTGTGAGCATGAAGGTTCCCAAGGTGTTATCCTTCAACGCCCCTCTCTTTCGCTCACGTCTAGACTTTGAACGTACACATCAGTCATCAGGTCTCAGTGTTGAGACATATGAGGTCACCACTTTTAGACAGCGACGGAAAGAGAGAGAAAGAAGGAGAGAGACAAAGAGAGAGGTTTAATACTCCTTTATTAAACCATTGCCTTACTTTCTCACATGCTTACAAAAATAAAATATATACAACATTACAATTCCCCACACACAAAGCCTACCGGTCCATACTCACATGAAAATACTACCCTCCCTGTCACACTTCAAAAACAAGCAAATCTTGCAAATCAAGCATAAAAACATGCACCCCAAGGGCACTTCCTCATTAATCTTTCCCTAAATATGGGTAAAAACTGTCTACACTGCATTCACACGACCCCACAAATCTCTTGAGAAATGTACAGGTGCTTTTTTCCATAATCTGATCTCCTTCTCAAGGTTCCCTCAGTCATCCTCATCTTTCTCTTTTGCTATGTCTATGTCTGAGTGAACATTTACAGTACACATGAAATATAAATGTTTACATATAGCATATATGTTTTGATCTTAATTTCGGTAGTCATGCTTGAGTTAACAGTACTGTTCCTATGACGTATGATAGGGTGTGTGTTTACCATTAAACTGTCACACTGCATGTTTCGCAGGTACATTTGAGATGCCAAAGGCAGAATTCCACACAGGCATCACATGTTTTGATAAGCGTGGGCAAATGGGCTGTGTGGTGAAATCTATCTTACCCAACACGTGTGTGCAGCTGTTTGGTGTTGAAAGGAAGCTAGGCGATGTAGCTACATGTTTAAGGGTTTTAAACGCTAATTCCTCTTCAGCAGACCTTCGGGGGGAAACAGGGAGTGAGGGAAAACACTCATGTGTGTTTCCTCAGAAAGCGTGGGCCCAGGTTTTGGCGGAATTGTTTTTTACTGCTTGTTCTCTTTCTAAAGTCTAGGAGGAGTGGTGAGTTGTTTTCTCAAGTCTCAGTGGGATTTAGTGCGCATACGTTACAGCGAGACGGACTCATTCCATTCACAGTTGGCCAGAGAGCATTCTTTCTCAGGGACTGACTGTTTGATGAAGAGGCTGCAGTGTTCTTCATGTGATGTGTCCACACCTCCTTTTCAAGTGCTTCCGCTTGTCTATTCCAGGACTGCAGCCAGCAGAGCTTTCTGGAAATGCTGACCCCCCCCCCCCCCAAAAGAGACTAGACTTAGAAAATCAGTTTCTTCTTTGAAAGCACTATGAGCAAACTACACCACAGCCAGCACAGACATAGTGAACACTGGCACACACTCATGGACATAAGGCATTTGAAGATAGTGATTTTATTTTCGTGAACGGGTTCAGGCATACACTAAGCCACAGTGTTTGCATTTTACATTGTGTCTGTGTCCCTAGTATCAGAAAATCAGTAGCCTGAAGCTGCCTGTAAAAACATACAGTACAGTACATCTTCCTTTGCAGACAACGTGGCTTTTTCGAAATAGGAAATCTATTTCTCTGTTTTGAAAATAGCTGCCCACAAAAATCTGTGTGCTGTTCTTCATGTTCCTCATGTCAAAACCTTTTCCCTTGGAGCTGTTGCAGGTGCCCAGGTGTCGCGCGCCTCCGTGAGCTGCTCATCCTCGCGGGGGCGTGCCGGGACAAGCTATGTGGAGAGCTCGAGCTGCCTGAGTAGTGAGGTCACGAAAGACACTCTCGGTTTAGCCAGTAACTGACGTGATGAGAGCGAGGTAGAGGGAGGGAAGCGACACGCAATACCGTTTATTGCCCTGTGCGTTCAAAGTATTCCAGAGTTTTTATCAACCCAGAACATCACAGAAGAGAAGCTCCCGTTTGAAAGATTTTACATGAGCGGATTGTTAGGCTAAAACAGGCTTACATGCGTTAACTCTATACAACTCTATTCGTTTAATTCATTATTTATTTGTATTTATTTATTTAACTTTGCCGTTGGTTCTGAAATTATTGTGAAGATGAATGGAATCACGCGGAGTTTGTGTACAATCGAGGACATTAGATCAGAGGAAAGAGTGGTGAGTGTTTATATTACTAAACATTAAGGAAGTACTACTTTCAGTTATCACAACTAGTGGAGAGTATTCTCTCAACACGTAGGCAAGTTTTATATCTGATTATTCGGGGACAGTACTGGAAGACAGCTAATATCATGATATAATTTTCTCAGGTATGAGTTTCGCATTGGATTCAGACTACGGACTCAGGTGGCCAGTGGAAGGATGTACCCAAAGACTTTCACTGACCAGCTAGATGTCCCTTCATGCTACAGTGTAGCCTATATCGTGGTTATCGGTTTCATAAATACAATAAATTGCCTATAAATGTTGTCACTGATATTTAGATATGGAAGTAACGATAAGCTAGCCAGTCAATTGAAAATACTGTTTGTATTTCGAGATGGGATCATGTCTATCTGGTGCTCATTGTGTGTGGTAGCGCGATTCGCTTCTTTTTGCACTTCAGTGTATGCAACAAACTAATAATTAAACTGTAGAACAACAGAAACCCCATCAATGACATCTAGCTTATTAGTCAAGGCTTCTCACAGTTTATGCACATGAACACATTTAGCCACTTACTGCTCGACAGATGCTTAATCTGGTTTAGTGCCACCTTGATGTTTGGTGCAGCACTGCCATCAGGCTGCGGGCATTACTCTTTAACATCTGTCGCTCGGACCACCTGGGCTGTCACGACACCACATGTCTACACTTGCGTTACGAAACGGAACTGATCAAACTGTCGTCTAACTGAGTGCGGAAGATAACCATGGCAAATGATTAACCGGCATTATTTAAATGTCTGACTGCGATGCTGTATATCACCCTTTGGCCGAGTTAATTACCATACGCCTTCGTTCCTAAGTATGGACCGGTGGTGGTTATCAGGGTCAAGGTATATTGTAGTTTTCACACCCACGAAGTTCACGCATTGGCTTTTGCGCCAGATCTTGGGGTAGTTGGCAGGCACAGTGCTGCGCAGCTTGTTTGGTGTTCTCGTAGGTCAGAGTTCCCTCGGGTGGACAGGTGAAGGGCTTAATTAGAGTGGCACAGCTTGTGATGAGATTTAGAAGAAAATGCCACACTAGTATGCATCTTAGAGCAGCTTAGTGAGCCAGACCTGCTTGGCATGATGTTGATGTTTGAACAAATCCGAAGTCTGCCTAGTGATGGAAATTGTTTACCGCATAGAATTTTAATTCTGTGGTTTACATTTTTGCGCAGTTGTCATGAGATGAGTTGCCACAAAAGTGTACAATAAGAATAGCAGAGCACAAAAGATATTTGTCAACAGGGAATAAAACAATAATCATATATGACAACTGTTGACAATAGCTCTGCTATTCTTATTTTCACTTTTATGGCATCTCATCTCATGACAGAACTGCGCAAAGCTCTAAATCATTGACAATTATTTTAGCTGTGGATTCAATATTACCCGATTTCTTGTGCTAAAAGAGCAGCGGCAGTATAAACTGGTTTCCATAAAGTAGTTTCACAGCTGCATGTGGTCTGACCACTGTGGTAATGTTTTTTGTTAGTGTTTGATCAAAGCTATTTCCTCAACCAGTGTTGAAGAAGGGTACACTTTGTCTCTTCCTGGAATTATCTCCACAGTAACAGTGGGGAAGGGAAGTTATGTCCACACACAGGAAAGTACTGGAACATTCTGAGCATTCCATGATGGACTGTATTTAATGATCATCAGAATGATTGACGACCCACAGTCAGGAACATCACAACAAAACATAATGACTCTCAAATAGACAGCTGGAAGGATCAGTCATTTTGATTAGACACAATTTACCTGTGATGCCTGACATGCCTGAATCTGTGTGTGTTTCTGTGGATGCGCCACCTGTGTCTGTGCTATTATGGTTGTGCAAGGTAACATCCATGACATCATTCAGCCACACACTCTTGATGTCAGACATTCTAAAACCCTTACCACATACCTTAGCCTGGTCACACCTCATAAACCAACCAAATCTCTCTCTCTCTCTCTCTCCCTCTGTCTCTCACACACATACACACACACACAAACATTCACACACACACACACACACACACACACACACACACACACACACACACACACACACACACACACACACACACACACACATATACACACACACACACACATATACACATGCACACGCGCACACACACACATACACACGCACACACACACACACGCACACATATACACGCGCACACACACATACGCTAAGTCATGGTGAATTTAGTGAGTAAACACTAAACCTCAGTCACTCCCTCTGCACACTGCTGGCTTTGTTCAGACCTCGATGGCGTCCAGAGCCTTGGCCTTTTCCCCTCTGTGTCCTTCTTCTCTACCTCCGCTGCCTCTGCCTCAGTGTTCCTGCTGTGTGTGTGTGTGTGTGTGTGTGTGTGTGTGTGTGTGTGTGTGTGTGTTTCCTTCTCTACCTCCGCTGCCTCTGCCTCAGTGTTCCTGCTGTGTGTGTGTGTGTGTGTGTGTGTGTCCTTCTTCTCTACCTCCGCTGCCTCTGCCTCAGTGTTCCTGCTGTGTGTGTGTGTGTGTGTGTGTGTGTGTGTGTGTGTGTTTGTGTGTGTGTGTGTGTGTGTCCTTCTTCTCTACCTCCGCTGCCTCTGCTGCCTCAGTGTTCCTGCTGTGTGTGTGTGTGTGTGTGTGTGAGTGTGTGAGTGTGTGTGTGTGTGTGTGTGTGTGTGTGTGTGTGTGTGTGTGTGTGTGTGTGTGTGTGTGTGTGTGTGTGCTTCCTGCTGCAACAGTCTGATCATTCCACTGGTTACTAATTGCTCCCCAGCTGGTTATGGAATGGCTCCCGTGTAGTTACATAAAAGGAGCGACACAAGGCCAAAAACATATTTGTCATACATCGCTGAAACCTGCTGAGTCTGTGCAGTCCTCACTCTCTCTCTCCCTCCCTCACTCTCTCTCTCCCTCCCTCACTCTCCTCTCCCTCCCACACTCTCTCTCTCCTTCATTCTCCTCACTCTCTCCTTTCTCCACCTATCTGTTCATGTCATTCACTTATCTGTCTCGGACACAAACCGATCATTCACGTTTGACGTTCGGTCTGGCTGATGGGAAGGAACATCAAATATTTGCTGAGGCCAGCTCATGCCATGTAGTCATGTAAACACTATGTGCACAGTGCACAGATCACATTAAGCACACACCAAAAGACCTCATCAGGCAGAACGCTGTTGCCAGGACACCTCTGACATCACCTTCAGCCTTTGCCAGCCTTTGCTTAGAGACATTATTGTCAGATCATTTATATCCAGAGAAACAACTCACCACATCTGTGCAATGCTGCTTTAAGTCATTCTTACTAAGTAATACTAAGTCATTCTTCAGTACTGTTCATTCTTTAATCATTTCACATGAACCATTTACGGGTGACCATTACACAATGAATTATCCAGATAGAGAGGCACTCTCAAAAGTGATCCCATATGAGGATTGCATATTAAGGACACACCATTTAGAAATGCCAGTCCCTTCCTCTATCTCAGGCTTGATTTGGGTAAGGCAAATGTGTAAGGGTAGACTAATAGCACGGCTGTACCCGCTACCCCTCTCAGGTGTGACGGTGGCACCCATTCCGCTAGAGAACCCTCAGCGCAGGCTCTGCCAGCACCTCTGCTGCAGGATGAGAGTGTTCTCGCCGGGTTCTCACATTTCAGAACACAACAATCTCAGGTTCCTCAGCGCAGGGACAGTGGCGCGGTGTTACGGTCGGTTCTGCTCCATTGTCCTTGCCTGCCCTTGAGGTTTGTGTGGTCTGTGTTCCTTGTGCATGGTCAGCGAAACAGTGAGACATTATATATTTTTTAATGGATTTGTATGGATTGTTGAAGGTCAGGTAAAGTTTTGTCTATTCAGTATCAACTACAAACACAATCATTAGTCGTTACATTACTAAATGAATCAAAGCTGAATGGCGTGACCTAATACTTCTCTAAACAATCCTCTGCCTGAATTTCTGTTTCTCTAGAAACTTGTTGTTGTCAGACTCAGTAATCCAGTATTGCAATAACAAGCAATCTAGGACTGGTTGGGTGTCTGTGGTTTTGTCTGGTTACAAATCACAGGCTATTAGCTTAATGTATGGTCTGTACATGAAGCGGACCCACCCATAAGCATGTGTTTGCGTTTGCAGTCCTGTCTAGCTACTCCTACAGTCCCCTAAAGTCTTAGTAGGCCTCAGTGAGTTTCAGGTAACCAACACAATGGAGATGCTATGTGCACCCTCTCTCTCTGTCTCTCTCTCTGTCTCTCTCGCTCTCTTTGTGCCACTCTTTTTCTGCACTCGGTGTGTGTGTGTGTGTGTGTGGACAGATTAACTTGGCTTTTTTGTCCACTTGAAAGCGAGGCCTCTATCTGGTATTCAATACCACAACCCTCTCCGGTCATAAACAACACCCCCCAACACCCCCCGCCCCTCCTCTTTTTCTTTCTCTCTCTTTCAATTTCACTCACATTTACATAAAACACACATTTGATAATCCTTGCCCAGTTGTATTCTTCGCTGAATTCTCACAGGTGTTTGGACAAGTGTTTTTTATACCCACTCTCTTTATGGTCCATATTTCCCTCAGTTCACCATCTTGGAAGCGGTCCAGGTGGCACATTCCTCTCCCTCTTGTTTTGTTCCTCTCTGCACTGGCTTTATCTGCATTCAGAAGCTGTAACATGAGCAGAGGAGTAGAGAGAGAGAAAGAGAGAGACAGAGAGAGAGACAGAGAGAGAGAGAAGGAGACAGACGGAGAGAGAGACACAGATAGAGAGAGAGAGAGAAAGAGACAGAGAGAGACAGAGAGAGAGAGAAGGAGACAGACAGAGAGAGAGAGACACAGATAGAGAGAGAGAGAAAGAGACAGAGAGAGAGAGAGAGCGAAAGACAGAGGGAGAGAGAGACTGGAGGAGGGGAGTGATGAGATAAGTGTTTGTTTGGCATTCTTCAAAACTGTTGTGTGAGGAGTTTACACATTCCCCACCTAGGGCACCTCTTCTTCATCCCTGTCTCTCTCTCTGCGTCGTCCCAGTGAGCTCTGCACCTCTGCATGTTTACATATCTGAGGGCACACATGGTTATATTCATAGCAGTGGCTGGAAAATGGGCACACACACAAACAGAGAAAGAGAGAGAGAGAGAGAGAGAGAGAGAGAGAGAGAGAGAGCGAGAGAGAGAGAGAGAGGGGTGTTATGTAACCCCTGGATATTTGCAGGTGAGTGTGTGTTGATCTCAGTGGTGAACACTGGTGAACAGTAGTTTTAGACTGGGGAAAACAGCTTTAAAGTTGCCTTTGTCAGCTGGACATTCATTGGCACACACTGAATTGTCCGTCTAATCTACTCCTGTTACAGACAATGCTGATGTATTTGCTGTGTGTGTGTGTGTGTGTGTGTGTGTGTGTGTGTGTGTGTGTGTGTGTGTGTGTGTGTGTGTGTGTGTGTGTATGTGCATGGTTCTTGCTTATCCCCTGGGCTGAGGTGTGGTGATGTACTGATGTACTGGCCAGCACTCTCTTTGCCTTGTATGGGACACACACACTCACACACACACACACACACACACACACACACACACACACACACAGCTGCTCATAGCTCTCCCTATCCCTGACCCGCGGTGTGACTGTAACCACACTCACAGACATACAGAGAGGAGTGCGGACGTGTGCTTCTCAGAGGGAAGAGTCCAGGTAAAGTCAGCTAACGTCAGCCTTCACGCTTTTCGCTTAACTTTGGTTACTGTTGAGTCTGCTTGTCTGTGTTTGAGTGGGTGGTGTTTGAAACACTGTCTGACTTCAGGGTGGCATATGCTGTGTTTGTATTGTATTGTCTAGAGGAACAGGCAGACGAGAGGGTTGTTTTGTCTGGTCCCTTTGAGTGATACTCAAGGTTTGGAGTGTTTAATCACACAGAGGCTTAAAGAAGATTACTTTAATAAAAAGATTGTTTTGAGGACACATACCCTGAGGCATTTGGTGAAACTGCAGAAACTGTATACTGGTGTGGCAGTTTGGCACATGGCAATTTGTGATGTTCAGTTTAGGTACTGAGGGTGGCCTGTTGCTCATTTAATTTAAATTTTGCTGCTCTGATGAAAAGTGGCGTATGAATGTATGTGGCAAGGGGGTAGAATGTGCCTTGTGGTTCATGTCCATACCCTTGATTGAAGCTGTGTGTGCTGGAATGCTGATAGGCTCTGTGTGTTTTATCATGCACACAGATAAGGCCCATGCCTTGTTTGGCTTTGCATATGTGTGTGTGTGTGTGTGTGTGTGTGTGTGTGTGTGGGTGTGTGTGTGTGTGTGTGTGTGTTTGTGTGTGTGTGTGTGTGTGTGTGTGTGTGTGTGTGTGTGTGTTTGTGTGTGTGTGTTCGAGAGAGTGTGTGTGTTTGTGTTTGTGTTATGCAACTGTGGGTCATTGCCACAGAGAAACACATTCGTCAGTTCAGGCTTTATCAGAACCGCCTCAGAATGATACGCATGCGTGTAACCTACAGAAACAAATTTAGGCAAATGATCTGTCACTAGTCTTGTGTCTTTGCTGATGCTGACGCACCTCAATGTATTGAACTTGATCATGCTGACAAACCTATAATTATAAGACTGCTCCTTTGCAAATTGTGTGCAGTTGCTATGGTGCACCAAGGGTATGAAAGTGGCTGGGTGGTATTGGCCCTCAGTGCTCTGATCCTCAGTGATAGAGGAGCTACAGTATGCATGGAATGTGCTCTCCGTCTGTCTGACTCTTGTTTCTCCCTCTGTCTCTCTCTCTCTCTCTCTCTCTCTCTCTCTCTCTCTCTCTCTCTCTCTCTATCTCTCCCTCTCCCTCTCTCTCTCCCTCCCTCTCTCCCTCTCCCTTTCTCTGTCTCGCCGTGTGTGGCAAACAACCACCTCCTGGAGTGTCGTGAGGACAGTCTGTTCCGTCACTTTCAGTGGCATTCCACCAGTCAGCGCAAGCTACCGTAACTTAGCTGGAGACATGCGAACAAAGTGGGGTGGAAAGAGACAGACCATGTTTGTGTGTGAGAGAGGACACACACACACACACACACACACAATCTCTCTCTCTCACACACACACACACACACACACACACACTCACTATCTCTCTCTCTCACACACACACACACACTTGCACATGCACACATACATGCACACACACACACACACATACTGTACACACACAGATAAAGCCATTTTTGGAAGAGTTGATTATACTGTGGAGGTTTGTGGCAACAGACAGCTGGATACACTTACCCACATACGCACAAGGCCACTGAGAGGAGAACATGATGTGGAACTCAAGTTGTCTCTTATGTAATAGCCACACCCCCTCTGCATCTACGTCTCACACGTGTGACAAACAAATAAATACAGATGCAAATACAGATACTGTATCGCTATGTCTCTGTGGTCAAGATGTGTGTGTGTTTGTGTTTGTGTTTGTGTGTGTCTGTGTGTGTGGGTGTGTGGGTGTGTGTGTGCGCGTGCAAGAGATAGAGATTGTGTACAGTGTGTTTAGAGCTCTGGTCTTTGTTGGTCTGTCGCCCACACTCGTAGATTCTCTGGTGTTGTTTATTGTGGACTGGGAATTTGGTCACCATAGTGATACCCCCCCCCCCCGAAAGGATGGTCAGCCCTCCCCTTTCCTCGTTCCCTCCCCACATTCAAATTTACATTCAAATGCCGACGCAGCTGGCATGAACGAGTGCTCTGGCATCTTCCAAGGACTGTAGAGTACAGGACGCAGTTTACACTGAACATTCCGTCTCTTTGGGCCTGTAAATATCTGTTTTCCTTTTTTCCTTTCCCTCGTTCTCATGGCACTAGCTCTCCCTTCACACTTTTACGACTTACTGGCCCCCATTCAGTCTTCCACCCTCTCTCTCTCTCTCTCTCTCTCTCTCTCTCCCTCTCTCTCTCTCCCCCATCTCTCTCTCCCTCTCTCTCTCTCTGTTCGGTGATGATTACTCATTCTCTCCTCCCCTGATTTTTCCTACTTGTCCGTATAGCTGCCCTTCTCTCCCATCACTCGTTCCCCCTGCCCATAACGGTCTCTTTGTGTGACTGCGCTCCTTTCTCCCACAGCACACTCGTTAAAGCTGTCCCCTTTCCATCTTTTCTTCAGGAGAACTGCAGAAGACTGCGACTCACTCTACAAGACCAGAGCCAGCAACAGAACCAGAGCAAGGTAAGAAACTCACACACACACACACACACACACACACACACACACATACACACACACACACACACACACACACACACACACACACACACACGTGTTTCATCGTGTTATTTGGATGGGCACATACTATAGTAAAATATCACACTGTCCAAGCAGTGTTTGGATACACAGCCAGCTATGTTATACAAGACTGCCACATTGTTTGAAGAAAACGTGTGTGAACTGCACTGCATTCAGTGTATATAACGTTGCATAACTTTTAACTAGCTGCTCCAGGTTTTCCACAATTGGTTTGTGGGCAAATCTAACACTGGCATTAACCTTTGGATGCCTTATTTTTTATTACTCCTCTCAGTCACAGACACCATTCCCACTGTGCTCATATGCACATCTCTGGCACAGTTTGCTGTGGTCCTATAGGGTCTGGTCCCTATAGGCTGGCATCATAAACGCCTGGAAATACATTAACTTGGACTGAAGTGTTAGTCTTTGGCAGCACTATCTGCTGGGCTCTGTAGGTGCCTTAATGATGTGCGGTAGGTCCAAAGAGATTTTACCTGATTAGATTTGAGTTTGAGTTAGGGTTGAGTTTCTTGCTGTGTAATCATGCAAGTCTCCGTTCTTTGTACAGTGGCATTGTCTTGCACTGCGTTGGGAATATCTTGTATTTGCTGAAGGCTCATATTTTTAATGAGTTCCCTCTGGCTCACAACACGAGTTATTTCTAATGCAGTGTTTGGCTCTAAAATGTGCAGTTGTTTAGTGTGAATGTATATTACCCACCTTGTCCATTGTTTGTGTAGAGTATATAATGCTGGATAGTATTCAGTGTTGCCAGCACGGCTGTATGGAGTTGGTCAGCAGCTTAGAGGACACAGTGTAGTGATATGGTTTAGTACTATCGGGGTGCAGTGTGATAGTACATAGTGGGAGGTGTGTGTGTGTGTGTGTGTGTGTGTGTGTGTGTGTGTGTGTGTGTGTGTGTGTCTATTCGTGTGTGTCTGTGTGTGTGTGTTGTGATGGGTGGGTAGTTGGGTAATGGTTTTGGACCCTCTGAAGAGGTGCCAGTCCTTGCTGTTCTTTCTGTTTCCTGTCAAAAAGTCTTAAAGGGCTGTGGGATTCCTTTCTCCAGCCAAGTGTGAGATTGTTTTACACAACGCGGCACACACGCACACCATGCAGACACACACACACACACACACACACGCACACCATGCACACACACACACCCCAAGAGACTTCTAAAATCCAGAGGAAAGGGAGGCTATTGTTCCTGGTTCCCAGCATTGCGTAACTCTCCCCCCACACACCCACCCCCACGCTCCTGCATCTCAGGGGGTTTCCTCAGCCCTCCTGTCTACAATCTGATGTCCACTAGGGCTTGAGGTCCAGACACACACACACACACACACACACACACACACACACACACACACACACACACACACACTCACACACTCACACACACACATACATTTTTTTGGACATGACTTCATGTCTTCTCGTAATGCTTAATTGTTGATCGGTGGATTGGTTGATTTCATGTGATTTGATTTGTAAACATGTTTAGCATTTGGGTTAGATGGAACAATGTGTTATTCTGTGGAATACCACGAGTGTGGGATTTATGTGAATGTTGTAAGCTGGAAACTCCCACAATCAGATTAATATACACAGAAATCTAGATAAGATAAACTGAGGAATTGCTGTTTTTTGTCTCATGACAGCGTAGTTACAAGCTTCTTTTTCACTTATTAAACATACGAGAGCGATATGAAAGTGCAGAATGTGCTGCGTGTTGAAACCATGTTTCTTCTCTCCAGCCAATCGGACGAGCTTTTGCTGTTGTGCAGCCTCCCACTGAGAGGGAGTCTTTGAAGAACGAGCCAATCAAACCATCTGAAGAGAAGGTTGAAGTCATAAAGGTGAGGTGTTTGGACCTTAAATTGATCTTTGTGAGTGTGTGTGTGTGTTAGAAAATAGCAAGACATAGACATAGCTTTAAAGGATTACTGTGACATCAGCATTTAAGTGACTTAGCAGTTTATTTATCTTTTATTTTATGTGTGTGTGTGTGTGTGTGTGTGTGTGTGTATGTGTGTGTGTGTGTGTGTGTGTGTGTGTGTGTGTGTGTGTGTGTGTGTGTGTGTGTATGTGTGTATTCAGGTGTATCTGAAAGCTCGTCAGCAGCAGCAGGCCCGGCACCAGCAGAGCCTAAAGATGCTGTCAGAAGAAGTGTCACAGATTCAAGAGGTCAGAGGTCACCCCTCTCTCTCCCCCTCAACAGCCTTTCTTCTTCTTCTTCTTCTATCTCTCTCTCTCTTCCTCCTTTCTCTCTCTCTCTCTCCCTCGCTTAGTGTGTCCATCTCATTCTTGATATTGAATCCATGTTCTCCTGCTTCCACTAACTCAGCTGATCTCTCTGTGTTGTTCAGGTGAGGTATTGTCTGAAGAACTTGAGGGAACAGATGGCTGCCAAAAACCACACCTATAAAGTAGAGAGCAAGGTATGTATGAGTGTGTCTGTGTGTGTCTGTGTGTGTGTGTGTGTGTGTGTGTGTGTGTCTGTGTGTCTATGTGTGTGTGTGTGTGACTGCAGGAAATCCCTGATGTTTTACCTTTACGGAAGGGTAAATTGACCCTTTGTTTGTTTACCTGTGTCAGATCCGGTTATCCACCACTGGCTCCAGAGACTCCAACGCCCATTCATCAGCATCAGCATCCTCAGTGTCATCATCATCAGCAGCAGCAGCAGCAGCAGCATCAGCAACATCTTCATCTTCTGCTGCAGAGCAGAAACATGACGACAAACAGGTAAGAAGGAACAAAGTAATCTCACACATACACACACACACACACACACACACACACACTCACATACGTTTTCATATGAATGGCGTCGCTTGGTGTGGCTTCGCTCACCTTATGTCTAGACACACTCAATGTGGGAGAAATGCCAATGGGCAGTTTGCTATTTACTGTCTTTATTCAGGTTACTATTCAGACTTTCCAGGTTAAACTTTTTAACCGGATCTGCTTCATATATCAACAAACAAACAAAAATACAGACACAGTATGGCAAACGTTAAATGATGCCAAATCACAAAAGACACAGTATCTTCAACGTCATTCTGGGCGTTTGGAGGTGAGCCGGTGTTGTTTGGCCCTTGTCATGGGAGGGTCCAAAATGAGCGTGGCACAGTGCTTATAATAGAAACCTAAATTAGCTCGGCGTAGCTCGCTGCGGCCAAAAGTGAGAATTGGAGAAGAAAAAAAACACACACATACCAACAGGCTCTGTTTGTCCACAGGAGCAATTCATTAAATTCATATTTTACATTCCTAGTACACACACACACACACACACCTAATTTAAAAGACCTCTCACACACAATGCAGGGTGGAGACTCATGACTCAAAGCATTTTTCAATATTTCAAAGCTGCACTGGATTGGACCTAAAGACTAGCCTCCATGACGCACACACCAGGCCTGCACCACACGCTCATCGACTGGATTGTTCTCCTCCCAGTTTTGTCTTTCTTGGAAAGTTGAACAGTAACTGTAGAGCCTATTAGTAGGAACTGGAACCTCTATAAATAGGATGAATGGGATCATTTTCTTTAGAAAGAGAGAGAGAGAGAGAGACAGAGAGGGAGAGAGAGAGACTGTGTGTGTGTGTGTGTGTGTGTGATGAGAAAAAAGAAGGCATACTAGAGGGAGGGAGGGACTGACTGGAATGAGAATGAAAGAAGGAAAGAAAGAAAGAGAGTGAGTCAGACACTAGTGGAGCAATGGAGGCAGAACAGGAGAAACTGGAGCTCCGGGTGGAAAAAGAGTTCCCGAGTGACGCACGTCAAACGAGTGACTGCTCCCCCTCTTTCTCCCTCATTCTCTTTCTCTTTTGCTCCCTCCCCTCTTTCCTGCTGATGTAAAAATAGCCCACAGGCAGGTTTGTGCTTGCAATAATGTTGTGTGTGTGTATGTGTGTGTGTGTGTGTGTGTGTGTGTGTGTGTGTGTGTGTGTATGTGTGTTTGGTTGTATGTGTGAGGTTGTTTGTGGTTGTGCGTGAGATTTCCTTATTTCTCTCTGAGGGTGAATGTGTTTGTTTTTTGCTGTTTCGTTACACTACTAAAGGAGAACACATGTGTGCTGCCACAAAACACACGAGGCACCATTCAGAAACCTGTGTGTGTGTGTGTGTCTCTGTGTGTCTGTGTGTATCTGTGTATGAGTCTGTGTGTTTCTGTGTGTATCCTCAATATTATATATATAATATATATAATTCTCTCACTTCTTTCTCTCTTTCTTTCTCTCTTTCTCTCTCAGGAGTGGGAAGATGAGCAGGAGAGGGTTCGCATGAGGGAGGTCAGTAAGAGACTGTACGCCCAGCTGCAGGACGCTGAGAAGAAACATCAGGAAGACAGAGAGAAGCTACAGGTCTGTCTCTCATCTCTCCCTCTCTCTTTCTCTCTTTTTATTTCTTCATCCCTTCTTTCTGCCCCACACTAACTCTCAACCCCTCTTTCTCAACATGCTTTCATCAGTGTAGACATTCCTGTCAAACTCCCATCTGCTGTTAATGAGTGTTGCGTTCTGTTTTTACGTACCCATGGTGATGGATGAGGCGATGTGAAGGAGAATGAGGTGCAGGGGTCTGAGGTACTCTACTAACTGCCTTTGAGTCACCCGCCCCACATTTTCATTGGCTTCTGGTCATGTCCATCTGCATCCACCTGCCTACCTTTATTTAATTTTAACCATATTTTAATTTGATATTATCCTATTTTTTATTTTTTTTTGTCTGACTTTAGCATTTTTATTATTATTTTATTTCTGTGATTGATTGTTTAACCCTGTAAAGCACCTTGAGACATCTTTGTATTTTAAAGTGTGCTATAAAAATCAAATTCATTATTGTAATTTGTATTATTATTACCTCTATCCTCTAACCACATGTTCACAGGGCCAACAGGGCTTTTTGGTTTGTCCATGCCACCTTAATGCAATGCTAGCTCTGTTATGAACAGACCTTGCTTTAGCATTGCCATTTAAGTGAGGAGATATTGCCTGAATATCTGCTCTGTGTCTGACTATGGCCCTCATTGTGAAATTGTTTGGTTAAGTCCTATATGAGCAGCACTTCAAACAAAAAATGATTAGGGCAGTGATGTGTTGCTGATGACAACGTCGATACATTATGCAACACCAGATGCCAGCTTTCGCTTATCATAAATATGGCATCGCATATGTCCCCACCACTCTAGTGTCTTTCTCCCCACTACACTTCTCTCATCTCACTCACTCTTTGCTACCCCTCCTTTTAAGTTAATCCTAGTTAGTTAATGTATGTGCTCTCTCTCTCTCTCTCTCTCTCTCTCTCTCTCTTTCTGTCTGTCTTTCAGAGGGAGGCGGGTCAGTATAAGCAGCAGTTGACGGAGCAGGGGGAGCGGCTGCGAGAGGCGGAGCTCACGGCCGAGCAGCAGGACCAGCGAGTCACGGAGCTGCAGCGACTTCTGACCGGCATCGAGCAGGAGAGCTCCAGCCTGAGGGAGGAGCTTATGACCCGAGAGGCGGAGCTCATGCAGCTCAAAGAGCAGAGGGAGGAGGGGCTTGAGGATGAGAGGAGGTAAGGGCGTCAGTAGGGGTCTTGAAATCCAGCTGTTGTATGTGGATGCCTATAGTAGTATACATCACTGTTCTTATGTGTAACAGCAGTGTCTATGGGTGCTTCTATAGGTCAGAGGACCTTCAGAAAGAGAACACTGTTCTGAAGGAGAAGCTACATCACCTAGACGACATGCTGAAGAGCCAGCAGAGAAAACTCAGAACCATGATTGAACAGGTACACAGCATACACACACACACACACACACACACACACACACACACACACACACACACACACACACACAGACACACAGACACTCACACTCATGTATATAAACACTGGTATTAATGCCACATCTTTGCCCTCAGGTTCAGAACTCAAAGCTGGTGATCCAGGAGAGAGACCGTGTGATTAGAGAGCTGGAGGAGAGAGTGGCCTTCCTTGAAGCTGAGGTAAGACCCTGGGAGATGTAGTCCTTCATGAAGATAATTGTAGTTTTTTCCTTGTCTACAGAGATTTGACATTCCAATTTCTACTGCGGGTCCTAAAACTATTACAACTGTTAATACAACTAAAGCCATAACTACTGTTGCTTTTCAACTGTATTATTTGTAATTATTCTTAATTAACTTTGTGAAATCCCCTTGTATGTACAGAACAGAGAGATGCACGACCATATGGATTACTACATGGGAGGTCAGAGGTCAAACTCCTACCTTTCATCAGACCAGAACGCCCAGATCGTCTACAGGTGAGAGCATACATGTATACACATATGCTGTATACACACACACACTCTCTCTCTGTGTATGTCACTCACACATTCTCATAAGTTTTTTTCACCTTCCTCCTTAGTAAGCCTTTGAGGCCCTCAACACAAAGCAACAAGTCTCTGCCCTTCATCAAGGTCATCGAAATCAAATCTTGAGCGGGCATGATGGCATCACCATGGTAACACACCAAGGCAATTCCACAAACCACTCAGCCCAGCCTCCATAACCATGGGAGGCTACACCTGCAACAACACTCGACATGACATCACCACAGCTCTGCGATTTTTATGCAGTTAACCAGCTGACTATCTCAACAGCATTATGCACCAAGATCGTGACCTTATGTGTGTGAGTGTGTGTGCGTGTGTTTCAAGTTCCATCTGTTTTCTGTCATTTTGAGTTTAGTAAGTATGTCCTGTAGTTTAGGTTCATGATCTGTAGGCTTAGCACCTGTGTGTAGTGTAGTGGTCTCCCATGTCTTATATGAACACTATGCAACCCCAGCTCTGAAACAAGGAACTCAATATAGACACATTCTACTCCACACACACACACACACACACACACTCTGCGGCAGTGAAGAATGGGACACTGAACAGGGCGGCGGAGAGGTTCAATAAGAGAGGAGTGGAGATGAATGGACAGTGTAATGAGAAAGACTGGGTGGAGCAATAAAAGAATGGAGAACAGAGATAGAGAAAGAAAGATACAAATAAAGATATTTATGTTGCTCCGGGTTTAAAACTGTGCCTCTTAACACTATGCTCACACACATCCAAGCAATTAAACCCAGTTTACCTCAGTATTAACCCAGAAACACAGAAAACTGAAACTGATTAAGAGTCTTTAACACAGCTACCCAGATTAAGGAGAGTGGGCTGATCTTTATACAGAGAGACAGGAAGCAGACACAGCAGTGGGGGCTGTGTGTGTGTGTGTTTGTGTGTGTTTGTGTGTGTGGCTGTCTGTCTGTGTGTGTCTGTGTGCGCGTCTGTGTGTGTGTGCGTGTATGTGGGAGGGGATGACTGGGAAGGGCTGAATAATTCTCTGCTATGTTTAAATCAGGGCCAAACGGAAGGCTGGATCATTCCTGACTGAGTTATCAGCCCTGAGCACACTTGAGCACACCCTCAGGTCAAGCCCAGTCAAGTCTCTTGCCGCAAGTCATGCTTATTTTTCAGGTTAATGACACACGCAGGTTAAGATAAGCTTGAAAGTGTTACAAGCAGTGGTGACTGAAATAAAGTAACTAGTAAGTGAATGATATACCAGAAGAATGGCAACTATTTCAAAATTCTGATAATTCAGTCCATTCAAAAATCTGTTCAGCCAATCAGGGGAGGGGTCAGCTCGGTACAGGAAACGGGAAATGACAGCCCAGAAACTGATCGGTTATTTAAAACAGATTTTACTATGGCAACGCTATTGTTGTGAGCTAGAGAGCGAAAGGATAGGGTTTCTATAGCAATAAACTATTAAATCATCAGCTCTTTCTCTCCCTCCCTCTCTTTCCCCCCACAATATTAGACTTTAACACCCGTACTTTTCCCCTTTCCCAGTCCTTTTGTACAGTTTCTGATTATTACATAGCTGAGTGAAAGTTGGAGGAGCTCAAGTCCACAGTGTGTAATTGTGTGTGTGTGTGTGTGTGTGCGCGCGTGCGTGCGTGAGGGTCTAGACTCTGAACGCAACCCAATGACGTCATCTCTCATCTCTGGGTGGGTGTGTGTAATGTCGAAGGAACTCAGAACTTTGCCGGTTGCATAATTGCAGCAGTGACGACACACAAGGGAAATGAAGATGATTATGGTGGTGATGAAGATTATTTAAAACATAGCAATATGTCCTATTTAATATTGACCCCTTATATGAAACTGACATGTTCAGTTCAGTATCATGAAGCTTTTGTTCTTAATCATTGAGTTTGTATATAGTAAATGACTCCTCCATTTTTCTTGTGTTGTGTGTATTTTTACTCTCCCGAGAAACTCTTTGTAGCTCTTAGCCAAAGGCTTTCCCTTGGTGATCTGTAAATAGTGAACGCTTGTTTTTGTAGTTATTTTTGATGTGATTTAGGAAGCACGTTATAACAGTGTGAAGGCTTTGGATATTTCAATAAATCATCCCGAATCTCTATTGTCCGTCTGGTGTGGTTCACTGTCCAAAAAAGATGATCTATCTGTGAAAATAACATTCTTCAAAAGAACAGATTTAGCACTTTAGCTAGAAAATCGCGTCAATAAAAGACTAAAGCTATGTGTCAAAGACTTTCAAATCCTAACTATATTTTCCATTCTTCATTTACCCTGCCTTACTTTACTTCACAGCATACAAACATGCACTTTGTCTTCATTCTAAGCAGCAGTTCAGGGATAAGTGTACTGTTCCTGTATCTGGCGAGTGAGTAGTTTTTCTGTAGTCTGGCAAGATTTAGTGATGGCGAGTTCCTATTATTAGCCAAGAGACAAAGCGCCATCTAGTGGCCAATTAATGAAACTGACTATGTGTGTCTATTTGGCAGTATTGGGCAACAGTCAAGAGTACATCATTATTTTATCATAGAAGCCCTTGTCATGAAACCACAGGCCCAAAACAGGAGTGGACAAGAGATTACTGAGAGAGACAGGTTGTATTTAGATTTAGGCCCGCGTTTAAGTGTGTGCATGAAATAGTGACTAGTGTGAGACCAAGAGGCAGATTTAGCTTGATGCTGAGAATTTTATGGTCCGGTCTCAAGGGCTCACAAACTCATGAGACAGTGACATCATTACATTCAGGTACAGACTACAGTGCACTGCAAGTTGATCACATGTACACAATAATTCATGAATTTACAAGTGTAACATACTACTGTGCGTATTGAAAGAAACGCACACGCACACATACATGTACACACACACACACACACACACATAATTTCCTTAAAATGTTAAACATTCACCTATAAATTAACAAGCAGAAATACAGTAAATGGAATAAAAGTGCACTTATAATCACAGTAGAGTAATGCACAGTTTAGCTGTTCAGAAATTAAGTTATTAAGATGCTTTTAAATCACTTCTATGGTGAGTGCTGCTGCAGACCGCAGAGGCTCATGGGAACTGGAGTCTTCATATCAGGGGATGGCACAAACACAGGTAGTGTACATTTCCCACAAGGCATGGTCTCAGCTCTGTAAAATAGGTTGGGCTACACCTGTAATGGTATTTCAGTAACAGTGTGTGTATTTTCTGAATATAACTCCAATGCCGATCAGAGCCCTGGCCATTAGAAGCATGGACATGAAAACGCTGACAGACCCAAATTATAGCCTCAGTGAATGGAGGCAGGCTTCACCATAACTTGTAGTAAACTTACTAAGCCCATTTGAAACAATACCAACATATATCTATGAATGAGCAGGCCACGCAGGGCTGGCCTGAAGTTATCCATTCTCCCCTAGCTGATCCAATATGGGTAGGAGAAAGCCATGAAGCCTAACAGAATTTAACAGCTTCCTAAAATCTCTAGATATGACATGGTTTTGGAAGGACACGGGATGGTGGGACATAGTTTTGATCTCGCTTAGCGATTCTGCAGTGCGATTGAAAGAGACGTCTTTCACCATGGCAGTCAGGATCTGTACGTCTCGTTTCAGGGAATGTTTCACGGCTAAACAGCTAAAAACGGATAGAAACATTTCTCTCGCGCGTCTTTCCTTGGAAGCAGATGCCACAACACTCCGATACACACTGTAACTGCCTGTGGCTGCTTCGGCAACCATGTGTATGGTCTTGCACTAACAGTCCTTCCCAATCTATAAAGTGTAAAAGCTCTCGTCATTCATTCATTCCAGTGATTCCCCAGTTGGCTTCCCAAGTTCTCTCCTTACACCTTTCACTCTCTCTCTCTCTCTCTGATGAGTTTTAAAGAGTGCTTTCCAGTGTGTTGTAGTTGTCCTTGAAGTTCTTGAGCTCCAGGAAGTGTTTGGGCCTCTTGCTGCGCTGGCCCGAGGAGGGTAGGTAGGTGACCTGGATGGTGGAGGCGGAGGACTGGCTGGGGGAGCTGGTCAGATCCTTGGCAGCAGACTGGTGCTGCTGGTTAAGACTGGCCGAGCTGGAGTGGGTCTTTACACTGGAGAGGGAGACAGAAGACATGACGTTAGGATGGTGCTGATATAAGGATCTACATAGGAAGAACTGATACGTAAAAAAGTGGAAAAATATGTGTGTTTGTAAATGTTTTCAACTGACTGAGGGAGATTGTAGTAGAGAGCACTTTCTGGATTTCAAACATCCATTTGAGTTTTAATGATAAATTCAGGATTGATATCAGAGCAGGTGGATGAGAATTGTAAAAGTGAGAGATTGTGAAGACAGAGTAACAGAAATGGACAGTCAGAGATAGAGATGGAGAAAGAGAGAAAAACAGAGAGACCAAGTAAGAGAGAGTGTGAGAGAGAGAGAGAGAGAGAGACAGATGCAAAGGGAGAAGAGCTAAGAGTCTGGAGGTGAGTGGAATCCTGTGGTACTCACACAGTGGCCAGTTCATTCAAAGCATCCTGATACTTCAGAAATTCAGCTTCTCCAAAGGCCTGTGCAAAACCACACCAGTCACACACACTATTTCAAATGGATTCTGGAATAGATGGATTAACAATCTACAGCTTCCCCCTATATTTAGAGTAAGCCCAACGGGCTGCCGAACACAGGACAAGCTGCTAAGGAATAAATACCAATACTCAAAGTTCAACAAGTAATCAACAAATATTGATCTTGACATATTGATTAGCATCTACAGCTTCCCCCTAAATTTTAGAGTAAGCCCAATGGGTTGCCAAACACAGGACAAGCTGCTAAGGAATAAATACCCATACTCAAAGTCCAACAAGTAATCAACAAACATATTGATCTAACCCCTGTTCCGTGTCTGGCGCTGTCGTAGCCCTCCACCAGTCTGTCGATGAGGCCGCTGCGAGGGGTCTTAAACAGAGAGTGGGAGTTTCTCAGTTCCATCAGCCAGTTCCGGTACCGCTGGCCCGTCAAAGCGCTGGAACTGTGACCCAGCTCATGGAAAGGCAAATCTGAACACAAACAGGTGAGACCACACACACACACACACACACACACACACACACACACACACACACACACACACACACACACACAGGTGCATTAATGGGAAGGGAAAAACAATCAGTGCATTGTGACTCGCACAAGATTATAGAACAACATGTGTGAAGTAAGAAATATTGCTCTCGAGTCTCTCACCTGTGTCTCTGATGGCGTCTAATGCTTTCATTCGATAGAGGTAGTTATAGCATCCTGAAAAATCAAATGGTATGTGTTTTGGTGACTTTCTCAGCTTTTCCTGGAGTGTATGGAAGTGCACTGTGTCTTGTCACTAGTATTAATAAACCATAAATGGCCTAGATCAGATAATTTAAGCATTTGAGATTATAATTCACATTTGGACTCTAAGGAAATTCAATTACGGAGGGCCAAGCATAAACGAATGCCCCAAATAGCCTTTGTTTCAACTTAGTAGATTTGTATTATAAACCATTACCATTACCATTCTGACCCCGATATGTGAGGCGGTCATCTTCTACTGCCAGGAGGCGCGGCTCGTAGCGGATGTTGTTCACCTTGGACAGACGTGAGTCTATCTCCTCCCTCAAGTCCTGAATTTAGATCAAAAAAGGCTTTAGCCCTACTCAGAGAACAGTTGGAGTAAAGGTGAGTTCAAACCGCTTAGTTACCCACCGAGAAATCGCTGTTAGTTTATCAAGTTTTAAATGTCACTAGCCATTAAGCATGAGGTAAAGGCTTTAACTTGTAGGCTACCTTTGGAGCGTTGTGACCCAATGGTACGTGTGGTCCTCGGCGAGACTTCATCGCAAACCGCATAATCTGTCTTTTCACGAAAATGAACAGCAACACAAACACCTAAAACAAAGGGAAAGTCAGGATTGATGGATATATAATGTCTCAATTCAAATCCAATCACAATTCAAATGACCGTCAATAGCCTATTAGTGCCACACTTTTCACCTGTTGTGAAACCAGTTTGTTCAGCTAAGGAAATGTATAAGTCTGGTTTAAGCCTTTTAACATTAGCTGAAACCTCTCTTCCTTTGCACTTTTACAGGCACTTGACTATAATGTCACGCTAAATGTCAAATTAGTTTGATAGGAACGTCATGTTAATACAAAAATACTTAGCAATAACAATAAAACAAATCATCTGTATTTTGAACAGCCCTTACCAGACTACCGTAGGCCATCACAAGCACTACGTTGACTCCTGAGAGAGGCGAGTCCGAAGAAGACATGATGAAATGCGTCGATTACAACTCTTAAAGTTATGTCTTCTTCAGCAACTCGTATGAAAAATAAAGCGTAATCCAAGTTGGACCATTATTTGTTTATTTTGAAATACTGTCCATACATTTCACATTTCCTGTTTTGAATGTTTTCCTGTCCCTGATCACCTGACTTCTTCGCCGGGGACGCTTGCAAGTAAGGTATTGGGATATTTAATTGTGAAATATCGCCATCTACTGTCATGGAAGAAGCTCTGCACTGATCTTGATTTGCATTTCCCAGTGGTGTACCCCGTCTCGCTCAGCTGCGTTTGAGTTGTCTTCGGCTGCAAATGTTTGGTTTTTTAAAGATTAGATTAGATTCCACTTTATTGTCATTGCATAGAGTACAAGTACTGAGACAACGAATTGCAGTTTAGCATCTAATCAGAAGTGCAAAAAAAGCAGAAAAGTGCAGAGTATGTATAAATGTATGGTGGTAATATATAAATAAATAAGATTAAAAAAAACGTGTCATGTAAGGTGATCTATGTGTGAATATCTGGACTGGAGAAGACATCTACAACTCTTTAGTTGTGGCCTTTATTTGTGGTTATGTGATTCCAAGTGTTCAATATGGGATAGATCGATTAAGAAACATTTTTTAAAGTCATAATCAGTCAACTCAAGGGAGAAAAATATCTCTTCTGCAGGTTAAGTAATTGCTTTTCTAGAGTAAAGAATGTTACCCAATGTTATTTGTGTTTCAAATCTACCCCTCTTTCTATCTTGTTTTTTTTTGCTGTGTTTTGTTTTAAAGCCACAAATCAGTTTCCTTTCCACTAGATTGCATCAGATGGCAGAAGTGCAGAAGTGGTTACATGATGCAATCAGACAAAACCACTTTGTTTGTCATAGAGTGCTTTTGGGTTCTGCAGGTGACTCAACAATCAATTAAATGTAATCCCAAGGCCCAGGGTTTCATTAACCAAACCTCTCTTACTCAGTACACCCTCTTGCATCATTTTTAACCCATGCCGTGTGTGTGTGTGTCTGTGTCTGTGTCTGTGTGTGTGTGTGTGTGTGTGTGTGTGTGTGTGTGTGTGTGTGTGTGTGTGTGTGTCTATGTACTATGTACTCAGTGTGTTGTGCATTTGTCACATGTCCCATCACAGATTAGTGTGTCTGACGGGGGGAGGCGAATATAGCCTGTGACAGTTAGCATGTTGATGCTGATGAGAATAAGGATCGCCTTTGTGCTCGGTGATCTGTATCTGTCAAACTGCTCTAAATGGCTGTGTTGTTGGCCTTCCCACATGAAGTGCATATTAAAGCTCCTTCTCTGTCTCCTTCTCCTTTTCAGTCTGTTTTTTTCCCCTCTCTCTCACTCTCTGCAGTCTGCTTCTCTCTGTCCTTGCCATGAGGGTGTCGTGCCCTTGCATTTCCTCTCTGTTGTGATTGGTTCTACTGTTCCTTGTATCTGACACTCTGCGGGCGCCAGCTTGGTGCAAAAACTCATACAGGATGTGGTGAAGTTTCTGAGACTGTTGCTCTCTTCTTCTGTTAAACGTCTTCCTTTGAGCTGAGAAACCGAGGGAGAAAGCACAGAAGACATTCGATGCAAACAGGTAAACGACTTCCAACGATTCTATTTTTTTCGTTTCAGAATAGACTTGGTTAGACAGCATTCTTCCTGAGAGATAAGTGGATTCAGCAAGCAAACAATATAAATGATGCATATAATTAATTGATAATCAGTTAGTGATCCCACCTCTCCATTCAAAGGGATGTATCTTTTAACTTCAAATGCCAGTTCTCCTATGCTTGGGCGAATCAGTGGTTTAAATAAAAATACTGTAATGACATTGGCTGGAGTCTGTACTGATTTGTCATTCAGTAGAAAGTGCCATGGTTGTTTTTGCCAGAAGGCAGAGTAGAGTGTGGCCTCCAGAAGCTTTCCCCTCCATTTTTAGTCTGACTGAAGTATACAGTCACTGTTCTCTTAGAATAGCAATTGATGACATTAACATGTTCTTCAAATAACTTGCCTTAGCCAGGGATGATCCATGGTACCATCACGCTGCAGTTGATTCACAGTAGTCTAACGGTATATGAATGCCCCTACTCAGTATCTCAGATGTATTCATTTATTGAACCGTTTGTTAGTTTCAGTGATCGTGTCGACAGGTGTACGTGACTGTACTTTATGACAGTACAGTCAGTTGAAAAGGGGACGGTTGAGGTCACAGGGAGTTGACCAAGTGGTTTCACAAAAAGTTTCCATTCATGGGGCTGCAGAAATCACATTTCAAAATGCCATGCAGTTCCGTTCAAACAAACTCTTCAGAGCACTTGAAGCATTTAACCACGAATGCCACACATTCGTCTGTTCACTCACAGACTCTGGCTCACCAGCAGACAGAGTGTATGCAAGGCACCAACCAGTCCCCCAGACAGTATAGTATTTTGTTTTGTTTTTGTCAATTCAAAGACCGCATTTGTCAGAGTTTTATAATTGATCGGCCTATTACCTTGGAAAGCTCTCTTTCTGTGTTGGTAGAGAAGCGTGAGCACTGTGGGTATGCTTCTTCTTGCCTTGTGGCAAGCTTAAGCACTGTAACCTAACCTAGATGAGAGGTTTTACAGGTGGAAGTCAGGTAGGTAATTGGTAACAATAGATAACTAGTTTGTTTGAGTCGTTTTCGACAGACTAAAAGGATGTGGAACCTCTGTGCCCCTCCCATTTTTTAACCACTATCACCCCCCTCCCCATCTCCTCCCTCCCTCTCTTTCTCATACTGTCTCTCTGTCATTCTTCTCGGAGGCCTTATAGGCTGTAACGATGTCATAGCAACAATAGGTGCAGAGGCCCATGGGTATTAGTCTCTGTAGGCCTCTGTGTGTGCAATGCATGTGTTTATGCATTTGTCTTTGTGTGTGTGTGTGTGTGTGTGTGTGTTGGATAGGGGTGGTGGGGTTATATATATATATATATATATATATATATATATATATATATATATGTATATATATATGTGTGTGTGTGTTGGATGGGGGGGGGTGGAGTTGTGTGTGTATGTGTGTGTGTGTGTGTGTGTGTGTGTGAATGCCTGAGCAATCCGTGAACACACACCGTGTGCCTGTCTCTGTTCCTACACGCATGCATGTGTGTGTTCTCGTGTGCCCATTCCCATGTTCACATGCATTAGCATAATTGCATTAGCCACGGCTGTGCACCTACAGCCTCCATGTTCATGTCAGATGCCAGAATGAATGACACATGGTGTATGTGTGCCTCTTTTGTGCGTCCGGCAATGCTTCATGCTTTTGGCCTGGGTATGACTCACACTACACACCAATGAAACGTGCCCCAGGTGCTTGTACAGTATGTATGTCTGTTTGAACACAGAGAGTTCTTTGTCACCTTACACCATCCATGCCATGTCAACGCCATCAACACTAGGAATGCTGTCCTGTCTGAGTGTGACAGAAAGAGAGAGAGAGAGAATGAGAGAGAGAATGAGAAAGAAAGGAGTGGGAGGAGGAAGAAAGAGGAGGAGGAGGAGGAGGAGGCAGAAAAGAACAGAAGGAGCAACAATAGGAAGGGGGCAGGAAAGGTGGCAAACCAGTCAGACAAGTCTGAAGAACTATAGATTCATCAGGCAAAAATGACAGAGTGCTAAGAGAGAAAGAGAAAGACAGAGAGAGAGAGAGAGAGAGAGAGAGAGAGAGAGAGAGAGAGAGAGAGAGAGAGAGAGAGAGAGTAAGAGAGAGATTGGATGAAGAGATCCTCTTTACTCACAAATCCAACAGGTGTTGTGCAGTAAGCCAGGTCGCAGTCTAGTTTGCCTACAGGTGAGAGAGAGAGCTTCTCAGCCCTTACGGAAGCAGTAAGGGACCATGTGTGAGTGTGATCGTTGGAGCCAGGCGAACAGGTGCTTCTGTAAGCCGACACGATTCTTCCATTCAGCTGAAGCAGCAGAGGTAGGGTCACACAGGCTCATGCTTTATGTCTTTATCTCTGCTCTATCTCTGTCACCCTCTCATCTGTGCTCCACGTCTTGTGTTTTCTATAGGTACATCTGTACATCTGTATGCTTCCAGTAAGCTGTGTTCATTTCACAAGGCTGATTTAAGAAAGATATAGGTTTATGTTAAATCTTTATCTCTCTCTTTCTTTCTTTCTTTCTTTCTTTCTTTTTTTTCTCTTTCTGTCTCTCTCTAACTCTTTCTTTCTCTCTCCTCTTTCCCCACATGCATGTTCTGTTTACCTGTCTTGTTTAATTAGCTCTCCCCTCCCTCCTTACCCACTCCATCCCCTCAGCTGCTGCTTCAACCTATAGAACACAGAAACAAAAACACAGAAACAAAATTCTCAGGTCAGAACTCAAGATCCCTGCATTTGGCCCCTCGTGTTACAGGGTTACAAACTACCGCAGATGTATGTGTGGTGACTGACCTGATGCCTGTGTTTGATCATTGAGTTTGTATTTAAGGCGGGTCAGAAACAGCTGAAGTTTGGCGTTAAGGTTCTAGTGTTATCAGGCTGTTGATTGTTCTCATTCAGGTGTGGTTCAGTAGCCCTCCAATCCAGCTTCTACAGTGTATGTAAATCTGTGCCACGGTGTCTACCGCAGCCACTTCTAATCAGATCGCGGTCAAACTGTGTTTTAACGCCTCCTTTGGCCCTGCTTTGAGTTCTTCTGTGTAAGAGGGTTTTGAGTGTACGGAGAGTCTGATTGTGTTGGCACCATTGGGCAAGGAAATGTGTATGTCCTTGTCCCACATGTGATATTTTGGTTATTTGGCTGCTTTGTTTGTGTGTTTGACAGTGTGTTTGTGTCTCTGTGTGCTATGACTTTGACAGTGTAACCAATTGTGCCCCTGTCAGGATTGCTGTTTTTCCTGTTATCGGTTTGCTAATCAGGTTTTGTGTGTGTGTGTGTGTGTGTGTGTGTGTGTGTGTGTGTGTGTGTGTATGTATGACAGAGTACCAAAAGCATGTGTAAACAGACAGACAAGACAGAAACAGAGAGAGAGAGACATACCTTCATGTCATAAAACTCTCAGCAAGTGTTTCTGACCACAATGAGAGCATTGTGCTGTAATGTGAAGCGTTATGAAGGCTCGAGGGTTAAAAATGACAAGTTACATGCAACTCCATTCAGTGTGATTGATGTAGGAGCTAATTAGATGAAACACTGGAAATCTTGTCAACCAGATGAAAAACTATTAGTAATCAAACACAAATACTTATGAACTGAATTAGCTTACATTTGGTCAATCTGTGATATATTTATGAAATGCATTGATAAAGCTTATGCTATTTGATCAGGAACATACAACTGACAAATTCATTTGAAGAACATGGGTCTCTCCAGGATCTTGTGAGGGTTTGTTGTAATTGTTTTGGCCAAAGGTAATGGAATTTTGTGGTTAAAATTGTGATGGTTTTAGTTAGATAAAATAAATCGCAAATAATGCACAAATTCCACAAATACGCACGTTTTGGTGAAAATAGTGCGGCAATAAGAGAACTGCAACCAGCAATTGCAGTTGTGGGAAATCCTTGAATCTGCATGTGACTTGTGATAACAAAAGTTTGCAAAATCCTGAAAGGACTGAAAAAAAACAGTAACTGATTCCTGCTGCAAAACCCTCATTACCACAACAAATATGACACTTTGACTTAATACACTTTTCTCTGAGTTTTACCATTCACTCTCACACACTCTCATTTCCACTTCTTCCCCTCTTTCTCTCTCTCTCTCTCATTCGTTTTTCCTCTTCTTTTCTCCATCATCCTCTCAGATGACTATAATCAGACTGCTTTGCCCTTTAAAATATCCCGCTCTTTAAATGCACCATAATTAAGTTTGGCCTTCCCCAGCAGTGGTTGCCTGTGTCCTGACCTGGATACGATTACCAAAGCATTCCAGGGAATTAGATCAGGATTCGAAGGAGGGACAATTTAAGGAAAATAAACTCTATCCTTGTCTTTCTTCCTGCTCGCAGGCATTTCAAGAAAACAAAAGCTGATGGGGGGGGAAAAAACGGCACCATGAACGACAACAGACTGCAAAGATGACCACCGCAACCCATTGAAACTGAGCCCAGAGACTTGTGGGGGAAGAAAAGGAGCACATCGGCGGGGCTGGAGACAAGCGAGAAAACAAAAAAGAAAACAAACGCACCATGCACACTGAAGTGTAAATGGACTGTCAAACCTCAAGGACCAAACGGATGTAAACACATATGTGCCTCTCCGTCTCAGCATCAGTGGATGTTTGGACTCAAAAGGAAATGATGACAGGGACAGCATATTTTCTGAGTGTGCCTTGGTTTCTACCAGACCATCACAACACTTTTTCCTCTACAAATGTCAACATGCTGACAGAACTCACCTGTGTCCAAGCCTTCTTGTCATCGTAAAACACCTGTGGATTGCAACACACATGGCCCGTCCACATTCTCTGGAGTAACTGCATAACTTCAAGTTGTTTCTATTTTTCTTCTTGGACTGTTCTCATATAATTATGTTAAGACTTTGTTTTTGTTTGACACTGAATGGTATGTTTTTTCTTACATTTTTGAAACTCTTTTTGAAACCACACTGGCTAAATCCTTCCATGAGCTGACCAAACCTAATGGAGGGCTATATGAAATGGAGAACCAACTATATAGCAAAGCCACTGGACTTTTCGAGAAAGGGGGGGTTACCAAGACAACAATGTTCCAATTCCAGGGACTAATCGCTTTTGTCTGAATGTTTATATTATAATTCCGCCACAATCAGCCATCCAAGTCTCCGAATTTACTGAAGGACTCTCCTCTTAGCATGAGTGTGCCAATGAGATCAGCGGTTGTAGATTTGAACACACTACCTCAGTCATCCAGCTCACGGAGCGGTGCTCACACAGATGAGTCACCATCTGACAGCGCAGTGCCTCGGTCTGCAAGCCGCCCTGCGCAGGGTTCAGCCGCAGCACGCTTCACTGTGCGCTCTGCCAACAGTGTACCAAACCTGGGGGTGAGGATCAATCTGAGGAGCCTGCAAGGCGTCTTCAAAGAGGCTGGTGGGGCAGAAGCAGAGGAGGTCGGCCAAATGGCCAAAGGAAGCTCCACCAGCCACCAGCAGAGCACTCCCAGAGAGGCTCACACGGACATGGACTCAAAGGAAAGAGGCAGAGCTCTGAGTTGTGTCAAATTTACACCTGACACCAAGGTGGCCACTGACTGGGGGACCCGGGGTGGCGGCACTGCTAGTGATGTGACACCCAGGTGCAGTGCTGATGCAGATGATCCAGGAAAGGCCAGCAGCCAAATAGGAAGTGCAAGAGGAAGGAATGAGTGGAGAACAGTTAACATGCAAAGCAGAAGCAAGAGCCTGGACTGGAGGGGTGGAGTCGAGGGCAGAAGCACAACGGGGACACAACACTTCACCACAATTGGAGCCTCAGCCAGACGTGCAGAGAGTTTGGAGAGGAAAGAGGTCAGTAACCTTGATAGGAGAGGATTATACAAGGACTGTGACGGAGTTAGCCGTATATCCTCACGAATACAGGCATACAATGCCGTGAAAGGGAATGAAAAGCCTATATCCTCATTGAAAGAGGAAGAAACGGCGACCTCATCACTGAGGTTGAACCGAGTGATCCGTACTCTGGATCGGGCAGGAGGGGATCGGTCTTTGCCATTAAGACTTAGACATCAAGATACCCAGAGGTCACCTGTGGAGGGGGGTAACCCATGGAGGCAGCCCTGTCAGGAGGAGTCAGGCCTGGATGGAGACAAACAGAAGATTGGGTCATGGCTGAGAGATCTCGGAGTTACTGGATCAAAACCCAATGAAGTCACTGGAAACCAAACCATCTCGAATCGAATTGAGAAGCTTTATAGAATAGGTGGATGTGATGATACAAAAGCCAAGCGCCATTCTGCTCCAGTTGGTGACTGGCTTGATGGCTTGCCTTCAGATTTCAGCCAAAGAAAGTTGAACGCAGATATTGGCTGCCCACCCTGTACACCTCATGGCCAATGGCAACCGATGTCTTGTAATGTGCAGCGGGCAGGAACCTTCCCCAGGAGATTTAATTGTGGTGACAACAATTCATTGAATGATACTCCACGCCCCTCACAAATCTCTAGGAGGGACACCTTACCCAGTCTGAGCACCACCGTGACACCAGTATCCTCCCGATATAGGGCAGGATCAGTCGAGAGGACCAAGTCTTTAGAGAGAGGCAGGAGCGGGCTCTCTGCCACCGCCCAGCTAAAACATCTGAGAGAAACAGAGACACCATTGCAAGTGGTTAGTAAGGAGATAGTCTTGTCAAGTCTGAAAGGTGCCGGTGTTGTCAAGGAAAGGAGTTTAAAAAAAGAAGAGTTGAGAGTGACTATGGATAAAGACGTCACTGGTGGGAAAGCCAAAGAGAGTGTGACTGGTAACAGAGGACATGAGAGCCAATGCAACATTGTGAAATCTGATGCCACAGACAAACTCAGCAGGACAAAAGATTCTCACGAGCCACTGGCTATGGCTAATAAAACACCTGAGTCAAAGCTCGGGAAGATTCCAGAGAAGCAGCATTCCTCAGATAAAGGTTTCATCACGCCGATGAAAGCCCAGGCCTCCCCAGTGAAAGGGTCAAAGAGTGGAACAGAAGATGAGGATGTATTTGACACTGGCGTCAGTGCAGCGAAGGGCCCGATCAGAAGGCAGGAAACCGTAAAGGGTAAATTTAGTACCCCTTCTTTGGACTCGGTACGGAAAACTATCCATAAATTTGAGGCATTGGCCCAGCAAAGCCAAACTGCCCAGTTCCTGAAGTCCAGAAGAGCTTTTTCGGTTCCGGATCATCCAATGGACAGGGGAGGATTGAAGAAAAGTGAATCTTCTCATGCCTTGGGAGGGAGAACACAAGAGGGGAATTCTAGGAGTTTGAGGGGGAACCCACAGGACAAAGCTTGGCCAATAAGATCAGTCTCTGTGGATGAGGTTGCACTGAGGCAAGATCACTTTGAGAAGTCTGAAATGGGTCTAAAGGTCGAAACCACAAAACCATCCTCACAAGTAACAGACCCCAAATCACATGTTTATAAGAAGAGGAAAGACATGGATGAGCCAGATTTCCCTACAACTTCTGTCCATGCTGTCATAAACACAGTTGCAATCCAGGACAGTGTTAAAAGCAACAGTAAACCAGAGCACAATCTCTCTTCCCATCACCAAAACAACTGGAATAACAACTCCAACGGGAGAGCCATGTTTGTCACACTAAATGACCCCGCCATCCTCGGTGGTGTCTCTGAAGTTTCAGATGTCTCAGAAGGAGACGCAGATAGGACACCCACCAACTCTCCCGACAGGCTCCCCTTGTTTCCCAGTTTTAATGGGCATTTGCCGACCCCATCCAAGGCACACGTCTCCTCAGACGACATCCACCATCCACCTGGTCCCGACTCTGAACCACCCACCCCCACTAACAGCTTCCAATCCACCCAGGACCCGCTGTTCAATCATGGTTCTGCAGGTCCCGCTGATTGCCCTCCCCTTGATAGACTGACTCTGCTTGATAAAGCAGAGGACTCTGGGCCCTTCGGTGTGTGTGTGGCCAGGTGGAGCTCTGATGAGGAAGATGACGAGGAGAACGATGACACACAGAGAGATGACGACTCGGACTCCGACTCGGGTGAATCTTCTGTGACCGTCACCAGTCACATGAGCCTATCAGATCGGAAAAGTTTCTCAGTCAGGTGGGTGACAAGTCACTGACAAAACTGGAAATGGTTAGAGTCTATTTTATTATAATATATCTACACATAGATTTATATTGTACAATACAACGTAATACTATATTATGATTCTTGACGCTTATTAAATGTATCTGTAAATGTAAATGTAATTCCGCAACTAAATCATCGGTCATTACAATTCTGTTAATTATTGCAATTAAGCTTCTTTCTAATTACCTCACCCATACTCAGGCATTATTTGTACTTCCATTTTATCTCTCTCTCCTTCTCTGTTTTCCCTTGGTCATGTCCCGTATCTCTCCATCTGGCTGGTTCTGTATTATCTCTTTCTCTCTTACCAAAATACCATCCTTCCTAACCTGTAGTCTGTCAGAGCTGTGTAGTTTTGGAGGAGTGGACTACTCCCCCCCCGATGACAGTGAAGAGGAGCTTGATGACTGGCCCTCCGGCCGCTCGGCCTCCCTGAGCTCAGACATCTCTGTCATGTCCTGTGTGACACTCTTGGGCACAGAGGAGCTCGACAACCTCCTGCAGGACGTACGAAGCCTGGGGGACGACACCTTACAGGTAAAACCCTACAGTGACCCGTGACTCTTTACCGTGACATTGGACCAACTTTAACCTCTGTGTCAAGCCTGCATGTTGATGCTGGTGCATACACAAATCATTTATGAGTAATTTATAGAGCCTTATTTAAGCTTTTAGTAGTGTAAAGAAGTGTAGTGTAGTGATTCCTGTAGTTTGTATCCATTGCCCTCTGGAACAAACAAATGCTGGTTGTTTGTAGTTTTACCTGGCAAGCTAACCTGTAAGGAAGAGTTACCCCAGTGGTTAAACGTTGGTTTTCAGTTTACAATCAATAATGCCTTGTGATTAATTCCTTAGTTCTGTGTATTACAATCCCATGGATTCCCTTCTTGTTGATCACAGTAGTTTGGTGTAAATTCCTATACTATACCATTAGCTACTTTCAGCTAACATTTTTCCTCTGTATATTTCTGTTTTCTAGAACTATGATGATGTCCAGGTGGTGGTCCTGCATAAGGACGTAGGCATTGGTCTGGGCTTCACTGTAGCAGGGGGAATTGACCAAAACAAGCCAGTCACAGTATGTGCTTGTTTTTCCTTTTTTTTTTTCACCACAATGCTGAATAAGACCGGTAGCATTCTGATCCCTGATGAAATGTCTTTCACACACTCTCACTCCTCTCAGGTGCACAAGGTGATCTCACACGGTGTGGCAGATCAGGAGGGCTCCATCCAGGGAGGTGACCTTGTGCTGTCAATCAATGGCACTACGCTGCAGAACTCCGCCCACTGGGAGGCCCTGCGCACGCTGCGGAAGGCCAGGGGGCGGGACATGGTTGTGGTGGTGCTGCAGAGAGGCGGAGTGAGCGGTTCACGTCAGAAACGGACCAATCGTGGACAAGAACCTCCAAGCACAGCCCAAGGAGAGACAGGTGAGGGTAGAACTAGAGGAGGTGGGGAAGAACTAGAGGAGGTGGGGAAGAACTAGAGGAGGTGGGGAAGAACTAGAGGAGGTGGGGAATAACTAGAGGAGGTGGGGAAGAACTAGAGGAGGTGGGGAAGAACTAAAGCTGATAGCCAGCCAGTATCCAGTGGGTGGGTGCAGTGGCAAGGATAAAACCAAAGGAGTGCAGGTGAGAGGACAGTCTGACAGAAAGATGGATGTTTCTCATTTATTTTTGTTTATTCAGATCACCTACCTCTGAGGTTAGCATTATTTTTTACAACGTCAGTCATTGAGTTGTAAATGGTTTAAATATGTGTTTAGGTTGAGAGAGGCATTCACAGTATACATGTGTACACAGTATATATGTGTCACAGTATTTATTGTGTAATAATTGTGTAATGATTTCGCTATCTTCCTGTGTGTGTGTGTGTGTGTGTGTGTGTGAGAGATTAGGTCGGCAACTGCATGTGACACTGAAGAAGCGAAGCTCTGATCTTGGCTTCAGTCTAGAGGGAGGGGTGGGCTCCAGTCTTGGGGACCGTCCCCTCGCTGTCCAAAAGCTTTTCCAAGGTGAGGAGACCACACACACACACACACACACACACACACACACACACACACACACAAACAGACAAACAGCCCGAACAGACATACAAACAGCCTGAACACAAGTAATATGAATGTGCAGGAAGTGCATCCTATGCAGACTAAGCAGGAAGTGCATCCGGGTTCCAATTCTGTGGATATGAATCAACAATCCGGATTTTCTCTCTCTCTCTCTTTCTCTCTCCCTCTCAGGTGGACCTGTAGGAGATGTTTGTCCCGGTGATGAGCTACTTGAGGTCGAGGGCCGGAGTATGACAGGCCTCATGCGTCTGGAAGCCTGGCAGCTCATCAAGAAGCTTCCCATTGGCCCCGTGAAGGTGTTGCTACGCCGACCGCACAAACCGCACTGACAAACTCACTGCCAACAGACATCCCGTCATTGCCCATGCTGCCATAGCAACTATTTAAAGAGTATTCTAGAGCACTGGAGGGCTTCTCTAAGTGTCTGGTAAGCAGACAGTAGAGAGGCATGTTTTTCAATCATGGCATTCCTTTTATGAAAATGCACAATTTTTATATCATTGCATCCATCATTGTAAAGCAATTAACTGTCCTTATGAAGTTATATTTTTGTGTCTCTTTTAATAAAATATATATAACTTTGTTTTTTAAAAAACATTGCTCTCTCCGTTTTTTGTCAATCACATGTGAATTACTAGGGACATCTTGAATGGAGGTTGTCAAATCAGTTACTCCACTAGACAGAATTAGAATTTGTGCCACAGATTCCATGTGAGTAATTACTGTAAATAAAGTGGTCACCTGTCACTCCTCTTTCTGCCTTTGAGCAGGAGCAAAAAAAAGACCAAGATGTTCACTCCTCTTTGAATGTTGCTAATATAATATATGCCGTGGGTATAAAAACTTGAAAACTGAAGAAGAAAAAAACACTGTTGACCTGCAACATTAAACCCATAATAATATATCTAGAATCACTTTCTGTCTGTCTCTCACTTGGCTGCGCTGAAAAAGCTTCTAATTTGCAGTAATCTGCTATTCCTCAGTCATCCACAAGAGGGCGAGGTAGCATCACGCTGACGTGATTGTTCTATATGCACAACAGAACCTCATTCACAAGTTATTTGTGACCACACACATAGGTAAACCACTGCACGTGTACTGCATAGACATGAAAGCATACATAAACTGGTAAACCAGTGCTGAGTGACTTAGAGCAGCAGAGTTTTAGGAATCATTTACAGTGAGGTGAGGCGGTGTTCTTATCATACAGGTCCTTATCATCACCCTCAGTCCCAGCAAGACATACTTTCATATATCTCACACTGTTTGGGAAACTGCATACAGAAATGTTGTTTGTTTGTTTAATTTACTTTACTTGAAACCTTACTTGAAAGTAAGTCAAAGCATTTTCACTGCAAAGCTGTTATTTCTGTTTGCATTTATGATCTCATTTGTCCAATGATTCATCTCAAAGACACTTTGTCGTTGTGGTGGACAGTGCACACTGACAATAAGTCTTCGTCTGTCTCAGACTGAAGTCGTTTTTTAACTTCCCTCCCTGTGTGTTGAAAAAGATGATCTTGTTTTAAAAAAATGCAATTAAATATGTTACTTCACACTCTTATAACACACATACACCACCCATGACGTAAGAGGTATTTATTATCATTTTAATAATCTTGTTAGTCATTGACCTTTGTAATAGTGACCCCCCCCCCCCCCCGGCGTGATTTACAGCAGGTCAGCTTGAGCCTCACTGTAAGCGTCTGACGAGCACTTTTTTTTTGGCAGACCAAAGTCGACTGGATAAGATGGTGAAGTGGTGGTGTTTCAGGGTGATCTCAGGTGTGTGAAGTGGTGGTGTTTCAGGGTGATCTCAGGTGTGTGAACTGGTGTGTGATCCTGATACAGAGTAGGGTGACACTGACTGCAGATGAGCACAGGTCAAGGTACTAGCTATCGTCAAGGAGAAGCCGGCAGAATGAAGCAGGTGAGAAAGGCGCTAACTGTGAAGAATGAGCTGGTCAGACAGTGCATGGGGGAGCTCCTTGGCACCTTTGTTTTATTGGTGAGTATCTGACATCAACTTCATTTTTGCTTACACCTTGCCTTAACATCAGCAACTACATTGTCCTCACTGGTGGCATAACAAAACTCTATGCATTGATTTGTTGCTCTCCGAGTGTGACAAATTCTTAGCTGGTTCTTTGTAGAGATCATGTGCACATCTGGACCCCATGCTTTATTATTGTACCTCAGCACGAGATACCATCTGTCACACAGCTAGATTTATTTTGGACACACGCAGGCATACAGCTGTCTAACTAACCGCGCGATATCCAGCAGATACCCAGCTGTACAACCTGAATTCAAAGCGATTGAACAAGGGGAGAACTAAAACTCAAAACTAAAACTTCAAATCTTTTCATTCATGGCATGCATTGTTTATTGTCTCTCATAGTCCCCCCAACCCCCCTCTTGGGTTTTTGTTTACAGAACTGAGCTCATGTAGACGACTCTCCTATGATACTAGACACTAGTACTAGACCCAAATGCACTGCACTGTTTCCTCTGGGGCATGGTCTGATAGCCAGACGAGTTCCCCCTGAATGGTGACCTCTGGGGATTTAGGGGGGATCGGATCTGACCAGAAGGTGGCAGGTTTTGTGCAAGTGGAGGTGCAACCCGATGACTGGCCGGATGACTAGCCGCAGTGTGGGGGGTCGAATGGGGGTTAGCAGGCTGAGGGCTAGCTGACTTGGACACTGGCTGGAGGCGAAACAGGCGCAGCTTAAATACCTGGGGTGTCAGAAGCTGGATGAGGCAGGAGGCTGCGGCTGCTGACTGGGGGCCATGCGGCAGGACTGGAAGCGTGATAGAGGAAGATGAAGGTGAAGCAGGAGTAAGCGACTTGGAGCCCACAGGGTGGGGGAAAAGCTTCCGCCTGAAGAGGGCCATCTCCTGAGCAAACTTGGAGTCTCACTTCCAAACGGTGGCAAGCAAACTCAAAACACACCTCTTGTTTCTTGTCAAAAACACACCTCTGCACAGACCAGAATCTAACCAAGAAAACCAATTGACTGGGCCCATTGCTGGCTCTGTCACTCTCACAAACTCCGCAGTGGCACCGGACCCAAATGCACGACATGATATCAGAAATGACAACAAATGGGGATTTTTTTTACTACGAGGCAGGTACAAACAGGAATAAATGTTGCAGTGACAACATGAAACCATCACAGAGCAAATACCTGAAGAAGCACAAGGGCTTAGATACACAGGGTTACTAAACCGGGGAAACAGATGGTTGGACAAAAACAACGAGGGGCAGATGAACACTAATTAAATTAGTGTGCATGCATTGTTTATGATGATGATGTCCTGACTCTGGACTGTTCAAACGTCTGCATGCGTATAAGCTTCATGAATATAATGCAATATCCTGTTTCACTGTATTCACTATCTTTATGACTTTATTATCCTCTCGTTGTCAATGTGACATGAGTGTGCCCATGCTTATTGAGTGTGGTATCTAATATAGATACCATATCTAGATCTTAATTCTCAAATTGCTCAACACCGTAATGTAACTGTTTGTGTGTGTGACTAAATGATAATAATACTCTTCTCCATATTTCATAAAAAAAATCTCTTGAGAATCCTTTTTTTTTCTGAGACCCACCTCTTCACCCACTCGCTGTCCTCTTCCCCCTCTGCTACAGCTGTTTGGCTGCGCGGCAGCTGCCCAGGTGAAGACCAGCCGCGAGACCAAGGGTCAGTTCCTTTCCGCCAACATGGCCTTCTCCGTGGGGGTGATGGCTGCCATGTACATCTGCAAGGGGGTCTCAGGTATGGCAGCAACACCCATTTGGCAACCCTTTGTGACTGAAGGGGCTCAGGACACAGAGCAGATGGTTTCAGAGCTGCAAACGGCCTGACTCATGTCCAGCTCCTCCTGGCTGCATGTTGGAGTGTCTTTGACACTAAATTCTCAAACGCCTCTAAGAAATAGCACCTGACATGGCAGCCTCCATTGTCTGCAACAGGCATAGTGTCTGAAGAACAGTTGAAAAAAGTCCAACAAAAATATAATCTATCTCCATCCCACATGGCAACTGTACATAAGCCTCTGTTTCTCACACTCTGCTTTCATGGATTCACACGATTAGGATAATCCTCAGTGGTATTAGTGTGTCTATTGCTTTTCATGAATTCACACGATTAGGATAATCCTCAGTGGTATTCGTGTGTGTCTTTTGCTTGTTTGAGTATTTTAGACATGTTAATGTTCCTCAGTCTTATTTGTTATTGTTTGGTGCGTGACAGGAGCTCATCTGAACCCTGCTGTGTCTCTGAGTTTCTGTGTGCTGGGCCAGATGTCCTGGAAGAAGCTTGTGCCATACTCTCTCTCCCAGCTCCTGGGGGCCTACCTGGCCTCCGGGCTCGTCTTCTGCGTCTACTATGGTACGCTTCACGACGCCGCGGACGTGCATTTCATTCACATGTGGATACTTTCACTGTCGATATGTACAGATCTACATTAGAGGCTGAATATTTGTGACACGACTTCATGACACCGTGGACATGATTAATCATTTGGTATTCATTTCCAAAAATGTGGCTGTGAAAAGTTGTGATTGAGGTAAAGACACTGCTACAGTGAGACGCAGAGCTGGGGAGAGAATAATCCTGTAGGTAGCATTAAAGTCTATTTCATTCACATGTGGATACTTTCACTGTCGATTTATATACAGATCTACATTAGAGGCTGAATATTTGTGACACATCTGTATGTGCAATTGCAATGATTTTTAAAAATTGTATTCACACATCTGTGTCAGAGACTGGGTATTTGTTCACCGAGATCCAAAAGTGAATAATCTGTAATCTGTCTTCTTGGTCTCATTGTCTCTCGGCCTTTTCTGTGACAGATGCCATAATGGAGTTTAGTGGAGGTGTTCTGACGGTGACTGGGCCCAATGAGACAGCCTCCATTTTTGCCACTTACCCCAGTGAATATGTTTCCCTGACAAGCAGCTTCCTTGACCAGGTATCAGACAGCCACCCTGAGCCAGTTCACATCTGTTTAGTAAAACACCTCTTGATCAGTGCAGCCAGCAGAAACTGACCCTATTCAATGCTTCCAATGTTTCCTTTCACTTTAACTCCTAAACGTATGCTATTGTACAATTGAAGCAAAGAGATTGCTGCTTATTGCCACAGACTCATTCAAAGTGAGAAAGTGAAGATGCTGTGTTTCACATAGAAGAACTTTGGATTTGATGTTGCAGTCATTTCTACTGCCTTACAACTCTCTCTCGCTGTGTGTGTGTGTGTGTCTCTCTCTCTCTCTCTCTCTCTCTCTCTCTCTCTCTCTGTCTCTCTCTCTCTCTCTCTCTCTCTCTCTGTGTATATGTGTCTTTCTCTCTCTCTCTCTCTGTCTGTCTCTGTGTGTGTGTGTGTGTGTGTGTGTGTGTGTGTGTCTCTCTCTCACTCTCTCTCTCTCTCTCTGTCCCCGTAGATTGTTGGGACAGCGATGCTGATGATGTGCATCCTGCCTCTGGGTGATGAGCACAACACTCCCGCCCCTCCCGGTCTCATCCCGCCCATAGTGGGAGCGATCGTCTTGGGGATCAGCACGGGGATGTCCTCCAACTGTGGAGGGGCCATCAACCCCGCCCGTGACCTGGGCCCCCGCCTCTTCACCCTGACCGCTGGCTGGGGCACTGAGGTGTTCAGGTGAGCCTAGTAGCTTGCTGAGGTTAAAACCTTTACATTCACGGTCTGAATGTGCTGTGCTGTGCTGTGTGTGTGAGGTTAGTTACGGCAGTTATTTACCATCAAAGTCTTTAACTGAAGGATCTCTTCTAAGCCAGGAACCAGGTGGAACCAGGTGGAACCAGGTGAAACTAGGTGTTTTGAGACTTAAGCACCAGCTTGCAGAGGTTAACCTTTACACAGTGGTGTAGTCCAGGGTATACGCAGGTATACGGAGTATACCCACTTATTTTTCAGTCAGCATTGCGTATACCCACTTCTCAAAACAGAGCGTTTATCCTGTGCTGTATGGGCTGCTTAAAAGAATTGCAAAATTAAGAGTATACCCACTTCTCCAGGGACCACTACACCACTGCCTTTACATTCACGGTCTGAATGTGCTGTGCTGTGCTGTGCTGTGCTGTGTGTTTGAGGTTAGTTACGGCAGTTAGTTACCATCGAAGTTTTTAACTGGAAGGATCTCTTCTAAGCGTTTCAGAAGAAACTGTGTTGCTGGAACCAGGTGTTTTGAGACTTAAGCACCAGCTTCTAGGCTAAAAATTGCTCAAGATTGCATTCCACGTTTGTCTACATCCCAAGCGTCTTTCCTAGCCTTTCACTCCCGGTTGCATTGTAAAATTGTTGCCCTATTCATTTTACTACTTTACTATATTTAATATTATATATTTTATTATACTATAAAATAACTAACGCTACTCTTGCTTTTTTTCTGACTCTTTGTGACACAGTATGCCATTTCTGTCGCCAGTCTCCTCAGACACATGAAAAATGTTATTTCACTCCTTTAGCAAACAATCACTTCAGCCAGTTACTTCCAGTCATTAGAGTACTTAGAGGTAGATTAGAGGTTAATGCATACAGATAAATATGTATTCACTGATTTATATGTATTCTAGAGTTTTGAATTGATATTACTTCTAAGATTTCATTAATAACTCCACACACACAATCACAAAACATAGATACTTATACTGATGTCCATATACCCAGACATGTACCCACACATACATACTCCCTCAGGGCTAAAGTCAGTCTGATGTCCATATACCCAGACATGTAGATGTAGAGGTAGATGTAGACCCACACATACATACTCCCTCAGAGCTAAAGTCAGTCTGATGTCCATTACTACTGTCTCCACAGCTGTTATGGCTACTGGTTCTGGGTACCTCTGGTTGCCCCCATGATTGGAGGAGTGATTGGGACCATGGTTTACCAAGTCTTCATCCAGTGGCACCTGCCCGACTCAGAGGCCATGGAGGCCACAGATGAGCTGGTGGTCACTGACCTGAAAGATCCCTCCACGAAAACCTCTGAATCGACAATCATTAAAGGAACGAACCTATAGCCGCTTTCGGCCCACTGGGCCAAGGCTAGCCCTTGAAAGCTGCCTCACCATCCTTCCACATCTGGACGAACCAAGAATTCCTTGATATCATCCAGGAGAGTTCGGAAACTTCTACAGATCAGTACACGGGAGAATCGTGTATACTCTGGGAAAGAACTTATGAAAGAGGATCGCGTTCGCACTGAGCAGATACTAACATGCATTTATACATTCAGCTTGTTTTTGCTTGAACTCTGACCTGTTATTTTTCTATTCTATGTTTACTTGCTGGGAATCATATTGCAAGAATGATCTACCTTGGTTTACCATAAAAGGGACAATATAAAGATGTACTATGGCATACACAGGAAGTGATGTAACAAAGCTTTATTTGTTCGTTTGTAAGCATTGTATAACCTTTTTTTGCCCGTAAGTGCTATTTTTTTTATACTCTGTGTAATAGACGCAAGTCCAATATAAAGTCTGTGGACGGGTGGATCACTCCCAGTTCATTTACAATGAATTAAGAGGTATAATTAAATCAACTATCAGTTTATCATTACTTTGTTTGTGTACTATGTGTACCATGTACCTGATATGACCTCTGTAGAAAAGATTTTTACATCCCTATCAATGACCTACAAATATTTAAGTCACCTTTCTTACAAAGGTAGTAGAAATTTGAAAGGGGACCTCTTCAACTTGATCTGGAATTACCTTGCCTTTACAAGCCTCCTCCATGTTTCATGTTTATCTATAACATTGAACAGGACAGACTTGAATGGGTCAGTCTGTCCTCTTCAGACCAAGGACAAGAAAGCAAAGGAAATAGTTTGGATGAAAATGTTTTTCTTGGGTATGATACATGTAGCATTATTTGGAGTGTGTTATAAAAAGTGTCAATGAGGAGAGCTACACAAGCATTATGACATCTCAGCCTGCCAGACAGCCACAGAAACACTCCATACGCTCGTTTGAGTTCTTGAGTCGGTTTTATAGCTTGATCGTAAAATGGAAAGAGCACGAGGACTATGCATCAACATGAAACCTCTATTAAGGGAATGCCTTGCTGAATTTCTTGGAGTATACATCATGATTGTGAGTATACACACAGACACAGACGTGTGCATATACATAAAATTGTGTACCTGCGTTGAAACATGAACAAGCAGAAGATGTCTCTTGATAGAAAATGTGCATGCATAGCATTAGTTTCATATACTGCAGTGTGTTAGCAGTAAAGGGACTGTCTAAGTTAATTTAACTTGAAATAATAAAAAAAGCTCAAACACTAGCACATATACGGCAATACTTTTATCAACAGCTACAAGTCATCATTATACGCAACAAGTTTCATGTGGTTTTCATGACTGTTTTGAGCATTACAAGATTAAAAGATGCAGAAGAGTAAAGAAGTAGTCTTTAAGACAAAGCAACATAGACACAAGGTACAATGCAAGCAATAGCTAAACCAAGGAAAAACATTGAAAGTAAGATCCCTAAAATACCATGAAACATGTTTTGGTTTCTATGAAAACCGATCACTTTCATGGTTTTGTGTGTATTAATCCATGCCCAAACCTGCAGCTAATGGGTGTGGGATCCATGGCTCAGATGATCACCAGTAAAGGCACTAAAGGGGACTACTTCTCCAGCACAATTGCCTTTGCTCTGGCTACTACATTTGCCATGTACATCTGCGGAGGGGTGTCAGGTACAGTGTGACAGGTTTTAATGGCACATTTGTTTATTTAGTAGTAGAGTTTTATATTATGAGTTGTGTTAATGTAGTTTTTCAACAATTTCTTGATAAATACACTCCCATTTCAATGATCACCTTCTCATTGAAATTTCAGATCAATTCAATAGACTTTATTCCAATTCTGAGTATATGCTAAATGAGATTATAAGTGTTAACCATAACGTATTCCCTGTTTAATGAAAGTGTGTGTGTGTGTGTGTGTGTGTGTGCGCACGCGTGTGTATGTGTGTGTGTGTGTGTGTGTGTGTGTGTGTGTGTGTGTGTGTGTGTGTGTGTGTGCCTTTATTTAGGTGCTCAACTGAACCCAGCTGTGTCCTTCGGCATGTGTGTGATGGGAAAGCATCAGTGGAGGAAACTGCCATTCTACACCCTCTTCCAGATGCTGGGCTCTTTCTGTGGAGCTGCTACTGTCTATGCCCTGTATTATGGTGAGAGAGCTGCTACTGTCTATGCCCTGTATTATGGTGAGAGAGCTGCTCCTGTGATGATGATCATGACAATGATAATGATGATGATGGTGGTGGTGGTGATGATGATGACGATGATGATGATGAAGATGAGGGGATGATGGTGGGGGTGATCATGATGATAAAAAGGATGAGGAGGATGGTATGGTTATAAGATCCCTTGTCTTCTCAGATGCCATTATGAACTTGACCCAGGGGAAATTCACAGTCACTGGACCAAACGCCACCGCACACATCTTCTCCACCTATCCGGTTACCTCAGCATCTGGAATGGCTTTGTGGATCAGGTGGATTCCTAACTTGCACTTCTACTAGTACTTAACTTGCACTTACAGCAGTTACATTCCTGCACTTTTTTTCTATTTCTTATGTAAAATAGTATTTATTGTTACACTAGGTCTCTAGTGCTTGTAGCTTGACTGTTCTCTCCCTTGTACGTCGCTTTGGACAAAAGCGTCTGCTAAATGACAAAATGTAAATGTAAATGTAGGTGAAAGAAAAATAATATTCAGCAATAACTTCGCCTCATTTCTTCCCATCAATCTTAATGACTTATTTTGGATACTGCTCACACAGCATTACTCAGACTTTGACTGAGTTTCATTTTTCGTCATCTTTTCTCCATCTTTCTCTCCTCTCTCCTTCATGCCCTCTCTCCATGCCCTCTCTGTTTCCTTCACCACCCACTCTTCTGCTCTCTGTCTCTCAGGTGATAGGTACGGCTGTGCTGATAGTGTGCTCTCTGTCTCTCAGGTGATAGGTACGGCTGTGCTGATAGTGTGCTCTCTGTCTCTCAGGTGATAGGTACGGCTGTGCTGATAGTGTGCTCTCTGTCTCTCAGGTGATAGGTACGGCTGTGTTGATAGTGTGCTCTCTGTCTCTCAGGTGATAGGTACGGCTGTGCTGATAGTGTGCTCTCTGTCTCTCAGGTGATAGGTACGGCTGTGCTGATAGTGTGCTCTCTGGCTCTCAGGTGATAGGTACGGCTGTGCTGATAGTGTGCTCTCTGTCTCTCAGGTGATAGGTACGGCTGTGCTGATAGTGTGCTCTCTGTCTCTCAGGTGATAGGTATGGCTGTGCTGATAGTGTGCTCTCTGTCTCTCAGGTGATAGGTACGGCTGTGCTGATAGTGTGCTCTCTGTCTCTCAGGTGATAGGTACGGCTGTGCTGATAGTGTGCTCTCTGTCTCTCAGGTGATAGGTACGGCTGTGCTGATAGTGTGCTCTCTGTCTCTCAGGTGATAGGTACGGCTGTGCTGATAGTGTGCTCTCTGTCTCTCAGGTGATAGGTACGGCTGTGCTGATAGTGTGCTCGCTGGCTCTTGGGGACCGGAGGAACAGTGCAGCCCCTACTGAGCTGGAGCCACTGATGGTGGGGCTAGTCATCTGGGTCATTGGACTCTCCATGGGATCCAACTGCGGATACCCCCTGAACCCAGCCCGAGACCTGGGCCCAAGGGTCTTCACCTATCTGGCTGGCTGGGGAAGTGAGGTATTTAGGTAAGAGACATAAAAACTTACACACACTCACACACACACACTCACACACACACACACACGCACACACACACACACACACACACACACACACACACACACACACATACACACACACACACACACACACACATGCACACTCACACACACTCTCACACACACACAATCACACACACACACACACACACACACACTCACACACATAGACTGTGTGTTAGGCTGATGTTTCACTTTTAATTGGCAAGTTTTGTAACATGTTATCAATATCATCACCAGCACCATCTTTTTTTTCATTTAGTGCTGGCAATGGTTGGTTTTGGGTTCCTCTTGTGGCACCGTTTGTTGGTGCTCTCGTTGGTGCAGCCTTGTACTACTTCTTCATTGAGATCCATCATCCGCCACTGGAAGAATCAGCAAATGGAGATGCCCTCTGTATTGGCAATAAGATACTGAAGCTGGAAGTGCCTGACCAGGACATCAATGCGCTTAAGTCCTTCAAAAAGGATGAGAATTTGGACAATGTGTGAAAATAATTAAAAAAACTCAGTTTCTCCTTGTACAGAATCCCCCTTGTAGTGGTGTTATTTTTAATTTTGAAAGGTAGACGTGTTAAACAGATTTTTGAATTTCACTTTCACCTTGTACAGAGTGTCATTGTAATGGTGTTATTTTTGTTTTAAGTGTGTTTTATATTAAATTTAGTACTGATCCAACTTTCAATGTGTATGTGGCCGTCTGTTCTGTAGACATCAATACTAATTGTCTCCAACTTTCAGTGTGTAGAAGTATTTTACTGCTATCACCAGAAGAGGGAGCAGGAGAACACCATAACAGAGAGCACATGGCCATTCTAGTCATTCAGATTAGTTCAACCTTCACTTGTTATTCGCAGCTGCCTCTCGCTATTGAACAAACATATTTTATATGGTAGATGTAAGTGCTCATTACTTAATTTTTTTTTTTTTTTAAACAGAAAAGAAAAGAAAAGTAGACCAGATCAACTGCATAACTGCATAAGTCAAATTCTATATTGTTTTCTATAAACAATTATTGTTTTGCTTACATGATATAAATAATTTGAAAATGATAGGACGTATGAGATAAATAGTTAGATGGATTTTACAGAAGCAGTAATTAGAGGTGCTGATGTTCAGAGGAGCACACCGCCCCTCCTCCCTGTCTCGTTTCCTCTGTTCTCAACGTTCGCTACCTTGTCTGTTCTGTGAGCTCACCCACCTCTCAAGAATGTCATTTTAGCGGAGAAACCCCTGCGAATACATTTACCGACGTTGCCTTAATACCGAAAGGATGCCCGATGTACAAAAAGGAATGAAAGCAAGGGAAACTGGGGTCGTCTCACATGTATACACCAGCGCTGACATGCGAAGCTGAAAAGGTAAATTGGTCGTTTACTTGTTTAGACAACAATTAGTTTTTACATTAGCAAGCTAACGGTAGCTACGGTAACGTTGCCCCAACACCGAGGTCAGTCAACCTTGGCAGTCTTGCTAAATGAAAGGCTGTGGGCGAGCTGCCTGTCATTGTAGACGTGAACCTCATTACGCTATCTGCTCTCGCTAACCTGTCATTGCATTGTGTAACAACGATTTTCGGCATCATTTCACCACTATCTGATGTTGGCTGGTGAATCCCAATCCACATCATCCTACTTGGCATAATGTTATTCTAACGTTAGCTAACGCCATCAGACGACAAAAAGTGACTAGAAGGGTGATTAACATTACAAGTCGGGTGGTACACCTAACGTTAAAAGTACAGCAATTAAAATATGAGCTTTCCAGATGTGTTGGTTACGTAAACTATCAAGTAACTAATCATTTTCAATCATCTAGCCAATGCTATTAAAGCTTTGTTATTGGTTAGCCCGATAAGATTTGACGAGGGTAGGTAATGTACACCATTGCCAATCTTAGTCACAGAACTAAATTAAGCTAATTAGCTTGAAAGCCTAATTAAGATAATGGAACGTCATGCCTAATGCTCATTTCTATCTTACTATGCTTCGACGACCTAATGGAAACTTAATCAGGCATTTATTCGAGTATATTTGACACCACCTCTACTTAATTTGTCACCTGCTTGATATAAATTTAGTTTCATGTAGCGATGTGAACTATTTTGATCGGTAACGTTAGAAGATTGTCTGACGCTTATTAACTTGGTCAAAGTATCTAAAAGGAAGCCAACTTCACAAATATATTTAGCATAATTTAACAATTCCAATGTTATATTTTGAATTTCATAATTTGTCTTCCTTGCTTGTTGAACTTAGACATGAAAGTCCCTATTTACGATTACGTAATGAAGTCGCAGTAGGCTACTCCAGTCAGCACAGAAACAGTCAGCCGAGGGCATTTTTGGTAGTTTGTGCACTCTTTCTTTTAACCTCTGCAACGATAGGTGCCCAATCGCATTATCGAGGTTATTTGAATGGGCTGACTTCTGGTAATGGCTCGGCAACCGGTATAAGGTATTTGCAAGCTATATGGGGGTCGAGACTTAGATCCTCTAATTGCACAAATTCCACCTTGAAACGAAAGAAAGAATCCTGAGCGGGAGCCAAGAAAGGTGCTTTGCGCCAAGCTAGCTAATAACACCTGACCCACCTCTTTTGTCAAAAGGAATCTGGATCCTTTTGTAAATCTATTGCAGTCCAGGAGGAGGGTGTGAAGATGGGTGCTAATGTATAGGTTTACTTAAGCCAGTCACCTGCCGATACTGTAGCCTATTTTGTTTTAAGATTCTGTACTCATAAACATTCCTGCTTTGACCCTAAATCTTAGACAGGGAGATGTAATGAATCAATGAAATGGTCAATGAAATGGACTCACACTGTTGATGTTGTGCCCCTGTTATCTAAGGCTGATCTAAATAATATGTGTATGTGTGGGTGGTTGGTATTTGTTTCAGTAGAGAAGGGCATCCTGTGTGTGTAGGCTATGTATTTGTCTGTCTGTGTATGGCTGCTTGACCTTGAATTGAGGGCTGTGTGTTAGCTTGAGTGAATGTGAGTCCGCGTACCCAGTGTCCCTGTGAGTGGCTGTGTTTTCTCCATTTGTTTTTCTAAATGATTCTTGCATGCATAGTTGGGGTAGCCTACCCCATGGCACCTCATCTGTGAGTATGTGTGTGTGTGTTAGCTTGGTTAAATGTAGTCCTGTACACACACATACCCTCCCCACTTACATTAGTGCAACAATGCTGAATTACCTATTCCCTGTGCAGTTCCACTTGAATTTCAATTTCAGTTATCCCTTGTCTATCTGTCCAAGACCACGGCTGGCAGTCTACCCCCTGCACTGTTTTCAAACGGTTCACTGCAACTGCAAGCAAGTTTGGTGAAACATGTGGGCGTATTGTTTGCTTGTAAAACCACTCCGGCCGTGTCTCAGTGTAATTATGAACTCATCCGTATAGTGCACCTACGTGTGCAGTTCATGCGTCCTCTGGCGCATTTCGTTTCACGGCCAGGGTTTGGACTCTAGTTAGTTATTATGGTGTAGAAAACAAGAGTCTGATGGAGTTTCATGTGTGCTTGTTGCCCTCTCCTTCCTGCCCTGCCCAAGTGCTGCACAGCTACCGTACGTGTGTGTGTGTGTGTGTGTGTGTGTGTGTGTGTGTGTGTGTGTGTGTGTCAGCTGGCGTCACCTCTGAGACAGACAGACTGAGATCAATGGGCCATCAGACCCGCAGGGAGAGAGCTGTCAATATCGAACCCCCATCCCCTCAGCAGGCGGCCAGGCTGAGGGCAAACCATACCCTCACTTGGTTACTCTTACTCTAGTTTAGCTGCTTCCTCCTCTTTTTTCCCATCCGCATCCTGTTTATTTATCCTCCTGTTTATTTCTTTTTGTATGTAATGGAATTCATTTTGTCACTATGTTTTATTCAGTCTGACTGCAGGCTACTTTTACAACCTCTTCGACACATTAGTACATTAATGCAGAATAACAACAACCTTCATCACCAGTGTGCAGTTGCTGTGATTTGTCTTCCCCTTTCCCTCTGACTTGTCCCCAGTTTACTCAAAGCTTCAGTTCCTCTTCATACAGTCAGAGAGGGGAAACGGCCTGTCTGTCTGGTCGAAATAACACAAAGGGTTGTGTGATATTCGTTGTTTTCTTTCTCATTGAATCACTGACATCTCCAGTCATGCGCCATGCAGGCCTCCTGTTAAAAAATCTCTGCAGCACTTAATAGTAGTAGGCTATGTGGTGTTTGTGTGTACGTGTGTGTGTTTCTGTGTTTGTGTGTGCATGTGTGCATGTGTGTCTGAGACTGTTTTGTCCTGTTCTGTTGTATGTTAGTGTGTTCTGCATGTGTGTATAGGTTCCTATGAATTCCGTGATGCGGAGAACGCGGGCGGAATCACGGAATTCAGTAAAGAAAATGGAACTCACAGTTAGGCTAAATAAGAAATTGCATGGAATTTGACATTTTCGGATAAAACGATGAAAGAGAAATATGTTTGAACATGTTATAGGAAACATTTTTTGCCTGCGAGGGTGTCACAGGCACATCAAAGATGTTGTTAGAGACAGCTAGCCAAAGCTAATGAAACAGCTTGGTAAATCTCATTATATCAACTTTCCTTTTTCTGTGGTTTTAAAATAAATACAGAGTTTGCCACATTGATGGTGAACTGACACATCCCTATGCCTTGTGAACCGAACAGGAAATACAGTCACTCATTGTAGCCTGATACAGGAGGCTAAAAGTGGCCATTGGGGCAGCATCTGAATATTCTTAGAATAACCACAAGACTTACAATGTTCATGTAGACATCATCAACACAAGCGGCTTAATGACTCTTGTCTTGTAACCAGAAACCAGAAGTGAATCTCTGAATCTCTAGAATCTCTCTAAATACGTTTAAAACTGTATTTGTAGTCTTTGGGGTTTTACTAGCGTTGCTACCCCACACTCCCTACCCTATTACACCATAGATCTATCACCTAGACAGGTCAAATATGTGTGTAAAAGCACAGTAGCCTGTGTCCTATGTTCATGATGATCAGATGATAGAAGAAATCAAACGGAATTGGGCAAAAAAATCTGTGTATAGCCAGAGGGTCTTTTGTAGCGTTTCTTTGTTACACAGTTGCGGATTAGATAACCCAGAATTCCCTGACTGAGCTGTCTGTGTCCCCTGGCTTACCCTTGAGATCCTGTTGACGATTGTTTTTTTTTTGTGTGTGTGTGTGTTTTGTGTGTGTGTGTGTGTGTGTGTGTGTGTGTGTGTGTGTGTGTGTGTGTAGACTCTCTCATGGGACGGAGTGGTGAATCCTCTGAGGTGTGGAGATGTTCAGAAAGAGACCTCCTCCAGGTAAGACTTTGATTTCTGCTTTCTCATTCACGTCGCAATCAGTGCACAAAGCTGAGAGCTTAAGGCTAAGAGCCCCCATTACAATATTTAGAGAAAATAGCTTTTTTTGCTCCAAACCAAATGCCTTTAGTTACAGGTTGTGGTAACAGTGACTGTGTCATTGTCAGGTTGTCAGTTTGTGTTGAACACATCTATGCGCAAAAAACCTTGCTTTGTCTTCGAAGTAAAGGTATCACTTATCTGGTGTCACTTATTTTGAACCAAACAAAACACAAGTCACTTGTGGTTGTTCCCAGTAGGGGTGGGAATTGTCACAGAGGCGACTGCATGATACTGTCACAATATTTGGGCCACAATACGATATTATTATGCTATTCTGTACGATACATCAAGTATTGCGATTCGATTCAGCGATTCATTGTGATTTATATATACGTGGGAGTGTCTGAAGCCATGTTGGCGCTTCCTTTCCAATTTCCGCTGTGACGTAAAAGAAGAACGAGGTCTTGTGCCATCTTGCCGACTGCCGAAGTTATCAGACTAGAGGCATAACATTTTAATCATAATTTTAAATAAATAATTATTGCCATACTTGGCGCCGCTGTATCGATATAATATCTTCCCAAAAAACACTACACTGTATCGATTTTTTTCTCCTTCTTGTTCCGAGCAAGTCAAAGGTGATTAGTTCATTAAACACCATGTCTCTTTTAGATTTACTTTCAATGTGTTTTTGACCAAAGGTCTTCTCATGGCAAGACCACATATTTCAAAAGCACAGCAAGATCATAAAAATGTACCATAAATCACTACCAGACACAGCTTACTCATCTTACAAAATCTTTTTGTTATATGACGAACGAGAGACAGCAGTGTATGTAGCAGTGATAACTTCTTTCTCTCGAGGTCCCTGAAGACCTGTTAGGGCCCAAGCTAGTGAAATGGTCCACTTAACTTTATTGGTGGAGCCTTTCATACCTAATGCTGACTTGGTATGTTCAAATGCTGCCAAGACCTGACGCTTACACTTCTGAGCATCCATACTAGCCTACATAAGCCATTTGCTCCAGCGAATCTCTGACAGTCTCCTGGAAGAAGCAGCCTTGGCGGTTACTACATGATATCAGTATTGCAGTAAGTCATGGCTATTGTGGTTACTTAGTTAAAGCAGCCAGACTCAAATGTTGAGTGTGAGAGCCTCAGGATAGAGTGAACCACCCATGTTGGACACTCACGGAACAGAACTCATGCCAGTTAGAATTTGCTTGATTTTGTGTACTGGTTACTGGGAAGACTGCCAGGCATTTTAGTGCAACATCTAATGCACTAAAATGACAAAATGATACCTATATTAGCATCTATCTGTACCTGACCTGTACCTGAAATAATGTTGGTAGTTTATCAGTTGATAGCTTTCCTACACTAACGCAACAGTTTAAAATATATATATATATATATAAAACCTGTAATTAAGGCAGACTAGGGCTTTAAAACAGGTGCAGCATTTAAACAGTGAGCCAATTTATGTCTATCCTTCACTGTTCTCTTGCGTTTGACAATGAGCCATTAGTACTGCAATTACCTGTGCCCTTTCAGTAACTAAATTTAGGTCTGCGTGAGTGTGAGTGTGAGTGTGAGTGTGTGTGTGTGTGTGTGTGTGTGTGTGTGTGTGTATGCATGTGCGTGTGCGCGTGTGTGTGTGCGTGTGTCCTCTGTGAGGGCTCTGTTTGTGAATCCTGCTAATGCTCCTGCTGCTCCCACTGGTCTCTGAGTTGAGAGAGTCCTCTCCTCTCCTCTCCTCTCCTCTCCTCTCCTCTCCTCTCCTCTCCTCTCCTCTCCTGCAGCTGTGTGTCTGCCCATGGCATCTAACATGTGTGTGTGTGGGGGAGGTCCAGTGTAGGCCTATTACATCCAGCTACTGACATTCAACAGAGGCTGTAAAAGAACAACATCTGAGACCCTGCATGAGATATAACTGTGATTCATTCAGCTTTCATACTGTGTAGAGGTTGTTCTAGTTCTGTAAAAAAACAAACAAACAAACCAAAAAAAGAACACTGATTAGAAAGATTCTAAGAGGTGGCCCCCAAAAAGCCTTGAAAGCCTTTATTGACATTGTATTTGCACACAACGAAATTTTGAAATGGAATAAGAGCACTCCTAGATATCCTCATGGATCTAAAAATAAATAAATAAATAGATCACCCCTGTGAAAAATCATTATCCATGGATCCAACATTTTGAGGGAAAGGCCCTCCATGTGGCTCAGCCACCATCCCCACTCATTTTTTATAGGTTCATAGCAGGTTACCCAACAACAGAAATGTCATCTTGCTTTATCAATTTAGTCTCAACTTTTTTGTCTACATACTAATTATTTGGGCCATGCAGTGATTAGATAACCACGGCAAGTGTACACATGTTGCAGTGTGATCATGCCACCACATTTTAATGGGTTTACTGAATAAACATGTATTCAGTCGAGCTGGAACCAACGCCTGGTGTACACAGCCAACGGGAGGAAACTGATGAGCCATGCCTGACGCGTTCAGTCTCCTTACACACTCACAAGGGAAGTGGGCTAAAAGCCTCATTAGATCAATACTGATGCGCACCAAGGCTCTATGTCATATGACATGCCACTGGTCATCAGTGTTAATGCCTTCATTAGAACCATCACATGCATTAGACCCGCTGCGTGTATGTGTGCCAGGGGCTTGCTTGTGACCTTCCCTTAGGTGAAACAAGGCCAGTTTTATCTTTGAGGCGTGCTTGAGTTCAGGCTATTTTGGGCTGTAGTAGATGCTCAGATAACCTGTGCTTTCCTCACGTACATATTGTGCGACTTGGGAACAATAAGAGTTTTTTGTTGTGAATGTTTTAGTTATTTGTTTGTTTGTTTGTTTGTTTGTTTGTGTGCTGTATGACTTTCTTAATGATGGGGTGGCGTCACCTTATGCCCTCTAGTAACTCCATCCAGGTCAAGGAATCTGATGTGATGGCTGCATTACTTTCCCCTCAGACTGGAGATGTCAGTAAGCTGTTAGTAGAGAGTCAATGCAGTTTCGTGCACACATTGCTTGGTGTCATATTCATCATGAAACACGGGGAATCTAATCAGGTTTGCCATTAGGTTTTAGCCAGTGGAGCTACACATTAGTGGTGCTTTCTTTTGTCCTGTGTCAGTATGTGTGGACATACATATATGTGTGTGTGTGTGTGTGTGTGTTTATATGCATCTGTGTGTCTGACCTTGCCAGACCAAAGCCACCATTGAAGGGCTGCCAGTTGACGGTATGGCAGGCGGCCTTGTTGTGTTTTTGCTCTGATTGTCTCTGGGTCTGTCACAGATACAGTATTGCACGTCTGGCACCCGGCGGGCTTCTCTGTGTGTTTGAGAGAGACAGCAGGTGAACAGAATGTGACACAGATTCACCACAGTGCACAGCGGGCTTCACTCAAATGTGTCAAGTTTTTTTTCCCTCTTCAGAAGGACTGCAGTTACCCAAGGTCAGGTCTAAACTGCCTGTCAGCAGTCATTTGTGTTACAACAACATTTGAATAGGCTGTATAGACTTAAACTCAAATAGAAAAAAGTGTGTGTGTGTGTGTGCGTGTGTGTGTGTGTGTGTGTGTGTGTGTGTGTGTGTGTGTAGTTTAAGTATGATATATGTTTTCCACATTGACTGTGCAGAGGGGTGTTATCAGCTAAATCTATGACCGCACTGAGTGTGTGTGCATCCGACCAGAGAGGCTGTTTAGCTCTCTGGATGTGTCTCCCAGCTGCACAAGACCAATTTAAACACACTTTCTTTACACGTGCACAGCCTCCTGCCTAGTCCAATCGCCTTCTGCAGTGCTCCTCCCTCCTACTTTAGGCACGACTGACCTCCTGTAGCTTTTGCAACTGACGGTCTCCAGATGCCATGGTGGCTCAAAGACCTTCACATAGGTAGTTTCCCCTATCTCTACCGCCTGAGCCAAGATGGCTGATGGTTGCTTTCCTCTAGTGACCTGTCCCCCCCCCTCACACACACACACCCCTGCAGAGGCAGTTGCCCTAGCAACGTCAGGACCACACTCCCATTGGCTGGGTGCTCAACCAATCTTGTGCCTTCCTGATTAGGTCACAAAAAAACAGCATCAAACTTAGAGTGACTGTGCTCTGTTTGATGTGAAGTGAGAGAGAGTGTTATTTGATATGGGTAGTAGGCAGTCTGCTCAAAATATCCAGAGGAGACTCTTGAGTGATGCCACAAGGTGTTGTGTTACAGTGTAATGGGCCATGCTAAGATAGCGTTCTCGTTCTTGTTTCATAAACGTTAGAGCTGAAACCTATTCAGATTTGTGAGCGTTTTTTCGAGCGACAAGATCATTCCGTGACGATCCAGACGTTTTTATAACTCACGTACAATTAGCTAGAATGCTGTTTTGGCGTCAGAAACACCGCTGTCAAGTAATCCGATCTGGATCAAAGACCATCATAATGTACACAGTCAGCGCAATGTAGATATCCCGGGATGAGAACGTCTTCAGGACTACCTCAGTCAGACCTAATGACCTTAACGGTCTGCGGCAAAACTACCCGGCAGGAGAGCGGCAACGAGATGAAATTGAATTAATTTCGCGGGTGCCCGGCAGACACGCTCTGCAGCTGCGGTGCCGTCATTCTCGCGTGGCGATCTCGACCTGCGCGAGTCTGTCTAGCTGCCGTTTTGACGGATCTGGATCTGTCAAAACAAACGAAATGTAACGGAAACTTTTAGAACAACAGATCCACAGTCCGTCACCATGACCGTCCCTAAAGACATTCCTGACAAGTGGTTCCCTATCGTTCTTCCACTGCAGCGGAAGAAACAGAACCAAGTCGCCGGCGGTTTAAAGAAAAGGAAAGGCAAAGGTACTGAAATGTGTTGCTAAACTTTTGTCTAAAACTCAAAACCATTTGATATATTAATGTAGGCTTTGTAATGCTGACATAAATAGATTCAATAGTGTCGACTAAAGGAAATATTTATAAGTAAATAGTTGAAAATTATTATAACCAGGGAACAATTCTTAATGTAGAAAATGTTTCTGTCAATGCCTTTCAGCCCTTCTCTGAATTTCCCTCATAAAAAAATATTCATGTTATGTTAATAAAAGTCTGTGCACTCTGTTGTCATGCTCATTCCCTCTGTCATTCCTTCATGATCCTCCTCTCTCATGTCACAGTCACTTCAACTATCCCACACACATTCACGTTCTGTTTCCATACTCCCCTTTCAAAGTTTTGAAATGTCCCCACCTCAAGGTGTATATTTGTGTTTAGATGAGCTCAACTTTGTCTTGTTTATGTGTGTGTGTGCATGTGTCACTCATCTCCCTGGACCTTCATTGTCTCACTTTAGAGTCTAGTCATTAATTAAATCCCAGCCTGTGCCACATAGTCATGCAAAGTCATTTCTACCTCACTGTTTGTCACTGTGCCAGACCCCTTTTACCCTGGCATCACCACTAGCCTCACTCTCACCTAGTTAGCCTTGCCAGCGGGGCTGATGGTGCGCCCCCCCCCCCCCCCTCTCTCTCTCGCTCTCTCTCTCTCTGTATGTGTGTGTGTTTGTGTATGTGTGTGTGTTTGCTAATGTGTGTTTAAACGGGGGAAAGTCACTTTGATGGAGCGTGGCCTGCTCTGTCTTTCTCCTGCTGCGTCATGGCTAACGCTAGCCAGAGCTCCCCTGGGTGCTGATCGTGCTGCTGAGCTGAGTTTGCCCTCGCAGTGGGAGGCACGCTAATGCTCCCCGAGGGAGCAGAGGGAATCCTGCGCTCTCTAGACATGATGATGACTTCAGTGCTTGCTCTGGTTTTTTATTTTTTTTTATTCATATATGTATATAATGTCTCCATACAGGAGACTTAATTTTTTTTTCAAGTAGAATCGTCATTAGACGATGTTGGCACTCTGAGATTATTCTGAATGAAGAGTGCGTTACAAATAAAATTAATTATTATTATTATTATTATAGACAATGTCTTGGGCAAAGCCTCTGTTTTGATGGTGGTACCAGTGGTGATGGTATAGGATTTGAATTGTGTTTGTCTGTGCACGGTGTGTGTGCACAGTGGCTGAAGGTTGACAGTGGCTCACTGCACTGCACTGCAAGTGCTGTGGCTGGTCTGCACACACTTCATGGTCACTCTCTGAGAAGTGCGTATGTCCTCTGAACACTGATGCAGTCATAAATACATGCTGCCCGCTTGAGACTTGCTCATCTAATGCGAGTGCCTCATTTAACCTTCATTTTTGCCAGTCATTTTGTTGTCTTGACCCAGTGAATCAACAAAATGAAGTGTAATGTTTCCTCAAGGTCAAACATTTAAAGGTTTTGTTTAAGTTTTAGGAACATTTGCTTACTGGGTTTAAGCACTCTTTCCTTGAGGGCGTTTTTTTTTCTTCTAAAAAGCTGTTCAGGAGCAGTGGTTTTAGGTCCATTTTTGTTTATTTGTGTATTTTTTCCCTCTTGCGCACTGAATAAATCATTAGAGAGCAAACCCCATAAAACTTCCCTCTGTGCCCGAGCTGAAGCTGCCGGAGGACAGTCCTTGATAGGCTGCCTTGGTAGACTGCTCTGGTAGGCTGTTGGTGATGTTTTATGACAGGCTGGCGGAGGCGCAGCGCTAGCCTCGTGTCTGGATCCTCTTGGAGGATGTCAGTGTTCCCAAACGTCCTCCGAAAAAAGAAAAAAAAGCAGTTAGGAGACGGGAGATGAGCCATAGCCTCCATCCATGGCATTGTTAATCAATTTTCTTGGCGCCAGTCGTCATGGTAGCTCTGCCCGGTCGGCAGCTAATCAGATCGGACAGCTGAAGATGGAGGGCTTGTGTAACAGCATGTGTGAGTGTGTTTTTTTAGTTTGGGTGACTTTCTCTGACCCAGTTTGCTGGCCATTCCCAGCCGGGCTAAACTTCCGTCAGTTGCTTTTCTGTCCTATTCATAACTCCACTGATTAAAAAACGCTGTTTAAATCTTAAATCCTGAAAGAAGTGGTTTGATCACAGTGTGCCGCCTAGTCCATCAGTGGCAGTGGACAAATGTGGCTGATGGCTGGTGGCCTCACATGGCTTCTTCCCACCTCTGAGTCAGTGACCCCTTTTCCTCTGCCTACCTGCACCCTGCTGTCCGCAGGCCTGATATTGGTCAGGCATCGCAGGGCCTCAAATCCCAACTGACCTACATTGAGAGGGCTGCCAAAGTAGCCTAGGTTGCTAAACCTGTGCATTAAGCTAAATTAGTTGCTGATGTAATGGTGTACGACGTAGCGCTTGACTAGTCACTTAGCATCCATCTTCCTTCTGCTGCTGCAGTGTCTCCTGTCTCAGATACAGGGCCAGTTCAGAATAGATCATGCTTTATGCAGATAGGCTCTTACAGGTCCTGTTCTGTTTTATTTTTTTTCCTCTTTTCAAAGGCCTGTCAAGATTTACACTTTCTAGTGGTGCGTGGAAGACATCTGCAGGCATTTGGGGAGAGTTGGCAGAGAAGCATTGTATAAAGATTGATTAGCTAACATTTTCTCTTTTTGAACACCATTTGCATTTAAGTTCCTGCCATAAGCCGCTGCATCATCTTGAAAAAGAGAAAAAAGTATCCACTGCTTTAAATTGTATGAGTTGCTCAAGACCTGGAATCTAATCGGAGTGATTGTTAGAGACAGAAATTGGTTAACTGTGATCCTTTCAGCAATCCTCTTACCATACCCTTATCACACACTCCCCGCCATGCATATATGCTTGACTCTACATGGCCGAGACATCTAAATATGTGAATTAGCGGGTGGCCTTGCGGTGTGGCTACAGCTAGGGGCCATCTGGAGGTTATTTCTGTCCACTGCTGCTGGCTGCTTTAATAGCAGCAGTGTTGTTAACTGCTCTGCATTGTCCCCAAGCCTGCTGACGGCAGAAAGCTCCTTTGAAAAAAAGCTTGTCACGTGCAGTAGCCCGCCTGCCAAGCGGACCCTGGCTGTGAAGCACTGGCACACTGCTGTTTGCTGGGAGTTGTGGCCATTTGATAGCATTACGCGGACCGCTGATGATAAAGTGTGACACTTCATTACTTTATATTATTGGGAACCTTTCAGCTGCCTCTTCAGAATATTCCCCCCTAATGGAACTGATGGTCGATGGATGTTATCTCTGAGGCCATTTGATGTGCTGTGTTATAGTGATGTGAAGGTTGTTGTTGCAGTGTTATGTGGTTGATATTTGTTTTTACCAGCACTGTGTGGTCATTGACCTCGTAGGGTTAATGTTGTGTCACCGTTGTTAATTGTGCAGTGTGGTCTAACTATTCATTACATGCTGCTTTGTGTGTGGTTATGGTATGGTAATTCATAATTTTGTCATGTCTTGGCCCTAGTATGAAGCTCATTGGCACCTCGTAGAGCATTCATCTGGCTTTTTCTCCACGCTTAGTGGCCAGCCACCGGTGGGCGCATACTGAAGGGCAAGGTCATGTGTCAGGGGGCCTCCCAGAGGCACCAGAGGCTGTTTGCTTATTTCAGCATCAGCAGCACCATCAGAGGAGTATGTCTGCGCTGATGGGGAGGATGTGTGAAGAGGATGATGTGGAGTGGTGCTCCGCTGTTTGGCCATACCCCTGTCACACTGTGAGAGTGTACTGTGGGGTTACGTGACGTGACCTGACACCCCAGTTTTGACCGCATTCTAACCCTTGCACAAACTCACAGACAGTCGCAAGCACGCACACACACACACACACACACACACACACACACTCCTATACACACACACACCTACATACACATATAGATACTCTCACATATTGTCACACACACATATATCATAGCTCTCTGGAGGATTAGCCGTATATGTATCATCATCAGTATGTATCATGGTATAGATTTGTGGCTTGCCAGCCTAAACATCATATGGCAGAATTGTCATCCACTGCAGAGTAACGCCGAATAAATGGCCCTATCATATTTATTTACAAATTACTAAACCGGTGGCTGCTGGGACACTGGCCATTTCATTTCATTTAAGGGGGATGAGGAAGGGGTAAGAAAGAAAGAGAGAGAGAGAGAGATGAAGAGGAAGGGAGGGAGGGAGGGAGAGATGTGCACATGTGAGGGGTGATCGGCAGAGGATGAGTCAGGAAGAATGGGCACGTGCCGACAGAGCACAAGCGGGAGGGGCGGGGGGGAGACGAGTGAGGGAGAGAGAGAAGAGGGCAAGAGAGAAGAGCGCTTAGAGGGAGGGAACGAGGATGAGGGAGGAAAGGAGAAGAGGGAGCCTGTCTGTCTGTCTGCCTGCCATCCTCAGTACGGGCTCAGAGGATGGGTCAGGCAGCGGTATGACAGAAGGCCCCTCCTGTCTGCGGAGAGAGAAAGAGGGAAAAGGTCACAGAGGCAGATGTTTTTTAATTCCTCTCCCTCACGTACACAGGTGCTTAGACACAATGCATCGCCACGATTGCAGACCCTCGGTTCGTGTTTTCCATATGATATATAGTATACAAAACGGCTTTTATTCTCAAAATATATGATAGTATTAGTTAAGTGGTACCTCTCTTGTGTGTGTGTGTGTGTGGTGTGAGTGTGTATGTAGAAGAACCGACCAGTCATAGGCTGTTTGGCCAATCAGAATGAGGGTACTGTCTTGTATCGGGCAGCAGCGTGTCTTTATAAAGCGTTTAGTTATTTCACGCCTCAGTGGCTTCACCAGTACACAGCCTGCTAATGCATCTCATTGACCCGGGCTAAAGGCTCTTCATTAGACTAAACACGCTGGCCGAGTGTTGGACACCGACACCGCTGCACATCAGTGTGCACATGCCTACAATGCACGTGGTCCACAGCTTTCCCTGCAAATGCTACATAGCCTATGCTCTTGTGAAGTCGTGTCAAATCTTATTTTATGTTTCCTTACTTTTTTTATTCGTTGATCTTTAAAGAGTAACACACTGATTCTGTTCTGTTTCTTATGAAATTAAAAAGGCTGGATATGACTAAATCAAATTAATCGTAGCGTCCTAAGGCACATTAAGATTCCCTTTGGACCTGAAAACTTAAGTGAGTGATTAAGCATTGAGCATTAAGCATTGGCTGCCAGCCGCTTTAGCTCGTTAGTGCAGGTTGTTGTTGTTGTTGTTGTTTTTGTTTTCTGGGGCTGCTGCTGTGTTTCTCATCCCAGCGTCCTTGGAAAAAGCCAGAGAGGACAGACACATAAAAAGTGCTTAATGGACCTTAAAAGAGAGGTGACCATTTCTCTCTCTCTCTCTCTCTCTCTCTCTCTCTCTCTCTCTCTCTCTCTGTCTCTTCCTCTCTCCTTTCCTATTTTTTTATTCTCTGCACCACAGACTCTCTCTCTCTCTGTCTCTCTCTCTCTCTCTTGCTCTCTGCCTCACCATCCATCTCTGGGCTGGACCATTATGTCACAGTTGGCCAGTGGACAGGTGACTTAATGCACTGCAGGGTTTGGCAGGAGGGAAAGAGATAAAAGACAGCGCCAGATGAAAAGGGAAGGAGTGCTGCCATCAGACCTGATTACTCACACAGCCACGGATGGAAAGAGAGAGATATAGAGGGAGAGAGAGAGATAGAGAGAGATAGAGATAGAGGGAGAGAGAGTGAGCGAGAGAGAGAGAGAGGTGTGACCTTGGGGAGAGAGAAAGAAAGAAAGGATCTGAAAACAAACAAGGGAGGTGGGATAAACGAGTGATGATCTGAGGAGAGGAATGCTCTCAAGGAGAGGTGATAGTGCAGTCCAAGAGGAGTGTGGGGGGGGGGGGGGATGGGGCAGAAAAGGACGACAGAATAACCTCCCATAAGAAAGATGATGAAGTAGGCAATTACTAAAGACAGGTGGAATGCTTAATATAGAATGAGAGAAGAGAGAGTAGTTGGCAAAGGAAAACACAATGTAAATGTGTAGATGAATAAATATAGAAATGTTAGAAATGTGTGTGTGTGTGTGTATGTGTGTGTGTTCATATGTAAAACAAAGAAAAACAAAGACTCCTTGGCAGGTTGAAGGAAACACACACTCAGCACAGTAAACCAATCAGCTGGGTTGAGCACTTGAAGGTCATAGAGGAGAGAGGGCTGTGCTGTGCTGTGAGGGGCTACCATGATGTGTTGGCCTTTGAAAATGGAATGAACTAATGGCCAGTATTATAGGCTAGCCTTTATAGTGTTGTTGTTCTGTGTGTGTGTGTGTATGTGGTGTGTGTGCATGTGCATGTGCACGCAGATAGAACTAGAAGTCTGACCGTTATTATTACTGTGTTATTTGGGGTTTGGGTTTGCTTCTGTGAGTGTGTTTGGATCAGTTTGGATCAGTTTGAGTGTCAATTGAAGTATCTCTGTCTCTGAGTCTCTGTCTCTGAGTCTGTCTCTGTCTCTGAGTCTCTGTCTCTGTCTCTGTCTCTGAGTCTCTGTCTCTGAGTCTGTCTCTGTCTCTGAGTCTCTGTCTCTGTCTCTGTCTCTGTCTCTGAGTCTGAGTCTGTCTCTGAGTCTCTGTCTCTGTCTCTGAGTCTCTGTCTGAGTCTGTCTCTGAGTCTCTGTCTCTGTCTCTGTCTCTGAGTCTCTCTGAGTCTTTCTCTGAGTCTTCTCTGTCCTGTCTCTGAGTCTCTGTCTCTGAGTCTCTGTCTCTGTCTCTGTCTGACCTGCTCTGAGTCTGTCTCTGTCTCTGACTCTGAGTCTGTCTCTGAGTCTCTGAGTCTCTGTCTCTGAGTCTCTGTCTCTGTCTCTGAGTCTGTCTCTGAGTCTGTCTCTGAGTCTCTGTCTCTGAGTCTCTGTCTCTGTCTCTGAGTCTGTCTCTGTGTCTCTGTCTCTGAGTCTGTCTCTGTCTCTGTCTCTGTCTCTGTTTTGTGTTGTTTGGTTTATGTAATGCTCTTTGAAGTTTACATACAGAACGGGTTTCCACCGGCCTGTTGGGTTATGTTTATTATTTGGACATTGGGATAGAAGTGTGTGTGTGTTTGCGTGCGTAAGCTTGCACACATGACTTCTGTGCCTGTCCTAGCTCAAGCAGACTGTCCCCGGGTCAGTCAGTTCATTTCGGAAAAAACTCTCATCCATATTACATTAGCAGGGAGTACCAAGTCTCCCCGACTCCGGGAGACACCGGGAGATTGAGCCATGCTCTGACAGATAGGGGGGGCATAGAGGAGAACATGGAGGAGTTTTGGAGTGATATGGGTATCACAAGAAAGAGAGGCTCGGCAAAGAGGTTAGAGTTAAAGAGGTGTGTTTTGTGTTGTTGTGTTTTTGTGTTTGGGTGTACAGGGGGGGATTCCAAGAACGTGGTTTAGTGACAAACCTGGGTAAGTTAACACAGAGTAAGTGGTAAAGCTCCTAATAGAAGAGCCCTATGTCTTTGTTTTGTTTTGCTAGGAGAATGAAGCCATAGGGCTCTTATTTTAGGAGGTTTACCACTTATTCCCGAGTTAACCCACCCAAGTTAGTCACTAAACAGATTTGAGAAACGGCCTTAATGTTATGTTCATTTTGCTGTCCCCTCAGAGATGGGCAGGAAGTGACATTCTGTGGTGTGGTTTGAAAGAAGACCAGAGAAAGGGTAGGAAATGGGTAGAGGTTTATTTCTGCATGTACATATTTGAGACACAAACGTGGGAGCGTTTGCACATGCCTGCTCGTGTGTAGTGAAAGCTGCCTTTTTAGAGAAATGAAAGATGATGGTGCACGTTTTGACACAGCGGGGTCTATTTTCTTCCCCTGTGGTTAGCCGGGCTCTGACTCACACACACACACACACACATAGACACACCACACACACACACACACATGCAGCTGTCTGCAGCACCACCACTGAAACTGACCCCCTGCAGGGGAACTCATGTCAGGTCATGTTGCACTTCCTGTTGGCGTGTGGAGGAAGGGGGTATTCCTGTACTGGAAATTCCAAGATAGGCCCTTTGATCGGCATTGGCACAACATAACTGTCTTTCTTTTTATCATAGCATTGCAATAGCTGAGAGGGGACAGACATGGGACCTGTGCACGGGCCAGGTCATGGCATACTGCGCACGGTCAGAATATAAAAACTACCTTTGCCCCATTTGGTTTTTGTTTTGTTTGAGAAGGGTTCAAATCCCAAACTCCTAACTGCAGTGTCCTTGGGGAGGATTGTGCCCCTCCTGTTCTGGACGGGTGGGTTGACGCCTTGCATGGCTGCCTTTGCCATCAGTGTATGAACACACACTGTATGTGTGAATGAGGGAGTTGTGAGGCACTCCTCATGAAGAGCTTTGGGTCCTCAGAGGAGTGGAGCAGCATTCTATAAAAGTGGTCCAGTATGGAGAATAACTCTGTGGAGTTCAGGAGTCATGGCAACACTGTGATTGGTGTAATAACTCTGTGGAGTTCAGGAGTCATGTCAACACTGTGATTGGTGTAATAACTCTGTGGAGTTCAGGAGTCATGGCAACACTGTGATTGGTGTGTTTCCTCTTTGTGGAGTACAGGAGTCATGTCAACCCTGTGATTCGTGTGTTTCCTCTTTAATGTCAAAGTAATGTCAAGCACGTCCTGTGCACAGTTTGACTTACTGGTAAGTTATCCATTGTTGTGTGTGTTGTACATCAGCTATATACGGTTGGCTGGTAGGCTGTAATCCAACCCCGCTGACCTTAGCCAAACATATCCTCTCTATGTCTTATGTTGACCTTTGACCTTCAGGGCCCCACTGGCGATGGAGGAGGATGATGCTGCGTGCCTGTTTCCTTGATGAGATGCGTAACTGGCTGTGTGTGGGTCCAGTGCCAGTGAAGCTGGCGGTTTTGGACCGATGACATAAGCCACTGAAACCCAATTACAGTTCTGTGTGTGTGTGTGTGTGTGTGTGTGTGTGTGTTGTGTGTGTGTGTGTGTGTTTGCAGTGCATACCATGTCTAGGGTGTCATTGATTTTGATTTGAATTCAATTAGCATCCTAATCACCAGCCTGTGCTTGTGCATTGTTCTGGTCTGAAAAGACCAAAGCGAGCGAGGCAGACTCATCGATCCAGGCCTGACTAATGGTTCCAGAGCAGAAGGGATGACAGACTGAAGGCGGGCAGGGGGACCTCAGGGGGGCTTGCATGGTTGGGCTTTTGGATTTGTGTCAGTGGCCATTTGTTTCATTTTAGGGGGAATGAAGTGGATTAGAGTGAGATTGTGGGCTGGTGGTGAAATTGAGTGTTTGTTTTTTCTCTCTGCAGAGGAGGAGAGGAAGGTGCGAGCCAATGACAGAGAGTATAATGAGAAGTTCCAGTATGCGGTAAGACACACACACACACACACACACACACACACACAAACATATGCACATACACACACACACACACACACACACACACACACACACACACACACACACACAAACATATGCACATACACACACACACACAACACACACATACACACACACACACACACACACACACATTTGCACATTCACACACAGACTTTCCGACCAAATTACTATGATTTGTGTCCTCTTAATTTGTGTTCCACTACTGTCTTTCCCTCCTCTTTCTCTCTCTCTCCCTGCAGAGTAACTGCATCGTGACCTCAAAGTATAATATCGTCACCTTTCTGCCGGTCAATCTCTTTGAGCAGTTCCAGGAAGTGGCCAACACCTACTTCCTGTTTCTACTCATACTGCAGGTAAATATGTGTGTGTTTAGATTCAGTATTCAGTGTACACTTGAGAGATATTGTTCTTCGTTCCAGACCCCTGTCTCGCTCTCTCTCACACACACACACACACACACACACCCATATACGCAGAAACTTGAGCAGGGTAGACAATGCAGGGTGCTGCGGCCCGCCGTGTGAAGGATAGATGTTATGTAACCTGAGAGAGAACAGATAGAGGTTGGATGAGGACAGACAGAGAGAGAGAGAGAGAGACATAGTCGAAATGAAAAGAGAAAGATGTAGAAGGATAGAATGAGATGGGATGGATGGATGGATGGATGGATGGAGGAATGGGTAGTGAAATAAAGTTAATCAGGTTAGGCAAACGGTTGGTTTCATGTTGTTACAGGTTTGTCTATACTATGTCTTGTCCATCAATACACTATCTGTCTAAAGAAGTTAGACCTATATAACTCCTGTAAATATGAGTGCACGTGTGCGTGTGTGGTGAAGGTGAAGGTGAAGGCTTGACTTGGAAAACAGCTGAGCTGTGTGTGGTTTGGTTGTGCTTGTGTTGCATGTTCCTAAGCCCTGAGAATGAAGCGCTCTTTAAAAGCCTGCCTGCCCACTCTAAAGGACTGGGGGTCTATTTTAAACACGCTGCTCTCTGTGGTTCCATCAGTGCTGCTGGCCATTTAGAGACACTTAACACACCCACAAAACCTAACTCTTTCTCTC
>NC_045162.1:8437734-8442734 GCF_900700415.2 Clupea harengus | reverse complement strand
ACATTCAGCCCATACATTCAGCCCATACATTCAGCCCATACATACAGCCCATACATACATACAGCCCATACATACATACAACCCATACATACAACCCATACATACATACAACCCATACATACAACCCATACATACGTGTTTGAAAACAATTAAATAACCCATCTTTGCCAATCTGATTCTGGTATACAAAGAGAGAGAGAGAGAGAGAGAGAGAGAGAGAGAGAGAGAGAGAGAGAGTTATAGTAAATAGTGTTTTTGGGTGTTGGAGAATAAGGGAGGCAGAGAGCCAGAAACAGATGAGCGTATATTTGGAAAGGAGGTTGTTTTAAAGGACAGGAGACTTGCCTGTTGACACTTCAGTCCAGATTGACGTCCATTCAATGGCTCTGCTCCATCATGCCGTCATATGGTTGAGCTGAACTGGACTGAATCAGAGTGCCCTAGAGGGCGTTAACACAGCCATTATCCACCTGTCTGACCACCTGAGGAAAATTATTACTCACTTTTCCCGGACACTTGTTAATTATGAGTCTCAAAATGAATCAGCAGTGTGTGTGTGTGTGTGTGTGTGTGTGTGTGTGTGAACTTGTGCGTTAATGAATACAGGAGGTCACATACTGAGTGAAAGTGTTCCCATGAAGGCCACCAATCACCTCTATGTTCTCCTCCTTATCTCTGATTGGCTGCAACCTGCTATAGACACCAATGACCAGCCTTCCCCTCCTCTCTGTTGGGTGGATTCTGATTGGATTTATGTTGTCAGCTTGACCTGCTGTTGTTTGGCTTTTGTGTTGCCCTGTTTGTTTGTTTGTTTATTTACATATTTTTGTTTTGTTTGTCCATGTTTTCCTCAGAGCTCCTTGTGCAGGTAAGACGTAGCCCCCCTGCCCCCCTGCCCGCCCTGTCCCTGTCCCTGAAACTCACCCAGATAACCCACTTAACTCCTCTAAACCAGATCTCAACCAGATAACCCACTGTGACCACATTAACTCTGCAGCCAGACTTACTTCACTCACCTCACATGACTGTGTGTGTGTGTGTGTGTGTGTGTGTGTGTGTGTGTGTGTGTGTGTGTGTGTGTGTGCGTCTGTCTGTGATTGGCGGTTTGGGTGTGGTGTTGGGGTTTGGGTGTGGTGTTGGGGTTTGAGTGTGGTGTTGGGGTGTTGTGGTGTTGGAGTGTTGGGGTGTTGGGGTTTAAGTGAGGTGTTGGGGTGTTGGGGTTTGAGTGTGGTGTTGTGTTGGGGTGTTGGAGTGTTGGGGTTTGAGTGTGGTGTTGTGTTGGGGTGTTGTGGTGTTGTGGTGTTGGGGTTTAAGTGTGGTGTTGTGTTGGGGTGTTGGGGTGTTGGGGTTTAAGTGTGGTGTTGTGTTGGGGTGTTGTGGTGTTGGGGTTTGAGTGTGGTGTGTGGTGTTGGGGTGTTGTGTTGTGGTGTTGGAGTGTTGGGGTTTGAGTGTGGTGTTGGAGTGTTGGTGTTGGAGTGTTGGGGTGTTGGGGTTTGAGTGTGGTGTTGGAGTGTTGGGGTTTGAGTGAGGTGTTGTGTTGTGGTGTTGGGGTACAGGGGTTTGAGTGTGGTGTTGGGGTTTGAGTGTGGTGTTGGGGTGTTGGGGTTTGAGTGTGGTGTTGGAGTGTTGGGGTTTGAGTGTGGTGTTGTGTTGGGGTGTTGGGGTTTGAGTGTGGTGTTGGAGTGTTGGGGTTTGAGTGTGGTGTTGTGTTGGGGTGTTGGGGTTTTGGGGTTTGAGTGTTGGGGTTTGAGTGAGGTGTTGTGTTGGGGTGTTGGGGTGTTGGGGTTTGAGTGTGGTGTTGGAGTGTTGGGGTTTGAGTGTGGTGTTGGAGTGTTGGGGTTTGAGTGAAGTGTTGTGTTGTTGTTGTGTGTGGGGTGTTGGGGTGGGTTTGAGTGAGTGTTGTGTTGTGGTGTTGGGGTTTGAGTGTGTTGGGGTTTGTGTGTGTTGGGGTTTGAGTGGGGTGTTGGGGTTTGAGTGTGGTGTTGGAGTGTTGGGGTTTGAGTGTGGTTTTGGGGTGTTGGGGTGTTGGGGTTTGAGTGTGGTGTTGGAGTGGGGTTTGAGTGAGGTGTTGTGTTGTTGTGTTGGGGTGTTTGGGGTGTTGGGGTTTGAGTGAGGTGTTGGGGTTTGAGTGTGGTGTTGGGGTTTGAGTGTGGTGTTGGGGTGTTGGGGTTTGAGTGTGGGTGTTGGGGTTTGAGTGTGGTGTTGGAGTGTTGGGGTTTGAGTGTGGTGTTGTGTTGGGGTGTTGGGGTTTGAGTGTGGTGTTGTGTTGGGGTGTTGGGGTTTGAGTGTGGTGTTGGAGTGTTGGGGTTTGAGTGTGGTGTTGTGTTGGGGTTTTGGGGTTTGAGTGTTGGGGTTTGAGTGAGGTGTTGTGTTGGGGTGTTGGGGTTTGAGTGTGGTGTTGGAGTGTTGGGGTTTGAGTGTGGTGTTGGAGTGTTGGGGTTTGAGTGAAGTGTTGTGTTGTTGTGTTGTGGTGTTGGGGTGTTTGGGGTGTTGGGGTTTGAGTGAGGTGTTGTGTTGTTGTGTTGTGGTGTTGGGGTTTGAGTGTGGTGTTGGGGTTTGAGTGGGGTGTTGGGGTTTGAGTGTGGTGTTGGAGTGTTGGGGTTTGAGTGGGGTGTTGGGGTTTGAGTGTGGTGTTGGGGTTTGAGTGAGGTGTTGTGTTGTTGTGTTGTGGTGTTGGGGTGTTTGGGGTGTTGGGGTTTGAGTGAGGTGTTGGGGTTTGAGTGTGGTGTTGGGGTTTGAGTGTGGTGTTGGGGTGTTGGGGTTTGAGTGTGGTGTTGGGGTGTTGGGGTTTGAGTGTGGTGTTGGAGTGTTGGGGTTTGAGTGTGGTGTTGGAGTGTTGGGGTTTGAGTGTGGTGTTGTGTTGGGGTGTTGGGGTGTTTGGGTTTGAGTGTGGTGTTGGAGTGTTGGGGTTTGAGTGAGGTGTTGGAGTGTTGGGGTTTGAGTGTGGTGTTGGAGTGTTGGGTTTGAGTGTGGTGGGGTGTTGGGGTGTTGGGGTTTGAGTGTGGTGTTGGAGTGTTGGGGATTGAGTGAGGTGTTGGAGTGTTGGGGTTTGAGTGTGGTGTTGGAGTGTTGGGGTTTGAGTGTGGTGTTGGGGTGTTGGGGTTTGAGTGTGGTGTTGGAGTGTTGGGGTTTGAGTGAGGTGTTGGAGTGTTGGGGTTTGAGTGTGGTGTTGGAGTGTTGGGGTTTGAGTGTGGTGTTGGGGTGTTGGGGTTTAAGTGGGGTGTTGGTTGGTGGTGGTGGTGTGCTTAAGGTGTGGAGTAGGTAAGCTTTTGGGGATTTGTTTGCTGCATGGGTAAACTGTCTGTCTACCCATCTGTCTGTCTGCCTCTCTGTTTATCTGTCTGTCTCTATCTTCCTCTCTATCTCTCATCTCCATGTGTATTGATCTGCGAACAAAATGGCTGTGTAAAACATGTCTGTGTGTGTCTCTCTCCCTCACCCTGTGATTGGACCTCAGTGTGGAGGTGATCCGACTGGGCCACAGCTACTTCATCAACTGGGACCGCCGCATGTTCTGTAGCCGTAGCAACACGCCGGCAGAGGCCCGGACCACCACGCTGAACGAGGAGCTGGGACAGGTGGAGTACATCTTTAGCGACAAGACCGGCACCCTCACCCAGAACATCATGACCTTCAACAAGTGCTCCATCAATGGCCATGCTTATGGTACACACACACACACACACATACTCACACAAACACACACACACACACACACACACACACACACACACACACACACACACACACACACATACTCACACATTCTCACACACACACCTCACCCAGAACATCATGACCTTCAACAAGTGCTCCATCAATGGCCATGCTTATGGTACACACACACACACACACACACACACACACACACACACACACACAAATACACACACACACACTCACACATACTCACACATTCTCACACACACACCTCACCCAGAACATCATGACCTTCGACAAGTGCTCCATCAATGGCCACGCTTATGGTACACACACACACACACACACACACACACACACACACACACACCACACACACACACATACACACACACACACACACATACCAACACACATACTCACACAAACATTCAGACACCCACACACACAGACCTGCACACTCACCCAGAACATCACCCAGAGCTTCAACAAGTGCTGAATCAGTGGCATGCTTATGGTGCACACACACACACTCACACACACACACACACAACACACACACACACACACACACAGTAGTTCCCTTCTTGACTGTGTGTGTGTTATTTCCACAGGTGATGTGGATCCTGTTGGACCCCAGGGCAAGGTGAGAAGCGCTCTTTTCACTTAATGGCCTTCTGACACACTTAACAAATACATAGTTCTCCTTATTTACCCTTTAATTCTTTCTTCCTCTCACTCTCTCTCTTTCATCACTCCCTTTCTCTCTCTCTCTCTCTCTCTTTCATCACTCCCTTTTTCTCTCTCTCTCTCTCTCTCTCTCTCTCTCTCTCTCTCTCTTTCCCCCCATCAGAGGCCACAGCCCCTGGACTTCTCCGTGGGGAACCCGCTGGCTGACGGGGGTCTGTGTTTTTACGACGCGTCCCTGCTGGAGGCGGTGAGGACGGGCGATCCGGCCGCTCAAGAGTTCTTCAGGCTGCTCTCGCTCTGCCACACCGCCATGAGCGAGGAGAAGAGAGAGGGTGAGAGAGAGGGAGAGGAGAGGAGAGAGAGAGAGAGAGAGAGAGAGAGGAAAAGAGAGAGGGTGAGATAGAGGAACGGGGAGAGAGAGGGAAGCTGTGTGAGAGAGAGAGAGGAATGAGAAATACTCTACCTACTCTACAACCTCTGATGTACCTATGTATTAATTTAATTCATAAAAATCTGTCTGTTTCTCTGTCCGTTTGTCCTTCCCTCTGTGTCTCTCCATCCCTCCTCCCCCTGTGTCTGTCCATCTCTTTTCCACACTATGTCCCTTCCTCTTTCCCTCTCTCCTCATCTCTCTCTCTCCCTTTCATTCA
>NC_045162.1:8420234-8435234 GCF_900700415.2 Clupea harengus | reverse complement strand
ATAACACACCTGCTACATTCTCCTCAGACCACCTGTCTGCACTGAGGTCTCTGTTTGCCTGTCTACGCATGAGTGAGTGTGTGTGTGTCTGTTTGCTTCCCCTTTATGTCTGAATGACCAAGTCTCTTTCTGTCTTACCAAGTGTCTCTTTCTGTGTAAGTGGAGCAACTCTGCCCCCTGTGGTAGCTTGGTGTACCTGCACCATCCTGGTGGTTTCGAATGTTGCAATTTAGCATTGTCCAGCTTTGAGGAAGAGCTGCATTATGTGCTTGTTTCTGGGATCATGTTTCAGATAAATATAGACATAGACTTAGATGTACACATAGACAGGATGATTCTTGTAGGTCACTTAAAACTGGGTTTTAGGGTTTAAAATAAATCTGTGGGGTGAAGTTCTGTCTTGGGTGTGATAGGTGTGAAGGCATATGTGTATAAGGCACTGCAGACAGCAAGGCCTGGGCCCACAATAACCATTTGGATGCTAATGACCGTGGTGTCATGGGCCATGCCATTTAGTTAGGTCACAGACAAAGGCAGATTGGAAACATTTGTCAAAACATAAAATAGTGTAAGCAATGTCAGGAAATAAACACTAAGATCTTTCAATCTTTGAATCTTTCAATCTTTTCAATCTTTGAAGCTATCACAATTTATTGGATGACATCCATATGTTGCAACTGAAAAGTACATGAAGCAGGGTAAAGCAAGGTGTTTTCAAGCTTAAATCACACCAGAACAATAGTCATTGCACCATAATGTTATCTGTGAGATCTGGGCTTTGAAGCAGAGGCTGCAGCATTAGCATCTACAAGAAAAGGAAAATGCCACAGACCACAAAACAAACAACAAAACAATACACAGAATAACAAAATAAAAGAACTGAGAGTGGGTGTTTGATTTATCTCAGAGTAAAAACGGTCCATTGAAAGAAATGGAAAGCTTTATAGTAGTGGCATGACTGTAATTGTTTACTACGGAAGCATCTAGATTATTCTTTTTGGGTGGGGGCTTTATAAAAGACAATAAAAGGAAATGTGCCAGACAGCAATGACACATTTACAATGTTAAGCACGTCTACTAAGCTACTAAGGGTTGAAACACACATTTGAAAAGTTGGTAAGCAAAGTATCGAAGCAGCATGTGAAAGAGTTGCAGTTCTGTACTGATGTTGTACTGAGTTTCATTGTCCATCAAGCTAAATTCTCTGTGTTGCTCCTAAGTCCAAATGTTGAGCTGTGAAGGGACCGGCATTTGAGATTTATAGTTAATAAGGATATGCCATAGTCAATAACTCAATGTTTCTTATACCTAGTTATAAATGTTACTTTTATTTGGATTTAACTAGCATGTAAGCATTCCTGGGTAAATATACTTGGTTTTGACCTGGGGAGTGAGGTGTGACATTGCTCTCACCTCCCCCCCCCAGGTCGAAACAAAGAACCTTGTCTCCAGGACCTATTTGAATAGATGGTAACACCCCTTAATGTCGAATTATACTTCTGCGTCGGTGTCCGTCCTCTTTACGGATGGGCGGAGAAACGGATTTGGACGGATCCGGACATACTGTTTTTGATTTATACTTCTCTGACGGCTGTGGGTGTTGAAAACAATTCACCGCCAGAACAGTAGGTGGAGCAACGTTTTTTGGTCGCAGACGAGCTACCCCGTGACGTCTTTGTATGAAAGAATTTGTTGATTTAATCTCCCACCTCCCACTAGCAAGACACTTGATTTAGAGCAACAGGTGTAGTCACATGGGTCTTTGAGACACACTGCATTATAATGAAGAGTGTGTCTAACGCTATATATTCACTTGAAAAGGCAAACTTATCTCCATCATGGTATTATTTGTGGGGAAAAAATAGTAGCAATCTATAACAAAATCATATGCTTCTCTTACATACACTATAGAAACTATTAAAAAACAATTCAATTAAATGAATACTATCTTATTTTCTTGGGTATTTTTGTCATATTCAGATTTGCAATGATGATTGCTGGGTAATATGTATGCTGTTGTCCAATGTCAAGTCTCTATTTGATCATGTGATGAGACAATATGATAGTTTAGGCGCAACATCTGAACGTCAAGACCGACAAGCTGACTGAGCAAATAAATATCTGTGACAACGCGAATACAGGAGGCAAACTAGTATCATGGAAGAAGTTAAAAATAAACTGTAATCTGGAGAGTTTAAAACAATACAAAACGAGGGGGAATCTATTGTATGGAGATATTTCTGCTTAGTAGTCAATGCGGATTCTATGGATTAAACATCGAAGGTTGGGGGGAGAGAGATGAACGTCTGAACGTCAAGACCGACAAACTGACTGAGCAGGGCCAGAGGGGAAGCACACCTGCAAGCCGAAAACAATGGCTTTCAAACATAAGCGTGATAAGGCATTGAACATTCCATATTTAAATATCTTAGTCAGGTCAACGTGTCTGCTTCACATGCTTCTCCCTTGTACGTCGCTTTGGACAAAAGCGTTTTTGAGAGTAAAATAAATCACATTTAGAATAATAGCCTTCTTCCTGTGTGCGGGAATTTGTTTATGTCCTAGCTGTGACAACACGATTACAGGAGGCAAATTGGTATCATGGAAGAAGTTAAAAAGAACTGTCATCTGGAGAATTTAAAACAATACAAAACGAGGGGTAATCTGTATGGAGATATTTCTGTAGTCAATGCGGATTCAATGGATTAAACCTCGATTGTTGGACTGTGTAGATCGTTTTATAACGAACTTTGTGCACTTAAAGTTTTTTTTAAAAAGAAACTGTCATCTGGAGATTTCAAAACGACACTCGAGGGGAAATTTACTGTATGGAGATATTTCTGTCGGATGGCATCATAGTCCATGAGGATTCTAATGAGTCTGTTTGATATGTCCAATGTAAGAAGTGTGACGCTTTAATGAAATATGATTGATGCCATCCTCTTTCTCCACAACATGGATTAAACCTCGATGGTTGGACTATGTAGATACTTTTATAACGAATGTGGCCGTGTACTTACATTTTTCAAGAAAAAAGATGATCTTCAATGATAAGACTTGTTTTATTCGTGCCTCTTCTGGTGTAGCATATAACGTGAGTTTTATTTAGGCATATCAGATGCATAGCGTGTGTAATGTGTAGGCCATTTCATTCCGTTCTTGCAATGTGAATAATTCATTTCAATATGCTTATCTCCCTTTTGTGCGCGCTTGTGCGTTTAACAGGGCTTGTTTGTGTGAGCGAGTGCATTTATCATTCATCTGTTGATGCTCGAGTTTAATAAAGGCAGGCTATTCTTAAGAAACGTATGTAAATGTGTCAGTAGTATGAACAGTTGAGACATTGACTCATTGGGGTTCGGACTAAATATTGTACTTGCTGTCGGGCTCGGGTCGGGGTGGGACACGTCAGCGCGATAAGGCATTGAACATTCCATATTTAAAATATTGTGACGTGCCGGCATAGTCGCCCCATAATGCCGTGCGGCGGGCACATACTTTTCTCTATGTGATGCACTTGCGCTCAACGATGTTCTTTAACAATGTTCCTTACTGTTCTAATTGCATGTCGTTGTTCTGTGTTGGGACGGAGTTTATACAGGTGTGTGACGGTAGCACAGTCTGTTTGTGATAACTTGTAGCAGGGCATAAAGCCCGTGCCATTTTGACATTGTATTGTGTGTAGTGTTTAATTAAAAGCCATAACAAATATTCCACACTTCCGTGATTTGTTACAATATCTTAATAAGTAGTGAAGTCAACGTGGATTCTATGGATTACATTTGTTTATTGACACATCTTTTCAGGACGGCCACAGCGCTTTAAAACGACGTGTTTATAAGTTACATTATTCAAAGATTGAACATAAAAGGCGAGATAATCGCCAGGTGTAGGCCTACTTTCTCATTATGTGTGTGTGTTAGTGTTTGTAATACAATGGTGTTGGCTGCAAGTTAACGCCACTTCACGTTAATGTTAGCTTTTGTATATGAGCATTCATTTCAACTGTTCCATCATCTGAAATATCACGGTGTCGAAAAACAAACCTTTGATCTAAACAGAATATTCAGTATGGAATGGGAATATTTCAGAGCAGTATCTTCTATCGCGTTTGACAAATATGCTCCGATTGCTGTGATGTCTCCTGTGAGAATGGGATAGTATTCTCTCCTGTGAATTCGCGGTCATTTGAGCGTCCTTATAAGTGTTTCAGAAATATCTTCAGACCTCTTCTGTTATGTTTGTTCATAATCAACAAGAAGAAGCTTGTGAGACGGTCTACAGGCTATTCATAAAAAACATACGTAAATGTGGCATTAGTATGTACAGTTGAGACATTGACTATGTCTGGTTGGATTCCGACAATATATTTGATTGGCTGTCTGGCTCGGGCACTACTCTGTCGGACGCAGGCCGGGCTCGGACAGAAATATTCGGCTGATCCACACTCTATAACAGAATAGGAACAGATAGGGAATGAAACAGGAAATGTGAGATTCCGGAAATTATGTCGTTCGGAAATGATTTCGTTAGCGGACCAATCACAGCCAAGGGGGTATCCGGGGGTATCCGTCGCTATCCGTTCGTATCCGAAAAAGTTACAAAAATCGAGAGGTGCACGTCGGTGTCCGTCCAGCTCTCCGAAGGGCTCGGATGGGCGTTCCACCACGGGGAAGGGTGTTGCCAAGGCGTGGCTATGTGTCCGTCTCCGTCCAAACGGATGACTATAAATTAAGCATTAATATCAGTGTATTTAACAGACTGTCCCTCAAGGGATAATCAGATATGCTGAGGTGAAGCGCTGTGAGGGAGTGTGGATCTTCAAGTCTCTGTCTCACAGTGGTCGGCCGCCATTGTTCAAGATTACGTAAAACCTGATTCATGACTGACAAATCTAAGACTGGATCTCCAATATATGGTATAAAATGATATCCTATTAGCTGCTAGTAACTGAGGGGATGTGTGCAGGGGGAGAAGCCTGAACACCGGAGGGAAGGGGTGTCTGTGCTGTCGAGTTTCGAAATCTGACTTGCAGCTTAGTCATTGTACCTTACTGTACCTGTTATTATTACCTGGCAGAGAGTTGCCCCTCAGGGGAAGGGTGACCTGGGTCAGCTCTAGATGTTGACACAGGTGCTTGTGCTTGTCACACATGCTGTGCTTCAGGGAAGGGTTCTTCTAATGATCGTTCAGGTCACGATACAGTTCAGACTTTTTACAGAATGCCCCTCAAGCACATTCCCTATTCTCCATTCTCGTATTCTAGAGATCTGTTCCTGTCAGTCTCGCGTACGGCTGCGGGCATTATTTAACGGAAGGCGCAACCATTTCAGGTCAGGACTTGCAGTTGATGTACTGTAGATTCCCCTTGGTCTGTGGCGTCCAATATTTACTTGAGATAACCATCCCTCATTCGAGTCGGCCAAATGTCCTGCATTCTTTCCCCCATTGTTTCTCCAAACCCTCTGAGACCAGCTCCTTCATCCTCTCCTTTTTAGAGGCGGTGAGCGCTGCCAGCTTCCAGCTATTGTGAGAAATGACGCGCCACTCTTCTGCCTCCGTGGGCCTCGTTTGCCAAGTTTACCTTATGTTGATGAAAGACAGGGAGGGATGTGAGAACGAGTCCATTACCCCCCCTCAGACAGGAACTCAGGGCATGTTTGGGTCTCCCCTCTGGAGGTGGGATGGGAGAGAAGCAGATAGACAAACAACAGCGGCGGCGCTAGTTCAATGCCGGGAGGTTCAGCTGGGTTAATTATGTCCTGATCATATCGCAGTCCTCCATATATAGAATTTTACTGCTCCGAACATGTTACCTCTGCTGATGACTGCAGATTTGGAATGATAAGGAGGGGAGGTGGCTGCTTGGCAGATGGGATCAGGAAATGATGGCAGCCATAGTGGAAATTTGGGGAAAATGTTAATTTCCTTTGGTGTGTGTGTAGCTGAGTGTGCCACAATGCGGGCCTAAAAATACTGGCAATAGTAGTGCTAGTCAAGATTCTAATCCTTGTAAGGGCAGATATTGCTGGGTCTGTTAGTTGGGTCATTTTTATCTCAAATCAACAAATGCCTTCTGCTTGACCATTTCAGATTGTAATACAAATGTTACCATATTAAGTGTGACTTTCCAAACTAATCTGGAAAAAAAATCATTTTATGTCATATTTTGCCTGTTCACTGAACACAATGACAAGTTGTACAAATGACACAAACACAGTTTCAGAAAGTTTGTTTCAAGGGCTATTTCAGTTTCAATGTGATCTAAAAAAAAATTCATACATTTCCTATAAAGCAATACAGACATCTCATAATTATATTTTGTAAAATAAATAAACATATCTGTAAGAAAACAAAATAGGGCAGTTTAGTTGGGGTTAAAAAACATTAGTGAATTTAGTTTTTCAGATTCCACACGTTAATAACACTGTGACTACGGATACAGTCTTCTTTGAAAAGTATTAACAGGAAACTAAATATAGAGGTTATTATCTGTTCAAAACTATTTGAAGCCTCCAGCATGAAAACTTCTGTAGATAATAATTCCCAAACTTTGACCCAGTCTGTGAAAGTGTGAAACTGTGAAAGTATTTGATATCAAGCTGAAATTGTGCTGAAGTATAAGTATGGAAGGTCACACTTTATGTGGTAAAAATGTTCAAGAAAATCTGACATGGTCGAGCAGAAGGCATTTGTTGATTTAACGTGGAGTGACCCTGGTGGTAAAACGAGCGGCAAGTATCAGCTGTAGTAACCTGGATGATGCACTGATGTCATATCCAATAATAATGGAAAATCCAAATGAAAGACTGAAGGAATAGACATTAATGCCCTGTAATGTTCTCTGTAACGGACATGAATGCCCTGTATATGTTCTCTTTGACGGACATGAATGCCCTGTATATGTTCTCTGTAACGGACATGAATGCCCTGTATATGTTCTCTGTAACGGACATGAATGGCCTGTATATGTTCTCTTTGACGGACATGAATGCCCTGTATATGTTCTCTTTGACGGACATGAATGCCCTGTATATGTTCTCTTTGACGGACATGAATGCCCTGTATATGTTCTCTTTGACGGACATGAATGCCCTGTATATGTTCTCTTTGACGGACATGAATGCCCTGTATATGTTCTCTTTGACGGACATGAATGCCCTGTATATGTTCTCTTTGGCCTAAAGCATCTGATGACTGTCTTCTGGCCTAAGCTGTTAGGTGTGGCTCAGTATAAACTCATCAAATACCCAGGCTCCCAGAGTAATGACGTGTGTGTGCGTGCGTGTGTGTGTGTGTGTGTGTGTGTGTGTGTGTGTGTGTGTGTGTGTGTGTGTGTGCGTGGTACCCAGGCTCCCAGAGTAATGATGCTTTCTCTATGTGTGTGTGTGTGTGTGTGTGTGTGTGTGTGTGTGTGTGTGTGTGTGTGTGTGTGTGTGTGCGTGTTTCTTGTATAGTTGATACTGATGCTTTCTCTATGTGTATGTGTGTGTGTGTGTGTGTGTGTGTGTGCGTGTTTCTTGTATAGTTGATACTGATGCTTTCTCTATGTGTGTGTGTGTGTGTGTGTGTGTGTGTGTGTGTGTTACAGGAGTATGCAGCTGATGGGCTGCGCACGCTGGCTCTGGCCTACCGGGACCTGTCTGAGGAGGAGTGGGAGGAGTGGTCAGAGCATTACCGTGGCGCAGGAAAAGCAGCAGACTGCAGAGAGGACCGATTAGCTGCCACCTACGAAGAGATTGAACAGGATATGATGGTGTGTGTGTGTGTGTTTCAAAACAGGATATTGTCATATTTTATGCGATAATGACACAAAATGTATACGCGTTCATGAAGAGCATTGTATCTACATATGACTGCGTTCTATTCGGTTCAGTTTGTTTCAATTCAATGCCTTTGTATAGGGCCAGTAGCAATTTACAACATCTCAAGTTGCTTCACAGAGCCCAGGGCCTGAACCTTGTCAGTAATATGTGTGTGTGTGTGTGTGTGTGTGTGTGTGTGTGTGTGTGTGTGTGTGTGTGTGTGTGTGTGTGTGTGTGTGTGTGTGTGTGTGTGTGTGTGTGTGTGTGTGTGTGTGTGTGTGTGTGTGAGCGCAGTTACTAGGAGCCACAGCCATAGAGGACAAGCTTCAGGAAGGTGTGCCTGAGACCATTGCCATCCTCTCTCTGGCCAACATTAAGATCTGGGTGCTCACTGGAGACAAGCAGGGTAAGACCACTCAGAACACACAGACACCCACGCACAGATCCCTCACAGACACCCACGCACAGATCCCTCACAGACACCCATGCACAGATCTCTCACAGACACCCACGCACAGATCCCACACAGACACCCACGCACAGATCCCTCACAGACACCCACGCACAGATCTCTCACAGACACCCACGCACAGATCCCACACAGACACCCACGCACAGATCCCTCACAGACACCCATGCACAGATCTCTCACAGACACCCACGCACAGATCCCACACAGACACCCACGCACAGATCCCTCACAGACACCCATGCAAAGATCTCTCACATAAGATGCTATGTTGTTGACCTGTGTGACTCTCTCCCCCCTCAGAGACTGCAGTCAACATTGGTTACTCGTGTAAGATGCTGACTGATGACATGACTGAGATCTTCATCATTAACGGACACACGGTGCAGAGTGTCAGAGAGGAACTCAGGTACTCACGGCCCTTACAGACGTTTATCCTTTCATCCGTCCCTTTTTCGCTCTTTCTGTCTCTTCATCCCCTCATCCATACATCCATACTTAAGTGCGATAAAAGTAGATACTAAATATTTTCATTCACATTCAATAATCATTCCACTTTTTCACACCCACCCAGCACTTCCTACAGCCATCAGTTAGTCCACAATACACTGCTTGCGTACCTTTGGCAGATGCTGAGGGGTTTCTGTCTTCAGTTTTGGTTCAGACAGACCATCTATCTATCTATCTATTGCTCGATCTGTCGATTGATCAATCGATCAATCTTCCCCTCCCTTTCTCCAGACGAGCGAGGGACAGAATGGTGGCCCACTCCGGAGATGGGGGGAAAGGAGACGAGGCCCAAGGGTGGGCGAGGCCCCAGACCTGTTCTCCTGGCAACGGCGTCGGGGAGGGTGACCCAGCGGGCTGGCCCCACCCCCAGGAGAAGGAGGAGAAGGAGAAGGAGAAGGAGAAGGAGAAGGAGAAGGAGAAGCAGCAGCAAGGCGGCCCGGCCCCCTCTCTGCTGGAGACCATCTCCGGGGAGTTCGCCCTGGTCATCAGCGGACACAGCCTGGTGAGTGGCACACACCAGCCTCTGATTGGAGGGCTGGCATCCACAGTGAGCTCCACGCAGGAGCGAAGTAAGCACGACTTACAGTCAACATCTGACTGAGCAGAACCGTTACCTGTCTATTTATAGTCCTTGTATGTCTATCTGTATGGTTTTCTCTCTTTCTCTTTCTCACTCTGTCTCTCTCATGTTGGTCTGTCTTTGTCTGTCTCTGCTTTACTCGCTCTCTCTCCCCCCCCCCCATCTCTGCCCTACACAATGCAATTACAGTACAGAGCAATTCAATTCATGTTGCATCTCTCTCTCTCTCTCTCTCTCTCTCTCTCCCTCTCTCTCCCTCTCTCTCTCTCCCGCAGGCCCATGCTCTGGAGGGCGACATGGAACAGGAATTCTTGGAGACGGCGTGCGCGTGCCGGGCGGTCATCTGTTGCCGGGTGACGCCGCTGCAGAAGGCAATGGTGGTGGAGGTCATCAAGCGACACAAGAAGGCCGTCACGCTGGCCATCGGGGACGGTGCCAACGACGTCAGCATGATCAAGAGTGAGTGAGTGAGTGGGAGAGGATGGTGGCAGGGGAGTAGAAAGAGGGAGAAGGAGGGAGAGCTGGATAGATACAGAGGGCGACAAGGCGGAGGGAGGTATGCTCATGACATGCCAACAAGTTACTGACGTGCTTGCCATTGGGAGTCGGGAGTGCACACAGTGAGAGGGAGACGAGAAGAAGTTAAAGCAGCAATACGGAGAGTTCTGTTCCAAAACTAGTAAGCTAACTACCTAAAAGGCATGCAAAAACCTTGCAAACACCACCAACAGCCCAGCTGACACTGATATAAGCTTGCCAACACACTAACTGGTGTCTTTTGCCAGTTTAGCTGCCAATGTCATGTGTGTGAAAGCTTTTCTTCCATTTTTGGAGGGTGTACCAGCCCGTTACACAGAACTACATAGGGCATATCCTGGATGACTAGTAGGGAAGACACAGGTGTTTATCTGTCCTTCACATGACCATATGCTATCAAAATGAATTCATAGTAGGATGGTACCTAAACTATTTGCCTATAAAACCATATCTCAAAAAGTGTCAAATTGTTGCATAGTGTTGCTTTAAGACAACAAGAGATAATTAGGGAGTGATTGATGGCGGCTGGGAAGACTGAAGTTGCACCAGGAAGGCAGATTCTTTTTTCTTTTTCTTTTTTTTTACTGTGTGCGAGCACGGTGTGTGCTTACATCATTATGTCGACTAAAAATGTGATAAGAAACTGAGGGGGAGTTTGAGAGATGGGGAAAAAAAGGGTGTTGCCAAGAAGATGATCTGAATCCTAAGTGAGCGCCTGGTTATCCCTTAAAATGAAATATGTGTGTGTGAGAGAGAGAGCTACAGAGAGAGAGTGAAAGAAAGAGAGAGAGAGAAAAGAGGGGCTGTCCTGTATTGCAGAACCTCTCTTCGCAAAAAACAACACTTGTATGAAGTCAATTACACATGGAATCGATCTTTGGTCCTTTTCGTTGGAAGTTAGAACAGAAGCCCCCCTCTTACTGGCATATAGACTGCGTGTGTGTGTGTGTGTGTGTGTGTGTGTGTGTGTGTGTGTGCGTGTGCCTGTTAACACTAAGGGTGGCCTCTGGGTTTTCCCTGTATTGTTAATAATTTAGACATGTCTCCCACGAGAGCAGGGGAAAGAGAGTGAAGCACTGGCAAAGAGGGTCAGAGGAAGAGAGTGCTTTTGGTGGGAGGAAACAGGAGGAAACATGAAAGATGTAAGTCCAACAAGCCGTTTATACAATAATGAGGCTAAACAATGAACTCGTACTCTCACTTTCTCTCCCCCCCCTCCATGCGCACTCACTAACTCCCCTTCTAGTGTAAACAGGAGGGGGAAGTTGAAGTTGTTGACCTCCAGTACATTCTAGTTCATTCCAGTCCAAACAGTTAATACTGTGCTGTCTATTTATCTGTGTACATGGGCTGTGAGGGGGGGGGGGGCAGTAGGGAGGGGCCCTTAGTTTCAGACCTTTACCTTCAGACAGTCGGGGGGTGCCATGCTTTAAAAACATCCACAGTCCCAGCATGCACTGGCTACGGTGAGGATCTGTGGTTCCCCTGCAGGGCAGAGAGAGACCAGAGGAAATGATCTCATGATAATCACTTCTCATTTCCTGCGTTTCCCCAGACTCCCTGGCGCTCTTCTGTCTCTAATATGAACTTGTGCCAACAGATTCTAGGGAAAACACTGTCTCCGCCGCGACAACGATCTAGTTCTCCTTACGGTGACGACAGTCATGTCGGTTGAGCGTGTCCTTAGAAAACGCCGCTACCCTAACTGCTCAGCTTCTTCTGGACTGCTCTAGCTCTAGAATTTAACATCTTTTCCTGTGCAAAGCTAAAATGAGTTACCTGTTTACTCAGATATACTGTAACTCTCCCCTATGTTTTTTATGTGGCCTGCACATGTATACACACCTACACACACCTACACAAATGTACGCATAAATGCACGCCTACAAAAACACTGAGACATTTAGCTAATGAGTAGTCGTAAGACATGCCAGTCATACAGGGCTGCCTCATGGATTCACCACCAGTTTGTCTGGTGTGATGTAGAGACATGCAACACCCTCACAAATCCAGTGCCATACACATACACACACACACACACACACACGTACACACACAAACACACACACAAACACACAGATTAATAGCATTTCTGGAGGTACACGTCATGTTCTTTTCCAGTGAAGCGTGGCATTTGGTTGCCGGACACACATTTATCACAAAGATACACTGCACTGTTTTGCTCTGCCTCTGGCCCCTCAGCGGCCCCTCTTGCCCCTCAGTGGCCCCTCTGTGGCCCTCTCTTGCCCCTCAGTGGTCCTTCTTGCCCCTCTGTGGCCCTTCTTGCCCCTGAGTGGCCCCTCTTGCCCCTCCGTGGCCCCTCTTGCCCCTCTGTGCCTGGCATGGGGGCTCAGTGTGAGGGTTTTATACCTGTCATACTTCATAGTACCTGGAAACAAGTTTTCACCTGAAGACAAGCTACAATGAAATATACCTTGTGATTGAATCCATTGTATACATTTCCGTTGCTGGTTTATGGTCAAGAGATCCACACGTTGGGTCTTAAGGCAGAATGTGGTCTGAAAGAATAAGAACCTAAGGGAGTTGTTTGTCCACCGAAGCAAACACCTTCAGACCTGACTGTTTTGTTTTTTTCCATAAGCTCACCAGTGTCATTGTCATTGTGCCCTAGCTAGTCCCACTCAGATTTCCTGTGAATCTCCCTTCAGCCTCACGTCCCTCTCAGACTGACCTTTAGGTGTTAGAAAGGGTGACACACTCAGTAGGTGCGAGATGTTCTCCACAGCATAGGTGCCAAACGATCTAATGTCACCTTTGCCCAGGCTGATAACTGCAGGCACACAGAAAGGGTCGTGGGGTACTGAGCACTACAGATGCCATGTTTGGTCTTGCCGGAGAGAGAAAATAACATTCAGGACTGTAAGGGGTGTGTGTGTGTGTGTGTGTGTGTGTGTGTGTGTGTGTGTGTGTGTGTGTGTGTGTGTGTGTGTGTGTGTGTGTGTGTGTGCACCGTGTAAGGTGTGTTCCTGCCATGCACCTGGTAGAGCAAGGTGCTAACAACACAAACTTCATGGGTTTGACATCCAGGGAACACCCACACTGATGAAAATGTGTATTTGCACTGTGCTGTAAGTCGCTTTGGAGAAAAGCATCCGTAAATGAGTGTGTGTGGACGCGTAGGCCAGTCAGATGCTCCCTTCACTGTGTGTGTTTGCGGTTTTTGCAGGCCTTCAGGGTTTTGCTTGGAAGCCTCTCAGTAGCTAAACAGATGGGCAGATTGTTGTAGGGATTGCTCTTTGTTGTTATCCCCCCCAATATATCATTACCATCTGTTTTGTTGTATATTTACCTTCCTTCTTTTTCATCTGCTTTCAATTGTGATATACTATTGCATTCAGATTTTAAGAACATACTGAATTTGGCGGCATTTCATAATGTTCATAATGTGTCCTTAACACTCTCTCTCACCCTCTACCCCCACCCCTGCCTCTCTCCTTCCCTCTCCCTCTCTCTCCCTCTCCCTCTCTCTCCCTCTCTCTCCCTCCCTCTCTCTCTCCCTATCTCTCTCCCTCTCTCTCTCGCACCCTCTTTCTCTCTCTCCCTCTCCCTCTCTCCCTCTCCCTCTCTCTCTCCCTCTCCCTCTCTCTCTCTCCCTCTCTCTCTCGCACCCTCTTTCTCTCTCTCCCTCTCTCTATCCCTCTCCCTCTCTCTCTCCCTCTCTCTCTCTCTCTCCTCACCCCAGCGGCTCACATTGGCGTGGGCATCAGCGGGCAGGAGGGCATCCAGGCGGTGTTGTCGTCGGACTACTCCTTCTCCCAGTTCCGCTTCCTGCAGCGCCTCCTGCTGGTCCACGGCCGCTGGTCCTACCTGCGCATGTGCCGCTTCCTCTGCTACTTCTTCTACAAGAACTTCGCCTTCACCATGGTGCACTTCTGGTTCGGGTTCTTCTGCGGCTTCTCCGCACAGGTGAGAGGGAAGCGAGTGGGTTGGTGGCGTGGGAGGGTGATTCTCAGGGAGGACCAGGAGGGTAGGTTTAGGCCGTTAGCTTGTGATGGCTATTTGGGTGCCAAGATGATTTGTTTCCCATAGGCTGGTTCTGGGTCCTGTGGTGGTGTGGTGTGCAGTCTTGTGGCATTTACGACTCGAGAGATTGGCTCCTCGTATTTTGGTGCCAAAACTGAGCACAATGAAAAAGGATGTTGGCGGTCATTTTCCTATTTCCTTGGCTGAACTAGCTAGCATAGCATTGGCCTGTGAAATGAATGGGAGTTGTAATCTGTCATTCTCTCCAGGTCTATATAATACCTCTATATACCTCGGGACTATATTTGTGAGAATACAGTCTTTAAGGGTTTGAAGGCCCTTAGTATGGGGGAATTGAGCCCTTCATTTCAGTGGGTGGGGTGGGGGATAGAGGTAGCGGATTAGGGTGGAGGTGTCTGTGGAGAGGGTTGTGGTGGGGGGTGGTGCTCTGGCCATAGTTTCAGAGAAGAAGTTTTTTGATTAAACCCTTCAGGGTTCCATAATGGGTTCCATGTAGAACCCACTCATAATGGGTTCTTTGTAGATCTCTGTGGGCTATCAGCTTTCTAGCAGTTTTTTTTAGGTAGTTAGAATTCCCACCCTTCTGTGCTGGTTTTCTTAAGGTTCCTCAATTAGAATATGCCACAAAAGCGTCTCCTTAAAATTGTTGCTAGGGTGTGAGTGGGTTTGTATAAACAGACTTATTCTCTCTTTTTCAGGAATGTAGTTGCTAAACATTCCACAAAGCACTCAAAATGAATAAGCTGCCCTCCCTGTGAATTTAAACAAAAACCATTGAGTTACCTTAAAGTGGCTAAAAGCACCAAACAATTAAAAAACCTAACCTCAGCCTGGACTAAAGGCAACTAAAAGAAAGCATCACTTAGTTAGGGAAACTTAGTGTGTAAAAATGAGTTCTCAATTTGGTGTGGTTTTAAAGGCAGCAGATCTCACATGGAATGGAAGACTGTTTTGGACCAGTAACACTAAAAGCTTGATCACCCACTGATCATCCGAGGACCTTAAAGCCCTTGAACGTAGGGGGGCAGGAGACTTGACATGTATGCTGAGCAAGACCATTCACAGCCTTACAAACGAAACTAAAATCTTAAAGA
>NC_045162.1:8320234-8415234 GCF_900700415.2 Clupea harengus | reverse complement strand
TACTGTGCGTGTCTACCATCTTGTCTGCAGGAGGCGCTGTTCGGCTGGAGGGGAGTGGGAGCGCGTGTGAGTGGAGCCAGCAGCCCAGGCCCGCCCCCCATCATGGAGGAAAGTAGCCCTGCTGAGTGACCAGCTGATCGACAGGCTGGAAAGCCAATGGGAAACTCAGAAGGAAGAGTCCTTTGGAGTGCCACTCCCCATGCTGACTTGGGATTGGTTCCCTACTCATTGAAAGGAGGAAGCCGAGATGCAGAGTTAGCCATATGGAGTGGAAGAGTGGTGTGTGTGTGCAGACACACACACACACACACACACACACACTCACACTCACACACACACACACGCACACACACACTTTGGTTATCCATTCTGGGTCCTTGGAGTATAGTACACACTAACAAACATGACGCCTTTGTGCTTTGCATTGAAGCAAACAAGAACATGAAGTTAACTGTTTTTGCTACTGGACATTGCCATCTCTTGCTGCACACACAAACTGTACGCTGTCGAAACAGTGACCTGAATTGCTGTGTATTCAAACATATCTAAGGTTCACCGGGTTCCTGGGTTGTCCTGGTGACATCCCTACAGAGAAGGTACCATGAACACGCTCTTGCCCCCCAAAAACATCAGATTAGTGTCTTGATCTGTGCTCATGTGTGGCTCAGCAACTCAGAACTCCCCTAGAGTAGAATAGACAGGGGAAGTTACGAAAAAGGAGGTTTTTCCTCTTAGTTGAACTGGTGGCTGTTGCAAAGGCGAAAGAGAAGGTACCATGTACACACTCACGCCTGACTGGTTCAGCCTGCAACACAGTCGCTTCTGTCATCGTAGTGTGCTGCCTGGGGTTTGACTGAAGGCTGCTATTGACTCCCACACTGATGCATCTGTATGCATCCTCAGCCTCATGGCACTCCAGTTGGGACTGTGCTTCCAAAAGAACATCCGTTGGAAGCAAAAACCTAAAAATGCGATCACTCTGTGGACCATTTTCTGTGAAATTTGTCTGCTCGTGGCCATCATCTCTATGGCCTCTCTATAGCCTCGTTACCATAGTTTCCACAGCGATGAACCTATGTGGTAAGACCCTTGTTTTGAACAGTTTTCAAAGGGATTTCAGAGACCCCTTGAGTGACAGCTTGTTCTGCAGCAGAAGCCTTTCACTCCCTGGGTAACAGAGCGCACGGTTACCATAGCTACCCATTCTTGCACACACATTATAGCTTTACATTTTAAAGTATTTTTCAGATGTCAAATTCAGCCTTTTCACTATACTAAGATGCCATTTAGATTGCTGTGTGTCTTTCAGAAGTACAGATAATAACAATAATAATCTCCAGTGATCTGTAAATCCTTTTGGCACTGAAAAGTTGTCTTAATTATTCTAATGTAGAAATGCACACAACAGTATTTTAATGCTAAATTTAATATATGATAAATGTAATAAAATGTGGAGCTATAACTGTAAATATGAATGGGTAGTTAAGGTAGTTGGATATTGATTACCTTCTGGGTATTCATGTCTTTGTCAACCGTGTTTATTATAAAATTCCATCTTCCACATACTTAAGTGTGTGCATGCAGTACTCTGCCTATAGGAGCGTGATCTGCCACTCAAGAAGAAGGACAGCTGAATCAGCCAAACCCTGGCGACTCACCATCATCAAAACTGGAAAATAAAGGATGTAAAGACTGTACTGTGTGTGTGTGTGTGCGTGCGTGCGTGCGTGCGTGCGTGCGTGCTTGCGTGCGTGCGTGTGTGTGTCTTTATAGTTCTTAATGAGAACGTGGTAAGGACCCGGCCAGGCAAAATGGGATTAAAAACTCCATCCTCTGCCTGTTGCTTAGCGATGCGCCACATTGGCGCCGGTTCCTCTTCGCACTGACTGGCCGCCACGCCCCGGAGCCCCCGCCGGCTTTGGAGAACATCCCTGTGCGTTCTCTACCGGCCCTCACCCTCCGGCGCTCACATTCACCTTCACTCGACTCTGCAAAGGACTGTTGAGACCGAGTCTGTTTCAGCTGAGGGTCTGTCAACATGCTGGTCTGCTGGTCATTTCATGTGCAAGTATGTGACTGACACTGTAAAAAAAAAAAAGCCTACATCCTTAATACATGATAAGTGCATTCAGAAGATGAGGTATAAAAAGCGATGCGACCAGAATATAAATCTTTTACGGCTCTTTCCAGCAATATCAGTATGGTGTGAATGTTTAGGAGCACCCTGCCGAGAAGTGTGCAGATTTGTAGTTATGTATGATTAGTTAAGTGGTTAAATGATTTTAGGTGTCCAGACATCATTTTTTGCAAGTGCTATAATTCATAATAAATGCCTTATAATGCAGTGGGAATACACTTATTATGCATTAGAGTTGTAGGCTTAATGTGTATGTGTTGAGTTTGTATGGACTCTAGCACTATGGTAATGTAAAGGGGAAGGAGAATATATTGGATTTTTGATGAGAGTACTAGTATGCTGTGATAAAGTTATTTTTTTTGTATAAATTTCTTTGGAGATGCTTGCTTATGCACCAACTATTACCATGACCGAGTTCCATTTAATCACCCTGAAGCAATGTGTGCCACAGTGGCCTAAACTGAAGAATGATTGGCCAGTGGCCTAAATGATGTTTGTATGAAAGATGACACCCCTCATTATTAGCCTCCTATAGGAATGTACCAACCAAAGTTGAACATGAAAAAGGCCTACAGTAGTGTGATGTTACAAGAGCCTACACATTACCACTGCCCAGAAGCTAAATGTGGCATACATTCAGGTCAGTCTGCCTTTCCATTTAAGTAAAAAGCTGATGACACAGAATGGAATGAGAGGGAAAATGTAAATGTTTTACATACGTTTATAACATTGATCATAACAGTGTTAAGGCTGGTAAGGAAGAAGTCATAATGAAAGTGTTTCATGTGTGTAGTTTCTGTCACATGCTGTTTGGGAGGAGTTCTGAGCGTCTTGTACGTCCAATCAGTTAATGTTGGATTGAGTGTATGTAGGCACTTGGAAAACAGTCAATAAACTATCCAGATATTTTCTTGCTCAAGGGAAACTGTGTCTATGTGTGTTTGGTCACTCGTTTCGTAACGGATTTGTTAAATCAACAGCTTGTTTTCACTCGGAGAAAGGGAGGAGGGCGGGGAGGGCAAAGCCAGAACATTTAGTTCAGCAGGCGGACTTTAAAGTTTGACAGCCAGGGAGAGCAGCGGACGGCTGGGGAAGGCTATCACAGTAAACATACGTGACCTGAAATTGGACGTTTGGGAGGTTTTTACCCTTGTGCTATTTGGGTTTTTTTTTTTTTAACGTAAATAACTTACGTAACAATTGTCATAATCAAGTAGCCTCGCACGGCAAGAAACCTTTCTCCGCACAAGCTATGTTTTTTTGACAGGCAAAGAGTGATGGTAATGAGGATCATTATGAGGATCTGGACGAAGTTCGCATCATTATGGTCAATACTGGCCACGGTCGAAGTACAGTTGGACAGAGAGTATCATCCAAGAGGTAAGCGATTGATCTCGGCATTAGATTCTGACCAGTAGTCCCTTGGTAGTCTATTGCCGAGTTTACTAGCTTTGAGTTTGAGTACTAAAGTTTACTAGCTTTGAGTTTAAGTACTAAAGTGTACTAACTTTAAGTTTGAGTACTAACGTTTACTAGCTTTGCGTTTGAGTACTAAAATGTACTAACTTTGAGTTTGAGTACTAAAGTTTAATAGTCTAACTTTGTTACGCAGAAGTGTTTAAACAGACCTGTAGGCACAGTCATTGTCAATTTCTGTTGGAATTGCAGGCAAACACCACGACAAGTATCATGATTTTATAGGCTGATCATTTTATTCCGAACATCATTAAAACAGACAAAATAAATATTTTAGGGAATATTCAACGGTACATTTAGTAGAGGCGGATTGGTTACCATATGTCTAAAGATGACGGTATCTCTTTCCAAAGTTAGGTCCCTGAGGAAAGAACAATTGTATTTCATGTTTGTTTGTTGTTAAAAAAAATTATCAGTTCAGTCATTAATTCATTAAATCATTTATGTAGCCTAATTATTTATTTTAAAAGATTGAAAATTGTCGGCTAGTAAGGAATCGGCCAATTTTTCACAACTTATGAATTAACTTAACAAACTAAATAAGAGCATGAACAAACTCTCTGTCTCTTTGGTATTGTAATAAGATCCTTGAATTACATCAGTGGATTTGTGGAGATAATGATGAGAACAAACAAAAAGGAGATTTGGGAAAAAAGAGGATTGGGAGAGAATATTGATCTACATTTCACAGAAAATGAATGGCAATTAATACTATTGACATGATTGCTGACATTACCACGGTGATATATATGGCTGTGTGACTACCTACCTCTGAGTCTGATGGCTGCTCAACACTCAACATGGCAGATGTATTCACCATCCTGGGTGAACCACTGGAAGGTGGTCATCATCTGAAAAACATCTGAAAACCTGCACTGTGCACTAATCACTACCTCAGCACCCATGTCCATTGTACAGAAAGTTAGGCCCTCTTTAGGTTGTTGACCAGGACCATCTGCTAGAGACGGCTCGTTTGGCACGCCCACTGTTGTGGCACTTTGTGCATACACCTCATCAGGGTCAGGGTCAGGGTCAGGGATAGGTGGAACTGGGGGAACAGGACATTGCTAAAGAGTTTGAAGAAATCAGATTTTGGCAGCTTTGGTCCTGCAGTCTCTCTGGTCCGCTTGCGTCCCTTTTGACACCAATTACAGTTGAAGCTCTTAGAGAGCGCTTTGTCAGCTGGTTGCAGGTTGAGAGAAAAGGTACAGCTAAGGAACATTAAATCCCACATCAACGTACCGGCTGTAGGAGACCTTATGTTCTTACACTGTTTAAGCGAGGTACAACAGCCAAGCTATACAGAGCTAAGGAGACTTTAGGCATTTTCTGACATCTGCAAGTCATGTCAACATCTCCAGGTTCTGTCCAGTCCAGGTATACAAACATTCTTACACATTCGATAGGCTTGTTTTCAGTGGTTCTGACTGTATTTGTCATCCCGTCTACGGTACCAAACCTCAAGCATCATCTTTCTTCAGTGTGGTGTCTGCAAGGTTACTGAATTCCCCTAATGCTCCAGGGAACCGAGCAATCTAAAGTGAGATCATCTGTCAGCAGATTGAGGACAGTAGAGGAGGAACTGAGAGCAGCGCTCCTGCATTATTACCATATACTGTGCCAATAGTCGCCCTGTGGTTTTGGCATGTCTTTGCTGAGTAGGATCGAATGCTCAGTTTGCTCAAAGCAGAACTTTCTGGATCTCACCTAGTCTTTGTTTGTTTACCCACCACTCTTCTCTCTCTATCTATCTATCTATCTATCTATATATATATATATATCTTTACATCTCTCTCTCTCAGAACCCATTCATGACCTCAATGATGTGTTGGAGATCATTCCAGGTTGTGAGGTCATCATCAGTTGCTCTGGCGATGTTTCTGTTAATGGAGTACAAAGATCCAACTACAGACAGATCACCGGCAAAGATAAGCTGCTATTGCCCAATCAGGGGTCAGATACTGTGGACCCTCTGAAGACTAATCACTTAGAGGGAGACCCCTTCATTTCACGCGAGGTGACTGGGACTGCTGATGAGGCTGGACTTGATTGGTCTGAAATGGATTATGGGAGTTGGTGGACGTTGGATGGCCAACCAGTAGAAGGCATCACAGGAATGAGTGAGGATTTGAAACTACCAAGCTTTGGACTGGCTGATGCGGGTAACTACAGCTGCTATAGAGCTGGAAGACTGATGAGCACTGTGAGAATCAACCTTGGGAGTAAGTGTCACACATAGAGCTTAGACCCCAAGTCATGATAACACAACAAGCACACAAACATTATTCTTACTATATACTTACTATATATAATTGTTGTTATTAGGGGACGTAGGGGCTGAGTCTGCCAGGGCACAGTGTCCTTTAGGCGTGATGTTGTCTGTCATGTCACTATCACAATCCAGGCCCACTTTTAAATCCCATCCCACTAGTTCATCAAGCTCACCTGAAGCATTATCCTTCTGCACCACGTATGCCTCTCTTTTACAATATGTGTGTTCTGTGTACCAGTTATACCTGACTGATTAATTTATTTTTCATACTTACACAGACACACACACACATTGTTAGAGTTATTTTCTCTCTTGCGTGTTGTTTTGGAGAGGAACCACCATACGAAGCAATTTGTTGTAACAAGATAAGTTTTACTGGTAGATACTGACACAATACAACTCGCTTAACAGACAATCAAGTACAGTCAAGCAAGCTGGAGAATGCATTCTGATCTGATACAGAAGATGCTCAAACTTTTAAGGCCTAATCCTGTGATGTCACTCTGGCCCCCTGCGCCGCCCATCTACACTGTCTCGTCCACTCTGCTCATAGTAAATAACACATGATTCTTGTGCTATTTTCCACTTACAGAACTGCTGTTTTTAATCTGCTGACACGTCTACCGTCTGGAAGCTTTCCCTTATCTGCGCCATAGCCTTGACTATTTATGATTTCTCTTTTCGCTGCCCTTTCTCATAGCCCTCTGTCCCAGTTTTAACTTGCTCTCTCGTCTGGCTTTACATTTCCCACGTGAATGTTACTTGCTGTTTTCTGACTGACTTTTTCATTTGATTATACTTCATTTGATACATTTGATTTGATATGATTTGATAAATTTGATCATTCAAATCTATCTTACAACACACACACACACACACACCGGATTTCCATAGACGGTGACTTAGACAGCAAGCTAACGGCATCACAGGACATGCGGTGACAGTTCCTCAGTCCTTCAGCTTCAGTGAGAGCAGTCTGTGGTCTATGATAGGAATTGAGCGTCCAGACGCTGACCCGTTATCGACCCGACTTTTATCTCTCTTTCACCTAATGGACACTATATTTATCTCCCAGCACATTCTGTCGGTCTGTCTGTCTGTCTGTCTGTCTGTCTGTCTGTCTGTCTGTCTGTCTGTCTGTCTGTCTGTCTGTTTCTGACTCTTTGACCCTTTCAGGCAAAGACGCTCCTGAGAGACCCACTCTTACTTGCAGGAGGAAAGCCCCCGAGAAGAAAATCAGATGCGACTGGAAGGCAACTCAACCAGTGACCCCTGCACCTAAGTGCCACCTCATCTTAAAGAAAGTGTGAGTGAGTGTGTGTGAGAGAGACCGAGAGAGAGTGAGCTGGGGAAGAAAAAAAAGAAAAAAAATAGACCACAAAAGTGTGTAGTGGAGCACAAAGTGGTAAAAATCCTGCAAACATCAACAAGAGGTGAAAAATAATTATCTTCCAACTCTCTCTCTCTCTCCCTCCCCCTTCTCTCTCCCTCCCTTCTCTCTCCCTCTCTCTCCCTCTCTCTCTCTTTCTGTCTCTAGGCATAGCTCAGAGCAGTCTAATGTCACTTGTCGATATTCGTCTAAACGTTCTCGGTGCAGATGCCTGCTTGGACGTGAGCTCCCGTTTACAGATTCGAGTTCTGAGTACTCTGCTACGCTGTTTGTCATGAGCACCTCTGGCAGTAACACCAGTCGTCCGGTCCAATTCACACCTATAAACGTCTGTAAGTTTTGTGTGTGTGCGTGTGCGTGTGCGTGTGCGTGTGCGTGTGCGTATGTGTGTGCGTGTGTGTGTGTGTGTGTGTGTGTGCGCGCGTGTGTGTGAAGGAGAGTGAGTTTGTGTGAGCCAGTAGGGGTTAGAGACCTGTGTGGTGTAAACTTCCCCGGAATCCCCGGAATGTCCTAGTAGCCATAGTAACCTACGCTCCTTGCTGACACGCCTGCATCTGCTGGCTATGTTTGAAAGACAAACAAACACAATAACAAACACAACAGAGGTCACGTATGCATGTATTGTTTGTGATGCTGGTGTGAGTATATCTGCGCACATTTAATTCTGTGCAATAAGTACGGTTACATGTCTCTGTGTGCATACAGTACTGTGCACAAGTTTTAGGCACCTTTGAAACAAGACTGTGAAGATGTAACAACAAAGTGAGGATGCTTTCAAAATGACATGAGTAGTTTTACACCACATACAGAGTAAACACAAAACATTTTGAAAATCTAATCTAATTTTGGAAAAAAAATGCATAAGAAAAGAAATGTAGAGATAAATGTCTAAAACCTTTGCACAGTACTTATATTTATATGTATTTATACGTGTGTGTCTCTGTGTGTGTGTTTGTCCTCAGTAAAGCCAGACCCTCCTGACAGAGTGAACGTGATGTCAGTTGACGGGAAAGAGCGGATGCTGGACGTGTCCTGGTCTTATCCCACTTCTTGGAAGTGGGACGACTTTTACTTTTTAGAGTTTGAGCTGAGATACCGCCCCGTGCTTGGGGAAATGGTGAGGTCTTTGTGTGTGTGTGAAGGAGAGTGTGAGTGTGTGTGTGTGTGTGTGTAATGTTTTTGACATAATGACAATGACAAGGATATAACATTTTAAGTAGGAGCCCTGTTTTGCAGAAGTGTTTATGTCTCTCATACTGACATTGTGACATAGCGGCTGATTGGTTTCTGTCCATTTTTGCAACCGTAATTAAGAACTACACTTGCAGAAATAACAATGAAAAGCAGATTATATAATTGGTTTTCAGAATATTTGGTAGAATACTTGAAAAGAGTATATGTGCTTTCAATATATTTTTCTAACCAGTTCAGTATTGTGTCTGTCTCTCTCTCTCTCTCTCTCTCTCTCTCTCTCTCTCTCTCTCTCTCTCTCTCTGTGTGTTTGTGTGTGTGTGTGTGTGTGTGTGTGTGTGTGTGTGTGTGTGTGTTTAGTACCAGATTGTAGAGATTCGTAAGTATTCGACACCAATGCTTTCCGTGAGGATTTCTGATGCGTTGCCTGGTGTGCAGTATGAGGTGCAGATTAGGGCCCGAGAGGACCATGGTGACGGCAGCTGGAGTGGCTGGTCCTCCCCCGTCTACACATACACATGGACAGGTACAAACACGCACAGTGCACCCACATCTACCTCCACCCACACACACGCAGGCTACATGAATATCACACTGGAACATATGAATCAGTTAAGGGTTGGATCAGTGTCGTGTGTGTTTCAGACTGACTGTTTTGCTTTTACAAAACGTATTTTCTCAGGTACATGTTTTAAGTCAGAGCTAGTGAGTGATGTGGGTTGATGCATCAACGTGCAGTAGGGAAACACTAAATTAATCGCATAAAGCCATTCAATCGTGTCATTCATATAGAAAAAGATGAGCAACTGAGATTATTTCCCAGTAATTATGTTGAAATACAAAAATAGCAAAATACAATAACAGCAATTTGATGTTGTCCAAATGTTATAATTAGTAATAAATATAAATGACAGCTGTTGTTAGCTTAACAGTTAGCAGTTATCAGCTAGTCCACATGTGCATGTACACTCATGCATTAAGTGCTGTGTAGACATTGTTGCTGAAAGAAATAAAATGGTGTGGTGTTTGTTTGCAGCGCCTGTACCAACTGAAAACACTGATACCAATGATATCAGTGAGGTGAGTTGTGGCTGTATATTTGTTCATCTATTCTGATTTTAATGTTTGCATATGACTGCTCCTTGCATTCATGTTATGAGGTATATTTTTGCACAGCAACTGTAACATGCTTAAGATTCAATTTGTTTTATGTAGGCTACTTTACATGAAGTAATTCTGTGTTCATATATTTGTTCCTCGTAGGAAGTGCCGTTTCTGATGGTCCCAACTGGCATCCCCCCTGGAACAGGTTAAAATTGTTTGCATGTGTTTGTGATGAAAGATGAAAAACTACATTTTCAGCTGGTTGCTTTCCAAACACAGTGTTTCAAAGTTACAGTGACCTTTTGTATATTGGTTTTTCATATCACGGCCATTTGTCAAAATGTCAAGGACACCCTGACATGAAAAAACTGAGAGCAGGTCCAGTAGCTATCTATACCACACCCAGTCCTTCAATCCTGTCAGGCACGAACACCACCATTTCATCACTGGCTTTAGGGAACACGCAAGAAAAACAACTATAGTGTTGTTTGGCTCCGTGTCAATGTCACAATCTGTCCTTGCTTACCAAATGACTACGTGGTACGGGCACAAATCTGCAGCAGAGGCTGAGAGGCTGATCGTTGAACATTGATCACATTTCACATTTTTTTACAACAACACTTTGGCCGCATACATACGCCTGCTGCGCTCCAAGGCGTCACTGGCCACGGAGTATATTCATTTTACCCACACTGCTTCAGTGAAGGCTGGTGGGACACAATAACACCAACATGTCTGTGGCAATCAGCTGTATCCATATTGTCACATAGTTTATGATAGAAGTTGGCCTGAAGAGGGTCTTTCTTATAACTTTGATGAGATTCTTATTCTTTGGATTCTTCAGTTTTGTTCATCGCGTCGCGTCATGTTTGCCATGTTTTTGTATGTTAATGAAATTAGGCGTGAGGCCTCTGGAGTCACGGGGCTCAAAAGGAGGAGCCCCCTGAACATCAGGGATTTTCCCATCAGTGTATGACCGCTCTTACAGGATATTGAGTTCAGTGGAGGCATGGTCATCACCATTGGTTACGTGACTACCAGAATGTAGGGTAGAGTGTGATCATTCCTGCTGTGCCAGAGGCATACAGTGATTTTTACTGTCAGGCAAGCAGAGTATGCACTGTGTGCTTAAGGTATTTATTACACACAACACACAATAAAGTTCAGTTATTAACGCACAACATACCATTTCACACCTTCATACTGCAGAATAGCATGCCTCTCTGAACTTTGACCCTCCTGTCTGGCTTTGTACTGCCCGTCCTTCCTGTGTTGAAGGTGTTTTCCCTCTATTGTGCCGCACTCTGCCTGCTCTGCATTCCTTCTTGACCAAAGATTGCTATTCTTTTGGCCTCTGGGCAAATAAACAAGCAGCTATGTCATTGCAAGATATGCTCAGCATGGTTTATAAATAGACATTCAGGGCATTCTTGGAACAAATGGGAAGGGAAATTATTCACTTTGAATGCCTGACAAGTACAAATAAAATCAACCCAGCTGAGTTTTCATTCATTACACAGTTCATGCGCACTGATTCTGTACATAAATATTCTAGACAAGTTGTCAACACACCCTCAGCACCAGCACCACTGGATCAGTGTAGTAGAAAAGTAGAGAGAGTCAAACGTGGACCTGGATTGTGCTCTCTGAATCCAAGCAGGATACGCCTGTGAGTGTGAGTAATGCAAGCGCTCACAGGAAGGCAGCTCCACCTCTCTGGCTGTTCCACCACAGCTCCCCTAATGTTCATCAACAGATGGATTATGGCAAAGCACCTGTCTTCCCCCGCGCATAGCTCCTTTCAATTGGCCGTCTGTCTCCCCTTATAGACCACACTGCAAACATTGCTGCCAGTTGAGTGCATGTGCTATTTATTGTTCACACACTTTGTGAGTATGTGTGGGTGAGTATCTTGGTCTCTCACTTTCTCTCACAGATTCAGGTCTTGGCTTGATGTGGATCCACGTGGTGTCAATAATCGGCTGCTGTATAGTGGGGATCATGTTCATCCTGGTCTTTACACAAGTTATCAGGTACACAACCCCTTTTTGTTCAGTTCAGTTCAGTTTCAAGCAACTCCTCCTGGTTTGAGTCTTAAGTCTTTTGTCTCAGACAAACCCTACAATGGAATCTATTTACTCTCTCTTTCAGACACAGAACACATTTTAGATCAAAAATGGAGAAGTCGTGTTTTGTCCCCCGATCTCCTGGTCCTCCTCTTCAGCTTTCTACATGTAAGACAAAAGCCCAGGACCTTCCTCCAAGTACCGCCCCCTCTCAAGAACCCCCACATTACCACTCGTCAGCACACAGTGTCACCAAGAAGGATGCCCACTTCAACAACATGAGCTACTTCCTCATTAAGATGGAGCCGAGGTCTTAGGCCTCCACAGCTCAATGGATCAGTCGGAGATGCATCTCTGTGGTGCTGTCTAGCTACTGAGAGTAGAGACAGATGCCTCATGGAAAATCCAGACATGATGGCCTGAGAAGAGGACAAACGGAAATGCCACATCACTGCCAGAGAGGCTCATGGGAAAGAGCAGCCTGCGAGGATCACATTGTCACTGACAGCACAGTTTTCCTGAGGATTTTACTGAAGAACATTTAACTGAACATGTGGCCGCTTGGGCTTTTTTGTGTGTGTGTGTGTGTGTGTGTGTGTGTGTGTGTGTGTGTGTGTGTGTGTGTGTGTGTGTGTGTGTGAGTTTGTGTTTGTGTGAGTATGCGTGTGAGTATGTGTGTGCACGGATTGTTGAGAAATATCCTATCCTGCTGTCTGTACAGAATGATGTAAGGAAAAAGAGAGAGTTGTGTATATTTTTCTTTAATGGACCCACAGTTAAATAAATAGTTTTATATAAATTCAAAAGGGTTTCTGTTGATTTAGGATTTAAGTGACATTGTAATTCATGTATTCCTCAAGAACTCTCAAAGAGAGCTATCATTTTTAAAGACCTTCTCACTTTATGAAAGCTTACTCTGCCTAAAATGACACTAGATGGCACTGTTAAACCATTTAGAGGTTTATGATAATGAGTGTTGAAGAAAATGGTCTCTTTTCAAAATTGATTCTATTTGATCTCGCTGTGCTGATAGCGGCCTTGCTGATGTTATTTTTTTAGCAGCCCATTGGACAATCTGAAAATGATAATGGCAAAATTATAATGACTTGGAATGATTGTTCTCACTGCTTCTTCAGTTGCTGGTTATCAATACGTTTGGGGTAATTTAGTGTTTAAATGTTTGACTTACAAATTACACAGGACAAGTGTAAGTAGGTTATCACAAGCCAGGCAAAACTCAGCAAGCCAGGAGGTGCTACCAAAGCCTTCAAGCCCCTGCGAATATCCCCAGTAAACCCCATGTAAACCAGGAAGCAGCACCAAAGGCCCTCTGCCCCTGAGAATCCCCACAGGAAACCCCACTCATTATGTTTTGATTCTTGTGGCCCAGCATTTGTGCTCAGTTTACATCCTGAGCCACAAAAGACTACAGCAGAGGCTGCAGAGGTGCAATCAATGATTGGTTGGCTGGGAGCGGCCTACACTGAGCAGGAGAAGTGCCTCCGGAGGCTTGGGGACTCCTTGGACCAGGTAACCAAGGTAACCACTGCCTTCCAGTCTCTCTCCCTGGCCGCACACAGACTATCCCAGCACCTGCAACTCCAGATCTCCACCTTCCACAGCCCCATCATTACGATGGAGACTTAAAACACAGTTCTTTCCGTTATAATCCAGCTAGAACACCACTGCTTTCCCACAATAAGGGGGTAAGATCCATCCTTGTGCTTCTATTCCCAAATGTTGTCCCAGCAGCAGTTCGTCCCCATGGGTTAGGATGGGGCCATGATGAACCCATGGTTGGTCATCCGGTAGCACAACGGACTTTGGAGTTAATCTGACGCCTCTCATGAGCAAGGATGTTACAGTGTATGTCTAGGCTATGCAGAGGTCCGATCCCTTAGTGGTCCCACCTATCAATGGACTTAATAGCAGGGCTTCCCTCATCGAATGGAAATACGTTATCATTTTTTCATAGTAGACAGATTTTCCGAGGCTGCTCATTTTGTTCCTCTACCCAAGCTTCCCTCAACAAAGGAGGTTCTGAATTTAGTGTGGGATATTTTAATATGATTCAGAAGGAATGTCAGATAATTCATTTCATTAGTTTGAGGATCAGATACATACACAACACGATGTAAAAAAGGGTTTGGCCCAGCGGGTAGAGGGGTGGGTCATTATACACATTCTAAGCTTTCTGATTGGATGGTGTCAGGTTAGAAGTCAGGATTTGATTGGTTACAGGGTCAGCCATTCAGGGCTGGAGTGGGAGTGTCGGGTTAGGTTTTAAATGTGCTGGCGCCAGTTCATTCAAACCTTTCTAGAACTTTCTCTTATTGTGATTTAAGTATTGCAATAAACCCTGCTGAAGAATTCGACATTTGCTGGCATCCCGACTCCATTGTTTGGCAACCTCGTGGTCTTTGTTTAGACGCAAAAGTAGTTGTCCAGTACCGTGGAGTTCCAGCTGGCATGGTATCAGCCTGGGGTCCTCAGGTCATTTCTAGGTATTGGAAGGCTCTCTAGTCCCTCTTTAACACCTGTCAGTCTCTCCTTTGGGTTCGACCCAGACTGAGAGGATCAACCAGGAACTAGAAAAGTACCTACAATGTGCGGTTTCAGCCAGTCCCAAGGCTTGGAGTTGATTTGGAGATCGGAAACGTCTCAATGACAATACAGGTAAGATACAGCCCATTCTTCCCCTCAGAGCAGCTGGAAGTCTGTGTCCCCTCAGCTGATGCTGCTGCCTTCCTTGTGCTATTGGTTGGGAACCCGCAGCGGCCAACCCTCCCAGCGCATCACGAGATGGTGAATTCCTGTACACACGATGCACAGCCAGCATCGATGCAAATCGCCGCAGAAAAAAGGAAAACACAGACCTGCGAGAATGGCTCCTTGTACAGGTGAGGGTGACATTTTAGTTAGCCCCTAATCTTATTTAAATCTCTCTGACTGGACCGGCATGAATCGTCTGAATCTATCCGCCTAACAATTGTGTGTGTGGTCAAGGGCATAGTATTGTAGGATAATACTGACTGACTTAAAGAGATAGCCGGGGTACAGACAAGATTAATTGACTTAGCCACGAGTCAGAGTTTAAGTAAAAGTTAGAGGATGGGTATGGGGCCAAACACAAGCGAGTGGGAGTTAAAGTTTCTTTAAAAAGACTGAATGGCCTCCGGTCTTCTGATTGCAAAGTACTAGGAAGTTGCATTTTCGCTGCAACAGTATCACAACTATGACTACTGGCGACTTAGAATTGTATGTAGCTTGCTAACCAGTAGCATGTCATTGGCACATCTGATGCAATGTCTTGCAATGTCCTTTTGGTGCCTATCTGCGTAGTTTGAAGATGTGCGTCTTCCAAAACCGTGATTACGCATGTTCCTCCTGGGCGGGGGGTTACTTTATTTCCAGTCTGCGCCAGTCTGCAGACACATCCCTCAGGATCGCTGTGTTAGTCCTTTAATACTTAAGACAGTAGCCCACGGCAAGTTCAGAATCTTTCAGTGGTGCTATATTATCAATGTGCTGGACCTCTCAGACCAGAATTTGCATTTCAAAGGGCTACTTTATCGTAAGATAAGTTATACATGATGTTAGATCCCGCACTATGGAAAGGAATTCCTATTGGAAGTAAATGCGTTTCTCAAAGTGTGTGGCGCGCTGCACTGGTAGGGCGTAGAGACGTGACAGGTGCGAATGGACTCGATGAACAGGATATATATATATATATATATATTACCCCTGATCTGTGGCAATACTTTTCTTTCTAGACAATAGATTTTGATTGACGTCGGCGTATTAATTGCAGCGGGACAATTAAAAAATGGAGCATGAAAGTGTAGTTAGGGAGGTGTAGGCTACTGTTCCCGCTACGTGTTTTACAGTGTTGACGTAGTTGAACAGTCAGCCAAACTCGATTTAACGAGCCAGGTAGCGAGCGCCTTGCTCCTTTATTGATGAAACAGTGAAACTGTAATACACAAGGAACGGAAAATAGTTAGAAGGTATCTTAACTAAACACAGCAAGCTACTATTAGATTCATCACACCAAGAATCAGAGCAACAGCAGATAACAGCACAGCTGGCTGATAAGTGCTTACGTTAGCCACCAACGGGGTTATGAATTAATGGTGTGCTAACATATTAGAACGTAACGTAAATTACTAATAATTACATTTTACTTTCAACGAACTAACACAGTTCATAGAAATTAAACGTAGGTCACTTAAACATATCTATCACAGGGTGAGACAGCGAAAAAACGTAGTCATTGTTTTCGAAGGTGCGAGGAAAAGCATAACTTACTAGATATGTGCGTAACTATATTACTGTCACAGTTGTTCCCTATCCCACAAGACGAGTATTTTTGTGATGTAAAAGTCCCAGGCCCATGAGCTCAGGGGGCCCCTAAACCAGAGCCTCTGCATGAAGTTGCTGTTATAAACTTTGCTTGCTGTCAATTGTTTTTAGACTTTGTTTTTGTTAATATTAGATGTGGCTTAAATGTATCTCTTATTTGTGTTTGGAAGCGGTGTATTTTGTTACACGTCCAGGACCAAGGGCCCATGGTTTCATAATCCGTCCATGTGTGCATGGTGGTGGTGTGCCTGAGTGGCATTAGGACTGCAGAAAGTCTGAACTGTACAGTTCACCTGCAGGGTGATGGAACTGCTCTGTATAAGATCAGTGAACTACCAAAGCCCAACTGTGATGCTGACTGGGCTATCGACGTAAGAACAAATCTTGCTCATTTTCCTTTAGGTGGAAACTCTGCACGTAACAAAGTCTGTAACATAGTGTTTATCTTATTTTGTGTGCTTGTGTCCCTCTCTGTGTTAAGGGTACAGTTGTTGCCCATGAGGAAGGCTTCATTCCCCTGAAAAATGCTTATTTTTCTCCTTCTGACTCTCTTGACAGTGGCCCATTAAAGTCTCCTGCGATGGTAAGTAATGTGTAGCTTCTCTCTCTTCTCTCTCCCAATTCCCTGTGTTTTTTGTCAGAGCAGAGGGTGGAGCACTCATGCAGAGGTAGACTGGCAGCAGTAACATGTTTACTGAATTCCACAAACACACAGAAGGAGAAAATGAGGGGGGCAAGAGGCGTACACAAACAGCCCCTGAGGAGTGATACACAGAAATACGTTCACTTTTGACCTTCACAAGCTCTCAAATTTGTATTTTTAATCACTTTAAAAGGCGCCACATATAATGTTAGACGCCACAAGCAAAACAAAGGGCAAGAGGCGTACACAAACAGCCCCTGCGAAGGGCAAGAGGAGTACACAAACTGCCCCTGTAATACTCACAAGAATAATCAAATCTGTTGGACAATCCATAATGTGGTCAGACAATCTAAAGCTCAGTAGATCCACAAACACACGAACAGATAGATAGATAGATAAATACTTTATTAATCCCGTGGGGAATTTCTGGTGTCTTACAGCTCTCTCATATTTACAATAATTACAAACAGTATATACAGACAATACAATACAGTTATGTACAGTGTAGAATGTATAGTGCAAAACAGTGTAGTCATATAGTTATAGTTTTATGGCAGCTGGGACAAAGGACCTCCTGTGTCGCTCAGTCCGTGAACGTAGCGTGTTGAGCCGCCCGCTACGGAGGCTGCTGGACTGTCCTGCCAGGATACGGTGGAGGGGGTGGTTAACATTGCCCATGATGGCCAAGAGCTTGCTCCGCATCTGTCTCTCCACCACAGACCCCAGTGAGTCCAGATTCTGCCCCACCACTGAGCCCGCCTTTCTGACCAGCCTGTCCAGCCGCCCAGTGTCCCTCTTAGACATGTTGCCTCCCCAGCAGACTGCAGCATAGAAGAGCACGCTCGCCATAACTGATTGATAGAACATGAGCAGCATCTCCTTGCATACATCAAAGGACCTGAGTTTCCTCAGGAAGAACAACCTGCTCTGTCCCTTTTTGTATAGTGCACCTGCGTTAGCCGACCTGTTCAGCTTGTCGTCCAGATGCACCCCCAGGAACTTGTAGGTCTGCACCACCACGATGTCCTTGCCCTGGATGTTAATAGGCTGCAGATGTGGCTTAGACCTACGGTAGTCAATGACCAACTCCTTGGTCTTGCTGGTGTTCAGAAGATCGCTCCAGTCGCCGAAGGCTCTTATCAGGTCCCTGTACTCCCCCTCCTGCTCCTCCCTCACACACGCCACTATAGCCGTGTCGTCAGAATATTTCTAGACGTGACAGGACTCAGAATTGTAGATGAAGTCTGACGTGTAGAGGGTGAACAGGAACGGAGCCAGCACAGTCCCCTGCGGAGCCCCAGTGCTGCTCACAACTATATCAGAGGCACAGCTCCCCAGTCTGATAAACTGCGGCCGTCACAAACACACCATCATTTGCTGGCAGTTTGAGATCAAACCAATCCAAAAGGGCAACCCGTGTCATGTAGACAGAGACAGTATTTTATTAAATGTGTTTTGCTTGAGGCTGTGGTAGGTTGTATTAAAATATATATGTGATTGGCTTTATATATTACAGGCCCTGCCTCTTCAAGTCTGAGTGAGGCTCCACATGATGCCAACAAGCTGAATTGGCGAACCATTTTGGCTGGTGTCGTCATTGCCCTCCTTGCCCTCCTTTTCCACGCCCTCCTTGTCCTCGGCCTCCTTGTCCAGGCCCTCCTTGTCCTCGACCGCTTTGTCATCCTACCAGTTGGTGTCTGCTGGTGGAAAAAGAAGGGGTAAGGAACTGTTTCATCTTAAGATTTTATGTCAAACTCAGTGCTGTAAATGAGGATACTGACACAGTCGCTTGGTCTGAGACATAAGTAATTCCAGGTAATCAACATGTTGCTTCAGGAGCACAGAAGGGAGGGGTGTAATTTGATATTACTGTTCTTGCACGTATTCCCACATAATTCCAATTTGTGGGGTCAGGCCCATTTCAGCACCCAATCAACATCAATTATACATATGTACGCACGAGAAAATTAATCAAGGAAATGGAGAGAATTGACAGGATGAAAATGGTTACATTTCATACTTTCCTGTAGATGTTTCCAGCCGAAGGATGACAGCATCAGTATTGAAATGCCGTGAGCCAGCCAACCTCCATTATTACGGTGCCAGTACCCTCCAGTCCAACCTCTCCTTCGGGTCTTTTCTTTCAGTTTTTTATTGTTTATCATATCTCATTTAGAGAAGGCTTATGCTTACGTACTGCATTTAATGTATTCAAACTGCAATACTTTAGTGAAATGCTCAGGGTACTATGTGCTATGCACGCTGCTTTGTAGGATAGATTATGCACATAGTGTTCAACATGATACATGTTACTAGCAAGCTTTTTATTCCCCTGCACTCATACAGTTTCAACCCACCATGACACATTTCAAAAGCATCTGATGAAGGGCTGTTTTCTCAATACTGTAAATGCCATACATATAGTGGTCAAAATCAAACAGAAGGGAACACTCTAAGGTCAGTACAATGGAAAGGAAGGGAAGTTATTCACGAGCATTAAAAACCTATTTCATAAATGCAAACTGTAAACTATGATGTGACAGAGATGCCAGTGAGTCCCACTGAATGTGTATTTCAGATTAGCTTGTTTTTTAGGAGGGAAAGGTTAAAGGTTGAAATTACTTTGTTTGAGAATACTGTGTGTGTGTGTGTGTGTGTGTGTGTGTGTGTGTGTGTGTGTGTGTGTGTGTGTGTGTGTGTGTGTGTGTGTGTGTGTGTGTGTGTGTGTGTGTGTGTGTGTGTGTGTGTGTTTAAGTAGCAGAAAATGCATTACAGGCAATCCCCTTGGATAATATTATGAACCGTGAAGGTAGAGTGATGACAAAAGGTAAAGACAATCTCCTATGCATCAAATGTTGCCAGTCAGTCACCATCTTTTGAGCTGTGGAAGCCTTTGAGCTGTGCCAGTGAGCACACAATGAGTTAAAGCCTTTAGTGTAAATCAGTTCCGTTTCTATCCAAGAGAGCATGGCAAACTAACTCTTGTTTCGCAGTTATCAACATGGGTAACTCCAGCTTTGCTCTGGATTTTAACAATGAGTTAAGTGTAAATCAGTACTATTTCCAATCAACAGAGATGAGCTTGTAGTGTAAGAAAACTGTTCTGTGCAGTATGTGCCAGGAGCACCTTTACAAGGAGTAAACTGCAGTGCTTCTTTTGTTGTTCAAAACAATTACATTTGCTGTAGCTTGTCAGACATGTTTTATATACCCTAGCCATATCCATTTGAACTGACTGTTATATTGTTAATCAAGGTGTGTGATTTTGAGCCTGTAAAAGAGAGGCTCCTATGCTGCATATGTTGCCAGTCAGTCACCAGTTTTTGAGCTGTGGACGCGTCAAAGCTGTGCTAGTGGGCACACAATGAGTTAAACCCTTTAGTGTAAATCAGTACTGTTTCTAACCAAGAGAGCATAGCATACCAGCTGTTGTTTCGCAGTAATCAACGTGGATAACTCCAGCTTTGAAACTGCAGTAGACATTGCCATTAGTGCCTTAAAGCAAGCATAGCACTTTCAAACATGCACCTTTTTAGTGGTGGCTTGGCCAAAGGTAGAATGGTAGTGACAAGGGCTCCAGCTTTGTGTTGAACTGTGGAAGCTGACACTCAAAGCTGTGCCAGTGAGCACACTAAATGAGCAAGCATATATATATATATATAGTTTGATATATATTTATAATATTATAATTAGGTCATTAATAAGCTCTTATGAGCCGTTTATTATTATTATACATACATAGGGATGTCTTAAAGGCATTATTATCACAGGGATCGTGTTATCACAGGGATTACGTTATTATCACAGGGATGTCTTAGACTTCTTAGCAGTCCACTCGTCGATCCGTGTCATTCATGTGTGCGGATGTAAAGGTGCAAACAATCCGATGTCCAATGAGATGTTGAATGAATTCCGTGTTTTAAATGTTTTATTCCCAAGTGCATTACAAGCAGCTCACTTACACTGATTGAAAGATTTGATTGTGCTTATGGTGGGATGTGTTGATGTTTTGGTGGTGGGTCATTTAAATATAAGTATGTGAAATACTTATATGACATATGAATGAAATGAGATGAAAACATTCCCTGTTTTTAATTTTTTATTCCAAAGTGTATTACAAGCAGCTCACTCTCTGAATGATTGAATGATTTGAGTATGCTTTATATTTGAGTATTTTTTATATATATATATATATATATGTGTATAATATATGCCTCTATGAGTTTGCAATATGTAGTTGTAGTTGTCGAAACCCAAAACAACAATGCCTGTGCCATCTCTCTGATGCCATGATGAGAGGCCACATCACCGGTATTCCTGCACACTGCCTCTTCTCTTTGACACTGTCATTGTTTGTAGTTTTGTGGCCCTGAAACACCAATGGAAAAGTAGCAAAGTAGCCTTGTAGTTATAGAGAATAGTTGAATTACAGTCTTCTGAATCCTCAGTAAAGTTTCTTTCTGTTTACTTTTCATATTTGTTGCGTTGGTCAGTGTTGGTTTCTGTATTGTGTGCAGTTTTTATCCTGTTCAATTATATCCTATCCTATTATGGCACTGTTACATTAAACTTCTATATGGACATTTCTGCCTTTCCTGTCGATTATGTGTGAATAGACTAGCAATGTGTTGTGGGAATGGGCCCTCTGTTAAAATGAAATCAACCCTTGTACGTCGCTTTGGACGAAAGCGTCTGCTAAATGACTAAATGTAAATGTATTTCATTACCCCTTTTTTGACACGCATACAGGCTGAAACCTCAAGGTGTCGCAAAAGGTCAGGTTTGCACGACAAGAACTGAGACAATCTGACTGAACTTGAAAGGGCATGGTTTAAATACACAGAGTAACTAACAGATTCTGCTGCTGAGGAGATCTAGGCACAAAACTCAAAAAAGTAAAAACACTATATTGTCTTGTTCAATTGTCTGGGACGCATAAAAGTAACATTATAGGGCACGGGACACGTTTCGATTACTTACTCATCATTGACCGACTACTTATTATTTTTTCAAATGATCAATAGAAGTTTAAATGATGGAGTGAATAAAGTGCAATCAGAATACCAGCTTTGAACAGCTGGCCTGTGCATTACATACTGGACCATTGAGGTAAAACCATAAAGTAGTAGACAGTTTCCTTTGAATATGATGTGCTGTGGTCTACTGACATTTTGATTCATGTTATACAGCATTAATTAAAGTATATCATTCTGCAAACTGAGATGGATTAATTCCTTTTTAGCCAAATATTGCAGCAACGTCATACAGTGGTGTGATAAAATCTCCGGATGCGATCGCGTGACTCGGTGACGATGGGGAAGTTACAGACCTTCAAGTGAGGCTTCTTGCTTGCAGCATGAAATGGGAATCTTCTACACGTGCGAGACATTAGCTTGCGCCTAATGACATTATAGAAACTTTAAATGAATCGATGATTGGAGTGAATTTCAGTCTAAACGTTTATGAGTATCTTTTGCTTTTTGCGTTGTTTTGTATTCCTTTTAAACTCGGAATGATACTTCGTTGCACAGGTGAGTTGTTTTTACTTTTACATAAAAGCGTTATAGATTCTGTATGAAAAGGGCATATGGGCATAGTATCAGAAGTATGTTTTTTCTGTAACGACTTTATGTAGCTTGCTAACCTCTCGTCAGTAACAGTGCGTCGTCACATCTGATGCAATGTCTACGCAACGCTTTAGTTTTTTGGCTTTTTGTTGCATATCGAGACTGAATATCCCATAGTCATGAATAAGTGGGAGTGGGCTACAGGAGTGAACTACAGACAACGCATGTTGTCATTTCACGGTAGTAGCCAAATATTGCAGCAATGTCATACAGTGTTAATGTTATGATATCAACTATCGATCCGAGACATTAGCTTGTGCTTAATTAAATGAAAAAGACTTCAATTAAATCGCTGATTGGAGTGAATTTCAGTCTATGAGTTTATGAGTATCTTTTGCTTTTTGCGTTGTTGAGCGTATTTCTACTAAACTCGGAATGACACATCGAGGCACAGGTGAGCGGTGGGGGGGGGGGGCTTCTGGGGCTCAATCCCCTGATACAATGTCTACACAACGTTATTTAGCCTCGCCTTTTGTTGCGTATCTGCTTAGATGTTTGAGGATGTCTTCCAAATCCGTGATCACGCCTCTTCCTCTTCTGCAAACACTGATGTTTCTGATGCAATGTCACCTTTTTGTTGCGTATCTGCATAGTTTGAGGATAGGCGTCTTCCAAATCTGTGATCACGCCTGTTCCTCTTCTGCAAACACTGATGTCGGGGGGCGTACTTTATTTCTGAGAAACTGCTCTAGTCACAGCCCTCGGGATCACTGTGTTAGTCCTTTAGTACTTTAGACAGTAGCCCACGGCCAGTTCAGAAACTTCATAAAGTCTTTCAGTGGTGCTGTATTGTAATGTCATTTTAAAGGGCTACTTTATCGTAAGATAAGTTATACATTATGTTAGATCCCGCACTATGGAAAGGAATTCCTATTGGAAGTAAATACATAAGTTAGTATTTTTCTTTTTTGTAATTGTTGGCTTATAGTATGCATCTTTCCCTTTCTCATGCCCCCCCCCCCCCTTAGATGAATGGCTGGTGGTGGTGGTGGTGTGCCTGAGTGGGATTAGGGCTGCAGAAGGTCTGACCTGTACAGTTCACCCGCAGGGAGATGGATCTGCTCTTTATCAGATCAGTGCACCAGCAAAGCCCAACAGGGAATATGACTGGAAAATCAACGTAAGAACAAATCTTGCTCATTTTCCTATAGATGGAAACTCTGCACATAACAAAGTCTGTAATATATAATGTTTATCTATTTGTGTGTGCTTGTGTCCCTCTCTGTGTTAAGGGTATGGTTGTTGCCCATGAGGACGATTCTGACGGAACTATAGTGCTTAAGCACAATGGGACCTTTCTTCTTCTCAAAGCCCATCATTCGAATACCACCTATACAGTGGACACCGCAGAGGTATGATAGTGGGAGAAGTTTGCATCATTGAAGTGGGTTGGCAGTAGGGGTTGGAATCATACAGGATATCACAATTTTCACTCTTGAGTTATTATAGTCGATACATGGTTTTTCATTGATGACTCATTTGCTTTATAATATTAGTGTCATAGAGGACTTTATGTAATATGTTATTACGGTATAGTGAACCATAGTGAAAAATGCTTTATTCCCTCTTCTTATTTTTCTCCATCTGACTCTCTTGACAGGGGCGTGTTTCTGTCCCCTGCTATGGTGAGTAATGTGTAGCTTCTCTCTCTTCTCTATCCCAATACCCTGTGGTTTTTGCCAGAGCAGAGGATGGAGCACACACGCAGATGTAGACTGGCAGCAGTAACATGTTTACTGAATTCCACAAACACACAGAAGGAGAAAATGAGGGGGGCAAGAGGCGTACACAAACAGCCCCTGCGGAGGGCAAGAGGCGTACACAAACATCCCCTGAGGAAGGCAAGAGGCGTACACAAACATCCCCTGAGGGGGGCAAGAGGCGTACACAAACATCCCCTGAGGAAGGCAAGAGGCGTACACAAACAGCCCCTGTAATACTCTCAAGAAGAATCAAATCCATTGGACAATCCATAATGTTGTCAGACAAGCTAAAGCTCAGTAGATCCACAAACACACCAGTACTCATAGGCAGTTTGAGTTTAAACCAATCCAAAAGGGCAACCCGTGTCATAGTCAGACAAGCAACAGTTCAGTGGACAGGCAGTCAGGAGAGTCAGAGATAATCCGTGAGCCAAACGAGAGAAACCTAAACCACAAACCAGAAGTTGCTGAGGCAGTCCAGAAGAGTATTCCAACTAGCGAAAGTCCGGCCAGTAATCCAAGATGAAGGAGAACATCAGGAACATGTGAACTCATGACCAGGCGCTGTTGGTGCTGCGCGTCGGCCTTGTATTAAGCCCGCGAGACAAACCCCAAAGAACCGGTTGCCTCGCTGTGCCTGCCGCTCTACCGGGCAGCCCCGGTTGGCAGGGCGGAACGGTGGTACCGCGAGCCATGCCGGCTTCCAAGGGCCAGCTCCAGACAGCCCAGGAAGATCAGGATGTGAATTGTGGAATTCCTGGACCAGGGCAGCGTCCAGAATGTCACACCGAGGAATCCAGCACCTCTCTGTGACCGTGTTCTATAGAATTAGATTTCACATGTAGACAGAGACAATATTTTAATAAATGTGTTTTTTAGGGGGTGTGGTAGGTTGTATTAAAATAGATATGTGATTGGCTTTATCTATTACAGGCCCTTTAAGTCTGGGTGAGCCGCCACATGATGATGCCAACAAGTCAAATTGGGGAGCCATTTTGGCTGGTGTTGTCATTTCCCTCCTTGCCCTCCTTGTCATCCTACCAGTTGGCTTCTGCTGGTGGAAAAAGAAGGGGTAAGGAACTGTTTTAGTTTGAGATTTTTTTTGTGAAATTCAGTGCTGTAAATGAGGAAACTGACATGGTGGCTTGGACTGAGAAATGAACAGTTCTAGGCAATCAGCATTTTGCTTCAGAAGCACAGAAGGGAGGGGTGTAATTTGACATTACTATTCTTGCACGTATTCCCACAAGATTCCAACTTGTGGGGTCAGTCCCATTTCAGCACCCAATCAACATCAAATATACATAAGTACGCACGAGCAATTAATCAAGGAAATGGAAAGAATTGACAACGTGATAATGGTTACATTTTATTCTTCTCTGTAGATGTTTCCGGAAGAAAAAAAGGAGCAAGAAGATCCTGAGGCCTCTAAGCAGCTGAATGATGACAGCAGCAGTGATGGGATGTTGTGAGCCAGCCGACCCCCATTAATACGGTGCCAGTACCCTCCGGTCCAACCTCTCCTTCTGGTCTTTTCTTTCTGCCTTTTATTGTTTTTATTTGTCTCATTTTGAGGAGGCTTATGCCTAAGTACCGCATTTAATGTATTTAAACTGCAATACTTTAGTGAAATGCACAGGGTACTATGTGCTATGCAGCGCTGCTTTGTAGAATAGATTATGCACATAGTATTCAATATAATACATGTTACTAGTGAGCTTTTGCACTCATACAGTTTCAACCCACCAATGACACATTTCAAAAGCATCTGATGAAGGGCTGTTTTCTCAATACTGTAAATGCCATACATATAGTGGTCAAAGGCAAACACAAGGAAGCACTATAAGGTCAGTACACTAGAATGGAAGGGATTCACGAGCATTAAAAACCTATTTTCATTAATGCGAACTGCAAACTATGACATCACAGAGATGCCAGTAAGTCCCATGTGTAAACAAAACACTGAATGTGTATTTCAGATTAGCTTGTTTTTAGGAGGGAAGGGTTAAAGGTTGAAATTACTTTGTAGGGAGTGTGTGTGTGTGTGTGTGTGTGTGTGTGTGTGTGTGTGTGTGTGTGAGTGAGAGAGAGAGTGTGAAGTAGCAGAAAATGCATCCCCTTGGATAATATTATGAACCGTGAAGGTAGAGTGATGACAAAAGGGTAGACAATCTCAAATGTTGCTGAAATATACTTCTACGACTCCATACTCCGTGGTCACGCAGTTGCCTCGACAAACTCGTTTTCATTTATGGTTCTCTGACGGTTGTGGGTGTTGAAAAGCATCTTTTTTTAAAGAAGGAGGCACACCCAACAACGTAGATGGTCGTATTTGTACATAAAAGTTGTTTGTTTGACTTTTTTTTTCTTAGATTTTAAAAAAGTTACCGAGAAGTAGACAATGCAATGTAAAATACCCATTATTGCAACCCCAGGGAATTTGCGAGGTGTCTGAACCAGCTATCTAATGTTGGCATACTACTACCCACAAGGTAAACAGCGATGTATTGTATTGAGTCGGATAGTTAAAATTTGGGTGGTGCATGTCAGGCCACGGAGAGGTGCTCGGAGAGGGTTTGCACCGTCAGAGAGGTCTCTCAGTGTCTCTGTGTATCCGAAAACGGATGACCATAAAGCTGCCTTTAGTCGCCAGCTTTTGAGCTGTGGAAGTGTCAAAGCTGTGCCAGTGAGCACACAAGCCTTTAGAACTGTTTCAAACCGACATCGACGAGTGTAAGAAAACGGTTCTGGGCAGTATTTGCCAGGAGCACCTTTACATGGAATAAACTGCAGTGCTTCTTTTGTTCAAAACAATAACATTTGCTGTAGCTTGTCAGACATGTTTTATATACCCTAGCCATATCCATTTTAACTGACTGTTATATTGTTAATCAAGGTGTGTGATTTTGAGCCTGTAAAAAAAGAGGCTCTTATGTTGCAAATGTTGCCAGTCAGTCACCAGCTTTTAAGCTGTGGAAGCGTCAAAGCTGTGCCAGTGAGCACACAATGAGTTAAACCCTTTAGTGTAAATCAGTACTGTTTCTAACCAAGAGAGCCTAGCATACTAACTCTTGTTTCACAGTAATCAATGTGGACTCCAGCTTTGCTCTGGGCTTTGGAAGGAGAGACTCAGTGAACACAAAACGAGTTGAACCCTGTAGTGGAAATCAATACCGGTTATGACCCAGGTGCCGTGTTATTACAACTATTATATACGTATTGTTATTTTTAGAAATAGGTGAAGCAGAACTCTGCTGAGACTCTGACAATCTGAGGAGCAGAAGAGATCAGTTCTATTTTCTCTAGAAATAAAAGTAGAAATTAAAGAAATAAGAAACACTAATGCTAATAAGGAGAGAAAATAAAGACAGATGTTTTGTGAAACAACTAAAGTGCCTAAAAATTTTACCTAAAACTTTTATGTATGTTTCTCAATTGATCCAAATTATTGAAAAGCTGATGCGATCTTGTCAGTACTGCAATCTTGTTTTAGTTGGATTAAGTAAAAGTGCCTCCATTTTGTCATCATATGAAATTCTCCACCCGCTTTCATTTTGAGAGTGCAGAGATCTGGTTCAATTCATGCGTCTCAATTTAATGTATCCAGACTAAATCGCCACTCAAAACTGATTTTGTAGTGTGGCAATCACTGACATCACTCAGGTATATTTAAACTTAGGAGATTATTCTTACCCCAATTATGTGTGTTTGTGTGAGTGTTTGTGTTGTAATAGTGTTGTCATTGTTGCTGTTTAGTTTGTTAGGATTTGTTACGTCACTGCATTACAGGGTAGGACAAAAACATGATCTCTTAGTAAGCAGGAATGAAAAGCTAGAATGCGTTACTGTTTGACTAACCCCAAGATGTTGTAATTGGAGAACTGTAAATACCTCCTCGAGGTCAGCCAGGGTTGCAAATGTGTAATATTATCCACTTCCTTGTTATGATCTAGCGTGCCTTAACCACTTACACATACAACTTGTCATGACTCACTGTTTAGTTTGTGGATACACATACAGTACTGCAAGTGAGGAATGAAATGACATATATGAGACATTTGTGGCATTGGATTGATGGCACAACACATCTCTTTGTCAGCCAAAGGATACAGAAACTGCAGTGGACATTGCCATTAGTGCCTTAGAGCAAGCATGGCACTTTAAAACATGCACCTTTTCAGTGGTGGCTTGGCCAAAGGTAGAATGGTAGTGACAAGGGCTCCAGCTTTGTGTTGAACTGTGGAAGCTGACACTCAAAGCTGTGCCAGTGAGCACACTAAATGAGCAAGCAGCTCTTCAAGCCGTTATCATCACAGGGATCACGGTATTATCACAGGGATGTCTTAGACTTCTTAGCTATAGATATATATATATATAATATATGCCTCTTGAAATGTGCAATATGTAGTTGTAGTTGTCAAAACCCAAAACCACAATACCGGTGCCATCCCTCTGAGGCCATGATGAGAGGGCACATCACCGCTATTCTTGCACACTGCCTCTTCTCTTTGACACTGCCATTGTTTGTAGTTTTGTGGCCCTGAAACACCACTGGAAAACTCTCTAGCAAAGAATCCAGATGCACAGAATCCACTTTTAAACAGCTTTTAAGTCCTTGAGAACAGCATTTTTTGTTCGCTCTAAAAGGACTTGACAATAAAACCCACATATTGCACTTTTAAGAGTTAAAGTTTGATATATATTTATAATATTTATAATAATATAATAAGGTCATTAATAAGCTCTTAAGAGCTATTTGTTATTATACATACATACATTCCACATATTTTACTGTTTTCCCTGAGATCATGAAGAACAGTTGAATTACAGTCTTCTGAATCCAAAGTAAAGTTTCTTTCTGTTAACTTTTTATATTTGTTGTGTTGGTCAGAGTTGGTTTCTGTATTGTGTGCATTCTTTCTCCTGTTCAATTGTGTCCTATCATGGCACTGTTACATTAAACTTCTATATGGACATTTCTGCCTTTCCTGTCGATTTTGTATGAATGGACTAGCAATGTGTTGTGGGAATGGGCCCGCTGTTAAAATGAAATCAACCCTTGTACGTCGCTTTGGACAAAAGCGTCTGCTAAATGACTAAATGTAAATGTATTTCATTACCCCTTTTTTGACACGCATACAGGCTGAAACCTCAAGGTGTCGCAAAAGGTCAGGTTGGCACGACAAGAACTGAGACAATCTGACTGAACTTGAAAGGGCATGGTTTAAATACACAAGTAACTAACAGATTCTGCTGCTGAGGAGATCTAGGCACAAAACTCAAAAAAGTAAAAACACTATATTGTCTTGTTCAATTGTCTGGGACCGAAAAGTAACATTACAGGGCACGGGACACGTTTCGATTACTTACTCATCATTTACCGACTACTTATTATTTTTTCAAATAATCAAAAGAAGTTTAAATGACCGAGTAAATAAAGTGCAATCAGAATAACAGCTTTGAACAGCTGTGCATTACATACTGGACCATTGAGGTAAAAGCAAGTAGTATACAGTTTCCTTTGAATGTCATGTGCTGTGGTCTACTGACATTTTTATACAATTTATACAGCATTAATTAAAGTATCTCATTTAGCAAACTGAGATGGATTGATTCCTATTTCGCCAAATATTGCAGATATGTCATTGTTACGACCCAGCTCCTGAGCCTCAGAGAGACTTAGAGTGTACACATTTTTTATTTATTTCTATACAACACAAAATAGTGAATGCAAAACACCAGGACCAAACACATGGTGTTCACCAGCCTCCAAAGCACGGTGAGAATGCAAGGCCTTTTCTGAGGGCGACCAGCAATGGCTTCCTGGAGGTGTGGACAATGGAGCTGATTACGCCCAGTCACCACCCAAAGGCTGTTGCACTGCCACTGACTGCAAAGCCAGTAGAGTCCATGGATCTCATGGTCTGATTGAGGACCATTGAAAAATGTCGGTGTATGGTGTGATGAAATCAACTGAGGCGATCGCGTGACTCGATGACGATGGGGAAGGTATAGCACCTGCCAGTGACGCTTCCTGTTTGCAGCATGAAAAAAGTAAAACATGATATATTGTCTTGTTCAAATCTCTCAGACTACTTAAAAAAGTTTAAATGAAGGAGTAAATAAAGTGCAATCCGAATAACAGTCAGGATCCATTATTCTGGCTAGGGATGTCGTCACATACAAGGAATTTAGTTCTGAACGTTGGTGAGTAAAGCAATTTCTGTTGTTCAGCGGGAAAGATGTTAAATTCCTTGTGAACCCACAGCGGCCAAACCACTCAATGACAATACAGGCAAGATACAGCTTTTATTTAAAGACTATACGCATATATACAGATAAAATACAAGTTTGTGTGGCAGTGCAAACGGTATTCTACAAGATGTAGATGTGATGTGTGTAATGAATGCATATGAAATTAGAAACGATAACGATAACTTTGATGATTCTGGTTAGCTGATCCATGCTGAATCGACCCATGTCTGCCATATCATAAAGGGGTGTGAATACTGTTTTATGGATCTCATGTTCTGCACTCACTGGCACTAGAAGTCTGTGTGATTGAATCCCCCATCTCAGCCATGCGCTGTCGTCACTGTGCTCATGGTGTGCACTCCTTGCGCGAATGAGGAAATGATCGGAGTTTACTGTAATCTGAGTTCAACAGCACATGTATTTCCCCGTGCTCAAGTTATTCCTTCAAAACGCAGAATGACAACTCGTTGTAGAGGTGAGTTAGCAATTGTTTTTACTTTTAAATAACAGCGTTATAGATCCTGTATGGAAAAGGGCATATGGACATAGTATCCCAACTATGTTTTTCTGTAACGTCTTTAATATGTAGCTTGCTTACCTCTCGCCAGTAACAGTGCGTCGGCAGGGACAATTATCATTGTGTGATCATAATATTTCACTCGCAAAAGAAAATATTAACAGATTGAAATGAACAGATTGTTCACGTAGCACGACACAGACACGTGAACGTCCGTGTCGTGCTACGTGAACGTTGGCGTTACCTGACGATTGAAGGAGAAAAGAGAGATAGTGCACTGTCAAAGTCAAAGTTAAGCGGTAATATCAACAAATTCACGGTAATGCATCGGTTTTTGATACCCACATTTCCACGAGTAGAAGAATCATGTGACGTTGAAGAAGAAGAAGAAATGCAAGGGGTATCGGAATCTGATTTAGAAGAAGAGGAACTGCTACACCTGGCCTGCTGGCTTGCCCGGATTTTGGTTTTGCTTATGGCTTTTCGAACATAGTTTTGTTTGCAATTTTGCCTGTTCTTTAATACTTTAATTGTACAATGATGTAGCTCTGATTAGTGTGGGTTTGAGTGCCTACTGTTTGGTTTCATTCACTTTTAAAAGGGGCCTGCATCTTTACAACGCTTAAGATTTAAGGTGGAACGGTCTTGTTAGATGTGTAACATTAATAAATGCGGTCTCTTTTTGGGTTTTTCTGAATCCGCCTTAAATGTAATGGCATTTCTTTTCAACAGTACAATAACTAAATGCACCTGTACCTCAACAGGATTTACAGCGCACATACACATTTTCTAACACACACACCATTAGGCGTATATATATTACCACAATGTGTTGGATTTTACGGTCGAACTAGTCACTTCGGCTATTGTATTGGGAAAGTAGACAGGTCAAAGAGAAAGCTATCAGAAACATGGATAGCACTCTGACACGGTAACGTAAACAGACGGTCAAAGTGCTGAAGCGTTCTTAAAAACACTGATGAAAGGCACGATTTGGTGCGGCGACACACACAGCAGCTTTACCCACATCTGAAAAACACATACACTCGGAGGCGACCTGACTCCGAAATTATAACAACCTCTTAAATAGGGGCCCGGCAGCTTGAATGATAGCAGCTGTGCAGGAGACGTTATTGCTATTTCCCTGTTGTAGTGATCATCAGCTTGTAAGCGATGATGAGCTGATGAAAAGGCAAAACGTCTGTCTGACCACTACAACAGGGACATAGCAATAACGTTTCCTGCACAACTCCTATCATTCAGGGCCTGTTTAGAGTAGAGATTGCTCAGCAGTCCTCAGTCTCCCAACTTGCCAAGATGCTGATAGTGGATTATCACTCCGTAACATCCACCTTCGGTAAGGTGTGCACTGCCCTGCTATTGCTTCTGACATCTGTGACAGTTGCAACAGCCGAGTGATCCTTTTCCAAATTGAAACTCATTAAGACCTACCTGAGGGGCAGTATGGAGCAGGATACTCTGAATGGGCTGTCTATCCTGTCCATTGAAAAAGCATATCATGCATCACCACTTTTATGTTTGAAAGGCATCGTTCGGCTTGCCAGGTGTGCTGTGCCTTTGGCTGTGCTCAGTCAGCCTGTCCGTCTTGACGTTCAGATTTTGCGCCTAAACTAGCTATATCATATCGTCTCCTCACATGATCAAATAGAGACTTGACATTGGACAACAATATATATATATATTACCCAGCAATCATCATTGCATATCTGTATATGACAAAAATACCAAAGAAAATAAGAAATTATTCATTTAATTTTAATTTTTTAATAGTTTCCATGGTATATAATTGTGTTATAGATTACTACTGACTATTTCACTCCCCCAAAATAATGAAAACCATGAGAGAGATATGTTTGCCATTTCGAGGGGATATATAGCATAAGGTACTCTTTAAGATGTATTATAATTCATCTTTGATCACAGGCGTGTTTACATAGCAACGCTGAGAGACAGGCACTTACGAGACATGCTTTGTAGTCGGGCCCGCTTTGCCCAAGGGCCCCAGTGCAACTGCACTGTCTATAGTTATGCCCCTGACAGCGCAGGTACACTCAATTAAAGCCAACAGCAAATAAACAAAATGCACCTCTTTCAACCACAAATAAGAGATACATAACAGCGACTTCACACAGAGGCTCTGGCTTAGAGGCCCCCTGAGCTCATGGGCCCCCGGGGCGTTCGGTAATCCATCCCTGTCTATTCGTGGTGAAATTGTAGACAGCGACAGTCTTATATCATATCGAGGCATCAAACGTAGTGCTGTATTATAAATGTGCTGGATCTCTCAGACCAAAATGTTGCATTTTAAAGGGCTACTTTATCTTGAGATAAGTTATAAATTATACTAAATGCCGCACTATGGAAAGTATGTTGGTATCTTTCTATTTTGTAATTGTTAGCTTATTCTATGCATCTCTCTTTCTCATGCCCCTCCCCCCTCTCCCCCTTAGGTATATGCCTGGTGGTGGTGTGTCTGAGTGGGATTAGAGCTGCAGAAAGCCTGACCTGTACAGTTCACCTGCTAGAGAATGGATCTGCTCTGTATAAGATCAGTGAACCAGCAGAGCCCAACTGGGAAGCTGACTGGGCTATCGGCGTAAGAACAAATCTTACTCATTTTCCTATAGATGGAAACTCTGCACGTAACAAAGTCTGTAATATAGTGTTTATCTATTTGTGTGTGCTTGTGTCCCTCTCTGTGTTAAGGGTACGAATGTTGCCAATGACGAAGAATTCAACAGAACTTTAGTGGTGCAGAACACGGGAAACAGTCTTCTTCTCAAAGCCTATCACCCCAATACCACATATATAGCGGACTACTCTAAGGTATGATAGTGGGAAAGCTTTGCATCATTGAAGTGGGTTGGCATCATACAGGATATCACAATCTTTACTCTTGAGTTATTATAGAGTAAAGTCGATACATGGATTTTTATTGATAACTAATTTTCTTTATCTTAGTGACATAGAGGACTTTATGTAATATGTTATTACCATATAGTGAACCATAGTGAAAAATCCTTTATTCCCTCTTCTTATTTTTCTCCATCTGACTCTCTTGACAGTGGCCTGTTAAAGTCTCCTGCAATGGTGAGTAATGTGTAGCTTTTCTCTCCCAATTCCCTGTGGTTTTTGTCAGAGCAGAGGACGGAGCACACATGCAGATGTAGACTAGTAGTAGCAACATGTGTACTGCGTTCCACAAACACACAGAAGGAGAAAATGAGGGGGGAAAGAGGCATACACAAACATCCCCTGAGGAGGGCAAGGGGGGTACACAAACAGCCCCTGAGGGGGGCAGGGGGGGTACACAAACAGCCCCTGTAATACTCACAAGAAGAATCAAATCTGTTGGACAATCCATAACGTGGTCAGACAAGCTAAAGCTCAGTAGATCCACAAACACAAACACACCATCACTTGCTGGAGTACTTATAGGCAGTCTGAGTTTAAACCAATCCAAAAGGGCAACCCGTGTCATAGTCAGAAAAGCAACAGTTCAGTGGACGGGCAGTCAGGAGAGTCAGAGATAATCCGTGACGGCTCAGGAAGATTGGGATGGGAGTCGTGGAATTCCTGGACCAGGGCAGCGTTCAGAATGTCACGCCGAGAACCCAGGACCTCTCTGTGACCGTGTTCTATAGAATTAGATTTAATATGCAGACCGAGACAATATTTTATTAAATGTGTTTTGTTAGGGGCTGTGGTAGATTATATTAAAATAAATATGTGATTGGCTTTATATATTACAGGCCCTGCTTCTTCAAGTCTGAGTGAGGCTCCACATGATGCCAACAAGCAAAATCGGGGAACCAAATTGGCTGGTGGTGTCATTGCCCTCATTGTCATCGCCCTCCTTGTCATCGCCCTCCTTGTCATCCTATCAGTTGTCTTCTGCTGGAAGAAAAAGAAGGGGTAAGGAACTGTTTCAGTTTAAGATTTTTTGTCAAATTCAGTGTTGTAAATGAGGAAACTAACATGGTGGCTTGGACTGAGAAATTAACAGTTCTAGGCAATCAGCATTTTGCTTCAGGAGCACAGAAGGGAGGGGTGTAATTTGACATTACTGTTCTTGCACGTATTCCCACAAGATTCCAACTTGTGGGATCAGTCCCATTTCAGCACCCAATCAACATCAAATATACATAAGTACGCACGAGCAATTAATCAAGGAAATGGAAAGAATTGACTGGTTACATTTCATTCTTCCCTGTAGATGTTTCCGGAAGAAAGAAAAGGAGCAAGGAGATCCTGAGGTCTCTGAGCCGCTGAAGGATGATGGCATCAGTATTGAGATGGTGTGTACAGTGTAGATGTTTCCAGCTGAAGGATGGCCGCAGCAGTCATGAGATGGTGTGAGCCGGCTGACCCCCATTAGTACGGTGCCAGTACCTTCCTGTCCAACCTCTCCTTCTGGTCTTTTCTTTCTGCCTTTTATTGTTTGTCATGTCACATTTTGGGAAGGCTTATGCTTAGGTACTGCATTTAATGTATTCAAACTGCAATACTTTAGTAAAATGCTATGCAGCGCTGCTTTGTAGGATAGATTATGCACATAGTGTTCAATATGATGCATGTTACTAGTGAGCTTTTTGTTTCCCTGCACTCATACAGTTTCAATCCACCAATGACTCATTTCAAAAGCATTCATCACATCTGATGACGTGGCTCATTACTAAGAAGGGCTGTTTTCTTAATACTGTAAATGCCATACAACAGTGGTCAAAAGCAGACAGAAGGGAGCACTATAAGGTCAGTACACTGGAATGGAAGGGAAGTTATTCACGAGCATTAAAAACCTATTTCATGAATGCAAACTGCAAACTATGATGTTACAGAGATGCCAGTGAGTCTCATGTGTAAACAAAACACTGAATATGTATTTCAGATTAGCTTGTTTTTAGAAGGGAAGGGGTAAAAGTTGAAATTACTTTGTTTGAAAATGCAGGGAGTGTGTGTGTGTGTGTGTGTGTGTGTGTGTGTGTGTGTGTGTGTGTGTGTGTGTGTGTGTGTGTGTGTGTGTGTGTGTGTGAGTGAAGTAGCAGAAAAAGCATTACAGAAAATCCCCTTGGATAATATTATGAACCGTGAAGGTAGAGTGATGACAAAAGGGTAGACAATCTCATATGCTGCAAATGTCGCCAGTCAGTCACCAGCCTTTGAGCTGTGGAAGCGTCAAAGCTGTGCCAGTGAGCACACAATGAGTTAATCCCTTTAGTGTAAATCAGTACTGTTTTAAGCAAGAGAGCATAGCATACTAACTCTTGTTTCGCAGTTATCAACATGGGTAACTCCAGCTTTACTCTGGGCTTTAACAATGAGTAAACCCTTTAGTGTAAATCAGTTCTATTTATAATCAAAATAGATGAGATTATAGTGTAAGAAAACGGTTCTGGGCAGTATGTGCCAGGAGCACCTTTACAAGGAGTAAACTGCAGTGCTTCTTTTGTTGTTCAAAACAATAACATTTGCTGTAGCTTGTCAGACATGTTTTATATACCCTAGCCATATCCATTTGAACTGACTGTTATGTTGTTAATCAAGGTGTGTGATTTTGAGCCTGTAAAAGAGAGGCTCCTATGCTGCATATGTTGCCAGTCAGTCACCAGTGTTTGAGCTGTGGAAGCGTCAAAGCTGTGCCAGTGAGCACACAATGAGTTAAACCCTTTAGTGTAAATCAGTACTGTTTCTAACCAAGAGAGCATAGCATACCAGCTCTTGTTTCGCAGTTATCAACATAGATAACTCCAGCTTTACTCTGGGCTTTGGAAGGAGAGACTCAAAGCTTTGTCAGTGAACACAAAACGAGTTGAACCCTGTAGTGGAAATCAATACCGGTTTGACCCAGGTGCCGTGTTATTTACAACTATTATTTTAGAAATAGGTGAAGCAGAACTCTGCTGAGACTCTGACAATCTGGCACTTGCTGCAGAGCAGAAGAGATCCGCTCTATTTTCTATAGAAATAAAATTTAAATTAAAGAAATAAGACACACTAAGGCTGATAAAGACAGAAAACAAAGACAGATGTTTTGTGAAACAACTAGGTGCCTTAGGCTTTTACCTAATACTTTTATGTCTGTTTATGTATGTTCCTCAATTGATCCAAATGATTGAAAAGCTGATGCGATCTTGTCAGTACTGCAATCTTGTTTTAGTTGGATTAAGTAAAAGTGCCTCCCTTTTGTCATCATAAGAAATTCTCTGCCCGCTTTCATTTTGAGAGTGCAGAGATCTGGTTCAATTCATGCGTCTCAATTTAATATATCCAGACTAAATCGTCACTCAAAACTGATCTGATTTTGTATTGTGGCGATCACTGACATCACTTAGGTATATTTAAACTTAGGGAGATCATTCTTACCCCAATTGTGTGTGTGTGTGTGTGTGTGTGTGTGTGTGTGTGTGTGTGTGTGAGTGTTTGTGTTGTAATAGTGTAGTCATTGTTGTTGTTTAGTTTGTTAGGATTTGTTAGAAGATAGTGCCTTTTTATTTTCCATACGTCACTGCATTACAGGGTAGGACAAGAACATTATCTCTTAGAAAGCAGGAATTAAAAGCTAGAATGCGTTACTGTTTGACTAACCCCAAGAACTGTAAATTCCTCCTACACATACAGTACTGCACATTTGACATTTGTGGCATTGGATTGATGGCACAACACATGTCTTTGTAAGACAAAGGATACAGAAACTGCAGTGGACATTGCCATTAGTGCCTTAGAGCAAGCATGGTACTTTCAAACATGCACCTTTTTAGTGGTGGCTTGGCCAAAGGTAGAATGGTAAGTGACAAGGGCTCCAGCTTTGTGTTGAACTGTGGAAGCTGACACTCAAAGCTGTGCCAGTGAGCACACTAAATGAGCAAGCAGCTCTTCAAGCCGTTATCATCACAGGGATTACGTTATTATCGCAGGGATCACGTTATTATTACAGGGATGTCTGATATATATATATATACAGTTTGATATATATTTATAATATTATAATTAGGTCATTAATAAGCTCTTATGAGCCATTATTATTATTATACATACATAGGGATGTCTTAAAGGCATTATTATCACAGGGATCGTGTTATTATCACAGGGATGTCTTAGACTTCTTAGCAGTCCACTCGTTGATCCGTGTCATTCATTGTGTGCGGATGTAAAGGTGCAAAACAATCCGATGTCCAATGAGATGTGAATGAATTCCGTGTTTTAAATGTTTCATTCCCAAGTGCATTACAAGCAGCTCACTCACACTGATTGAAAGATTTGATTGTGCTTATGGTGGGATGTGTTTGATGTTTTGGTGGTGGGTCATTTAAATATAAGTATGTGGAATACTTATATGACAATATGAATGAAATGAGATGAAAACATTCCCTGTTTTTAATTTTTTATTCCAAAGTTGCCTTACAAGCAGCTCACTCACTGAATGATTGAATGATTGTGAGTAATGCTTTTATATTGAGTATTTTGTGTGTGTGTGTGTATATATATATATATATATATATATATATATATATATATATATATTACACACACACACACATATAAAATACTCAAATATAAAGCATACTCAAATCATTCAGTGAGTGAGTATACTGCCTTGCTTGTATATATTATATGCCTCTATGAATTTGCAATATGTAGTTGTAGTTGTCAAAACCCAAAACAACAATGCCCGTGCCATCTCTCTGAGGCCATGATGAGGCCACATCACCGCTGTTCCTGCACACTGCCTCTTCTCTTTGACACATTTAATCCGAAAGTGCCTTAAAAGCAGCTCACTCACGCTGCTGGAGAGACTTTATTTTGCCTATGGTGTTGATGTTTTTGATGGTGAGTCATTTAAAAGAAGTATGTGAAATACTTTTATTATTATTATATATTAATATTGTGGCCCTGAAACACCAATGAAAAAAGGCCAGATGATAGAATTAATTTCGAAAAACTGTTCATGACTTGACATGAATGTATTAATCAAGTGCCTTGTATTAATAATGACCTTGTATGAATCATGTGCGTCACTGTGTGATGTTAGTGAAATGGCTTCATTTTCATCCTTGTGCTGTGAGTGAGCCCGATTGCAATTGTTACTTAATAAATATACTCAGGGGTCCTGAGATATCACTTTATTTTGGCTCTAAAAATACTTGACAGTAAAACCTACATATTGCACTTTTAAGAGTTAAAGTTTTTTATATATTTATAATATAATTATAATAAGCTCATGAATAAGCTCTTATGAGCTATTTATTGTTAGACAGACAGACATTCCACATATTTTACTATATTCCCTGAGAGCACGAAGAATAGTTAAATTACAATCTTCTGAATCCAAAGTAAAGTTTCTTTCTGTTTATTTCTATATATTTTTTGTGTTGGTCAGATGTATTTGTATTATGTGCAGCTTTTCTCTTTTTCAATTGTATCCTATCATGGCACTGTTATATTAAACTTCTATATGGACATTTCTGCCTTTCCTGTCGATTTTGTGTGAGTGGACTAGCAATGTGTTGTGGGAATGGGCCCTCTGTTGAAATGAACTCACTCATATCATTACCCCTTTTTTGACACACATACTGTAAACATAGCCTACTAGCTTATAGCAGAATACTGGAAAAGCATGAGGCTGATGGCATTAGATTAAACTGAATTGTCAGAATAATGACATTGGTAGTTATTATCCACATCACAGGTACATGCACACGGCTTTACATCAATTAGTTCATTTTAGAATGTCTTTGAGAGATTGCTGAACAAACATAAGCAAAGAAGTATGATATTTATCCAAGTCTAACTTCTTTCCATAGCCGGTGAAACATTCATACACTACTGTTTCTTCTTAACCGTCTTCTTAGGTGACCTTTTCAGGTAAAGGTTAAAGCTCTTTTAAATGACTCTTCTTACCTGCCCAAACATGCTGAGACAGACAGACACACACACACACGCCTCCTGTAGTATGCAATGTCATGTTTGGAGTTGAAAAACCTGTTCAGTGCAGATCCTTCACTCTTAGAAACCATACCTGCAGGACCGACATCTAGTCTGCTCCTTAAAAGCTCCTTATTACACATGCTGGCTTTTCCCCTGGGACCGCGTATTTACGACTTTGTTTTTGTGGTACTCTGATTTACCGATCTGGGATATTTAGTCTCCAAAAATAACAAGTCCTTGGATCTGGACAAAGGAAAGCACAGCGAGCCGTCATTTTAAAGTTGAGAAATACCACAGAAGAACCCTTGGGCTGTGAGAAAATGGCCTCTGAAGCTTGTCTCCCCGAGAAGAACCAGACCTGCGCTGTTTGCTGTGAAACCCATGAGGATGTTCTTCTCCTGTGTGGTCACCAAGTGTGTAAGTCCTGCCTGCAGCTGACTTTGAGGGGGTCTTACCAGTGCACGGTGTGTGGGGGCGTTTCTAATGAGGAGGATCTGCTCTGTGGCTCGGGTGGAAAGAGGCAGCGTGACGTCCCTTTACAGAAGAGACCTCAGAGAGCCACGGAGGGAGTGAGGTGCTCTGCGCTCGACACGGTGAGAACGCCAAGTACCTTTGCCTGGAGGAAAAACTGTTTCTGTGTGATGTATGTCAGGACTTAAAGGAGCACGAGAATCACAAATGCTGCCCCATTCATGAAGCAGCTCTTGAGCTCAAGGTAAGTGTTATTTTCATTTAAATTGTATTAAATTCAAAGCAACTTCCTTAAAATATTCACAGTAACGCAGGGTTATTATGCACTCATTTCCAAGCTAAAGTGATAAATGTTATCACTTAAAATATAAAGCCTGCATGGTATTTACAGCTTAGATATCAGCCTCTTAAAGCAACAGTCTCTCCCACAACTATCATTCAATCACATTACCTACAGGAAATATTACTAAGAAAGCACCCCTCTAGTTATATCTGAATTTTTTCAGAAGGAACTGGAGATTCTTCAGGAAGACCTTGGGGCAAGCTAGAGATCCTAAAAGATATTAAAGACGCCTATGTTTGTGCCTCAGAACATATTGTGGTGAGAATACACATTCTTGATCAAATATCCCATGATTTCATTTGAAAACCTAATTCTAACCCAATTTTGAACATTTCCTTTGACATATCTAACCCCAGAACCAAGCCAATTATTCAGAGCAAAGAATTAAGGAAGAGTTTGCCAAGCTCCATCAGTTTCTTTGGGATGAGGAAGCGTCCAGGATAGCCACCCTGAAGGAGGAAGAGGAGCAGAAGAGTCAGGCGATGAAGGACCAGATTGACCAGATGAGTAAAGAGATTTTGTCTCTATCAAACACAATCAGGGCCAAAGAAGAGGAGATGAGAGCAGAGGATGACGTACCCTTACAGGTCAGGATGTATACATGCGGAAAAATACAAAAACATAAACATTCTTCACAAATGCCAATTCTTACCCAGTTTTTTTCCTCGTTTGTTACATGTACAGAACATGGTTGCTGCAGTAGGAAGGTGAGTGACTCGTGTCTATGTTGTGTCGCTGTAATCCAAACCTACAGGTGCACTGACTTCTGATTGACTTCACAGGGCTCAGTGTCCATGGCAGCATCCAGAGGGCATCAGCTCCGGCGGGCTGGTCAACGTGGCAAAGCACGTGGGCAACCTGGGGTTCCGAATCTGGGAGAAGATGAAGGACATGGTTCAGTGCAGTGAGTTGTTTTACACGTGCATACACTTGGAAGTAATGATACACTTGGAAGTAATGCACAGAGGTTAATTCACACAAATACATGTCTTATATTACAGAGCACTGGTCATTTGTATAAAGCATACATATTTATGCATACATATGAGAGGATAGATGGAAATGTTCTGCTGTTATAATACTGTGCTAAAATCTTCCTCCTTTAGAAAACGAAAACGGGCAGAGAAAACACTCTTATCCTCTCCTCATCTCTCTCCCCATATCCTCTCCTCATCTCTCTTCCCATACAGCTCCTGTGTTGCTGGACCCCAACACTGCAGACTCTCGTCTCTGCATCGCCGCGGATCTGACCAGTGTGAAAATCAGGGATGAGGCCGTCCAGCTGCCTGATAACCCAGAGAGGTACGACATGTTTGCCTGCGTCCTGGGCTCACAAGGCTTTGCTTCGGGGACTCCCAGCTGGGTGGTGGAGGTGGAGGAGAACACGAGCTGGGAGGTGGGGGTGAGCTCGGAGGCCAGCCAGAGCGCAAAGGGGAGGCTATCTGGGCAGGTGTCTGGAGCATAGAGTTTTGGGACGAGGAGTAATACAGCCGGTCGCCGGGGCAACCAGAGAAGACGCGTCTCCAGGTGAACGAGAAGCTCCGGAGGATCAGGGTGAGGCTGGACTGGGACGGAGGCGAGATGTCTTTCTCAGATGCTGTCAGCGGCGCACATCTACTGACTTTCACACACACCTTCACAGAGGAAGTCTTCCCGTTCTTCTACAATGGCTGTGACATTTACCCTCTGAGTGTCCTTCCAGGGAGGCATTCTCTATAAGTGGAAGACTGAAGTGCAAGGACAGCAATGAACTTTCAATGGCAAGTGTCTGTGATGATGTCTTAAGTTGTAGTGACTCCAAATACATATTACTTCAAAGAAACTCTGGAGATATTTGTTTTAGTTTAATTTTTCATTTTCTGAAAAAAAAACTGGTTTATTTTATAGGATTTAGTCAGGGTGTTCAGACCCACACTCCAGTTCAGAAGGTCGGGAATGCACACCAAAAGTTGCTTGCCAACCGCCATAAAACAAAAAGAAGAAGAAGAAATATAGCTGCAGGCAGCAATGGCGGGTTCCTCCTCAACATTCCAATCACTACAAAATTGACATGACACTGACATGTATTTCATACATGTACACAACATTGGACAGATAATTGGATCAATGGCTGATTTGAAGTAATTTTTTTTAAATTATTCACAAATTGTCACTGTCGAGAAATATCCATGCTGGTGACATTATGGGTTCTTGAGACTTTTTTGTTTCCCATGAGCAATAAGTCATGGGTACCAAGTTTTAGACATTTTGGACTGACAGGGTTAAAATGCCACCCTTTTGAAAGTGACAACTTTGAAGCGTGTTCTGTCAGGCCACCTGTGCTCTGGTCAGGCCCTTAATGCAGAGATCCATTCTTTAAAAGCTTTGATTACAACAATAACTGTATGAAAGTGAGGATACACTTCACTAAAGGACGTTTGTAGGTTATGTACTACTACTGCTTGCTCTGCCCACACACTTTCCCCATCCATGCTGTTTCCCTCTTTCCCAGTGCAGGTCACGCCAAGGGATAAATGCGGCGGCCGCATGAGGATTAGAAGTAGCCCAAAAAACGTAGTCCCACACAATAACACTGTTTTCAAAATTTCCCAAAACTGGTTAAAAATCCATGGTTATAGGAACTCTCCCTGAATTGACATCTCTCTAGTCTCAGTCATACACAACTGACAAGAGGCATGCAGTGAACTGGACCAAGGTACAGCTAATGTCCAGCTGTTTGCAAGTGTACCTTGTGATGGTACAGCAGCTTGACAATACTTTATCATGGTCAGACTCTCTCATTCCATTTAACTACACAACATGCACAATCAGGGTGACCAACAGGATTATTAACATGAAAGCTTGTCTCGGGGGGTCATGCATCTCACTACAAGCTTTTGATTAAACGTGAGGACCCTGTTAGCAAGTTATTTCTATTCATGTTTTGTTTGTGATTGAATGGTAATGTCAGCTAGCTAAAAACAATGTTAGTTAGCTTGGCTAAAATGGTTTTTATAGCAACAGATAGCAACAAATCAGATCAATGGAACTTTATTCAGAAAGGGGGGGTGGATGGAACATATACAGTAAAGGTGAAATGGTAGGCATTGTTCTGCCTTGAAGCTGCATGCGCATCCTCATTGTTTGTAACCACCAACCCATCTAAATGTAAAGATAATATCCAAGCTAGCAATTTTGCCAAATTTGACTGCAACTTTTTAGCATTGTAGGGCAAACACACTCACTGCAAAGTGTACTAAAACGTGTCACCACAGAGCTGCCAACTTTTCAAAAAACCTTGGAGTGAGAAAATGTTGCCGTGCACGCAGCTACACACGTTGGGTGGCTCAGATATCAGGGAATTGGAATTAATTTGGCGTTGTACCCATGTTGTGCTCTGCATTCTGTTGGTTTTTGGGGCCCAAAGTCTGCCTACTGTGGGGCCTACTGGAAATGGACAACATTGGTTACATTCTGTGAAGCAAAGACATAGCTGAAGGTCCACCCCCAGGACATTTTGGTTTAAGTAGATGTTATTTCCTGCATTCTAGTGGATTTTTGGGTGGTATGCTAAAGATGTGCAATACCTGAACTTATTCTGATTCATGTTCATCTGATCATGACTTGTAGGGCCTTTTAGACTTGAGCTGAACATTCAACCAGAAAACTATTCTTGTGCCTCAATGACTGTCTATGTACCACAATATAGCCTAATTAATAGACCTGTGTTTAAGATTTTACCAAGGTAGGTTGATTGACATTTTGATTACAATGGTATTCAACTAATTCTTAACTGGAACCTAACCTATATTGTTAATAATTGTATTTAATGATTTATGAGCACTTAACGATTTATGAACAGCAAAAAATGACACAAGATTAGTTAGGGAGAAATATTTTTCACTATTCAAAGCCTCCCACCACACGTTCCATCAAACAAAAAAGTGCAACAAATAAAGTGCTTAAACAGTAGCCTTTTTAAGCAATAAAATAGATCAACACATGACAAAAATAACTAAAAATGAGGTATCAGGTGCAGATCAGAACCTGGTTAGTCATTTTCTAAGATCTGTGGGCAAGGTTGTACTGGCCTGTGGCCTTCTTGGAGGCCTTGATGACCTCTGAGGGGGGCTCCCATCTGAAACAGGGCTCCAGGTCGGCCATCTTTATGGCCATTATTGAAGACAGGGTGCCATCCAATGCCAGGCTATTTCTGGTCTTAGTTTTGTTCAGTCCCACTGAACACTGAAAACACCCTCTCAGCATCTGCATTCGAATGGGGCAACACCAGGACCAGCTTGGCGACGGCAACAAGCCTCTCAAATTCTTTAGTTCCTGCCACCTATTGAGAATGAACAAAGAACAAAATGGAAAAACATACCATATTTTGTTTTGATTAATACTGTAAGTACACTGTAACAAAGTTCAGATACAACATGCATAGTTTGCATCATGTATGACACGATATAGGCATGCATCAATAATAGCAACAGATGTAGCCAAGCCACACCTGCCAAAAAGAAAGCCAAAAAAAAGTATACCTTATGTTTCCGTGTTGCCATTCCAGCCCAGAAGCTTTCCATCTCAGTTTCGTCCTGAAGGGAGGTGGTTGGCATGGTCTGATAATTCAGAAACTCCTCACCCAGGTGGTCATGCTCCTCTGGCCCATGGTATGGGAGGAGATGGGGAAACCTATTTATGAAAGTAGAGTTACAGGTTGTTAAGTTATAGGTATATTTAGAACGCCGTCTCACAGAAGCAAAAACTATGTTCAAATTAGTACTACTGCTAACACTTCAATAGCTAATCGTATCAAACGAACAATTACAAAAATACTGTACTGTAGTTCTATATGTTTTCAATGGAGCTTCTAAACGATCAAACCTTGAACCGCTTAATACGTAGCAAGTACAACAACCATGGTAGTGTAGCTACCATTGCTACGAGTTTAATGGTAGGTAGCCTAACTATACAGCTAATTAAGGTAGCCTAGCTAACTAGCCAACTACAGTTTCGAAAAAAATTACTTGCGCTGTGGAGACCGTCAGAAAAACTTGGAACGCACTAATTAAAACAACACAATTACATCCACAATGACATGTAAATATACAATAACCCAACCGTACAGGTACGTAGAGTACGTTAATTTGAAACGCCGTCCACAGAAGCAAAAACTAGCCTATATGTTAAGGTTTGTAGTTATACTACTAGCTTGCTATGCTACCATACAACATACTTTCTACTAGCAAAGATGAATTATTTACTGTGTCGTCTCAGTTACACTATCAAACCTTGGAAATACTGTGACTTGCTCAAGTAACGAAATGGCTAATAGAACATCACATTTCATAATTATTTCAGTGAATGAAACAGCTCCAAGACCCAGTGAAATATTAAATACAGCTAACTTACATTAGATAGCTACAACAGCACGGAGTCACAAAGTGATACTGGAACAAGTCAATAAAACACTTAATTTGTATTCATCAACGCAAACGAACTGTGTTAAACTTCTGGCCTTTGGTTAAATCACTTTCTGAACACAATTCCTCAAAATGTACCTATCGGTACCAAAGTTGCCTTCTCCCTAATGCTAGATAACTATCCAGCTAACTAAGCTAGCTACCATTTCGACCCAAAACATCTGCGCTACCTCAAATACACTAACCAAGAATAAAAACAGAATAAAATCGTCTTGCAGTTATCATACGAATTAAACAGTAATAAGTATGCTTTTATTACTTACGGTCAAATGTAGACGAAAATCTTCTCCACACCAGAAATCGTCCTCTTCTCTCGTATCCACAAAATAGTCTCAATAAAATTGTGTCTGTCCGTCTCGTGCATGTCGCGCGCGTGTCAGGCAGCATTCATAACAGCACGTCAACCATTGGCTGCCTATAAACTCCTGGGTCCTAAAGCTACCCGGTATTCACCATTCGCGTTAGCGATTAATGCAATTTGCTTTATATCAATCATTTTTGAAGATATGAAGTTGCCTTTGCACACGGGGACATGTTGTAGTGTCTTCCACGTGCATACCAAGTTTGATGTTGATATCTGAAAGATTTGCTGAGATATGACTTCACTTCCTGTTTGAAAGCTTTTCTGCTGCATTTGAGTGGCTGTGTCGGACAAACGGTTGTGAGGATCAAAATTCGGTTGGAGAATTTTTGTGAGGCTTGGTCTGAAGATCATCTCTGGTGATTTTGAAGAAGATTTGACAAAAATTGTAGGAGTTGATGCCTTTCGTTTTTGATAAAACCGGAAATTGCAGAAAATCTATATAACCGGAAATTGACGCCATAGGGTGTGTTTCATTCGTCTTGATCCAAGGAATCCAATGGTACCTCATTTTTGAAAATCGGCCAAACAGTTCAAAAGTTACAGTGTTAACAAAAGTCCAACTTTGACCCGTTGGTGGCGCTAGTGTGGTCTAGTGGGAGACATGAAACTTGGTGTGAGTGGAGAAGGGACTGTCCTTAATGAGTGTGCCAAATTTCACAAAAAGTTACCATACGGTTCTAGGGGCTGCCATTGACTTCAATGGCACAAGAATAATAATAATACCTACAATAACAATAGGTTTCCTCCTGACGGAGGAACCCTAATTAAAATTCACCCTCGGCTGCGAGACATTCATTTTGCCGGCAGCTCCTGGACAGGTGACTCGCGGTACAAATTAAAACATAGACCTTCGAGAGACTAATTTGCTTGCGCTGAAATAAATCATAGAAAGCTCCAATTAAGAGGTGATTGAGAAAATAGCACTTTATGGGGTATTTTGCTTTGTTCGTTTTCCTTCTAAACTCGGAATGACTCATTGCACAGGTAAGTTAGCCATTGTACTTCGCCACGAATCTTATTTCGCTCTGGCTGGGCATGAATCGACTGAATCTATCCGCCTAGCCCCTAATTGTGTGTAGGTCAAGGCATAGTATAACAAAAACTTTTTTTGTAACGACTTGAATTGTATGTAGCTTCGGCACATCTGATGCAATGTCTAGCCTACATTTTGCTGCGTATCTCCGTAGTTTGAGGATGGGCGTGTTCCAAAACGCCTGATCCTCTTCCCCGTAACACTGAGGGGGCTTTCTTTATTTCTGAGAAGCTGCTCCAGTCTTTAGTCCTTCAAGTTCAGAAACCTAGACGTGTTTTTGTGGTGCTGTATTATAAATGTGCCATACCAGAATTTTGCATTTTTAAGGGCTAATTTATCGTGAGAAGTTATAAATGCCGCACTATGGAAAGGAATTCCTTTCGTTGTAAATTAAGGTGATCAGATTTCTGAGACAAAATCCGGGGACATTTTCATTTTCATTACATTTTTGTCTTTGTAATCGAAAACGGGGACACTGACTGGGCCCTTATTCATAAAAGCAGTTTATCTGACCCTTGTTCTTGTAAATCGCAAGGGGAATGTCAATCAAAGAGTTTTTTTATTTTAAACTAATCACAAAGTGGCTGAAATGAAGAGTAGTAAAGGTAACAACCTTTTGCCAGATAATACGAACCAATATCAGTGATAAGAACTTTGTTGACGTCATGCACAAGCTTCCTTGGAGTAGGCCTAACCTCTGTGTTTGGCTGATAAGTGACTGATCTGCACGGATGGGTGACAGGTGTAGGTTGTTCCAGCATAGAAAATATTAAGGCCATTGAGGCAACTGAATGCATTGTATTCCTATATTCTGTGTGAAAATCAGCTGGAACTATGAACATACAGATCAGGCCCATAGACTCCAGGATCTTTGGAATTGTTTTTTAGGTATTACTACCAAAAGTGATTTTAAGAAACAAACAAACAAAAAGATTCAAAATACAATTTCAGTAAAAAATGTAATTAAATCCAAGCAATGTCAAGGTGAGGGAGGGAGATCTGAATAATCAAAAAAAAATTACAAGTTCTGTGACACACTACCAGTTGACATATTTGTTGATAAAGAATATATGAAGTTAATGTGGGAAAAATACATTTCATTAGTGTCTTTTAAGAGACCACCACAAGAAATGTTTTTTTTTTTTTTGTTTGTTTTTAAGTAATGTAGGCCTACCATTATTCTAGGCTACCTGTAATTGTCTATCTATGTAGCCTAAGCACATGACTCATTTAAATTAAATTTAAATTTTGTAATTGTTGGCTTATTGTATGCACCCCCCCCCCCCGGCTCCCCTTAGGTCAATGGCTGGTGGTGGTTGTGGTGTGCCTGAGTGGGATTAAGACTGCAGAACTTCTGAACTGTACAGAAACTGTGGAGAAAAATGGATCTGCTCTGTATAAGATCAGTGAACCAGCAGAGCTCCACTGTGAAACTGACTGGGCTATCAACGTAAGAACAAATCTTGCTCATTTTCCTATAGGTGGAAACTCTGCACATAACAAAGTCTGTGATATAGTCTTTATCTTATTTTGTGTGCTTGTGTCCCTCTCTGTGTTAAGGGTATAGTTGTTGCCTATGAGGGACACGTCAACAAAACTCTAGTGCAGCTGCTCACACAAGACTCTCTTCGTCTCATTCACCGTTATCCTAATGTCACTTATACAGTGGACTGTGAAAAGGTATGATGATGGGAAATCTTTGCATCATTGAAGTGGGTTGGCAGTAGGGGTTGGAATCGTACAGGATATCACAATTTTCACTCTTGAGTTATTAAAGTCGATACATGTTTTTTTTTATTGATGACTCATTTGCTTTATAATCTAAGGGACATAGAGGACTTTATGTAATGTGTTATTACGGTATAGTGAACCATAGTGAAAAATGCTTTATCCCCTCTAATTTATCTCCATCTGACTCTCTTGACAGGGGCGTGTTTCTGTCCCCTGCTATGGTGAGTAATGTGTAGCTTCTCTCTCTTCTCTCTCCCAATTCCCTGTGGTTTTTGTTAGAGCAGAGGACGGAGCACACATGCAGATGTAGACTAGTAGTAGCAACATGTGTACTGCGTTCCACAAACACACAGAAGGAGAAAATGAGGAGGGCAAGAGGCGTACACAAACAGCCCCTGAGGGGGGCAAGAGGGGTACACAAACATCCCCTGAGGAAGGCAAGAGGCGTACACAAACAGCCCCTGTAATACTCACAAGAAGAATCAAATCTGTTGGACAATCCATAATGTGGTCAGACAAGCTAAAGCTCAGTAGATCCACAAACACAAACACACCATCACTTGCTGGAGTACTTATAGGCAGTTTGAGTTTAAACCAATCCAAAAGGGCAACCCTTGTCATAGTCAGACAAGCAACAGTTCAGTGGACGGGCAGTCAGGAGAGTCAGAGATAATCCGTGACGGCTCAGGAAGATTGGGATGGGAGTCGTGGATTTCCTGGACCAGGGCAGCGTTCAGAATGTCACGCCGAGAACCCAGGACCTCTCTGTGACCGTGTTCTATAGAATTAGATTTAATATGCAGACAGAGACAATATTTTATTAAATGTGTTTTGTTAGGGGCTGTGGTAGATTGTATTAAAATACATATGTGATTGGCTTTATATATTCCAGGCCCTGCCTCTTCAAGTCTGAGGGAGCCTCCACATGATGCCAACAACCGAAGTCGGGGATTGGCTTTTAATACTACAGACTCTGCTTCTTCAAGTCTGAGTGAGGCTCCACATGATGCCAACAAGCTAAATTGGGGAACCATTTTGGCTATTGTTGTCATTGCCCTCCTTGTCATCGCCCTCCTTTTCATCCTACCAGTTGGCATTTGCTGGCGGAAAAAGAAGAGGTAAGGATCTGTTTCAGCTTAAGATTTTTTTGTCAAATTCAGTGCTGTAAATGGGGAAACACAGTGGCTTGGACTGAGACATAAACAATTCCAGGCAATCAACATGTTGCTTCAGGAGCACAGAAGGGAGGGGAGTAATTTGACATTACTGTTCTTGCACGTATTCCCACATAATTCCAACTTGTGGGGTCAGGCCCATTTCAGCACCCAATCAACATAAAATATAAATAAGTACGCACATGCAATTAATCAAGGAAATGGAAAGAATTGACAGCATGAAAATGGTTACATTTCAGATTCCCCTGTAGATGTTTCCGGAAGGAAAAAAAGGAGCAAGGAGATCCTAAGGCAACTGAAGGGATGTTGTGAGCCAGCGGACCCCCATTCGTACGGTGCCAGTACCCTCCTGTCCAACCTCTGCTTCTGGTCTTTTCTTTCTGCCTTTTATTGTTTATCATGTCTCATTTTGAGAAGGCTTATGCTTAGGTACTGCATTTAATGTATTCAAACTGCAATGGTTTAGTGAAATGCACAGGGTACTATGTGCTATGCAGCGCTGCTTTGTAGGATAGATTATGCACATAGTGTTCAATATGATACATGCTACTAGCAAGCTTTTTGTTCCCCTGACACTCATACAGTGTCAATCCACCAATGACACATTTTAAAAGCATTCATCACATCTGATGAAGTGACTCATTACTAAGAAGGGCTGTTTTCTCAGTACTGTAAATGCCATAGAACACTATAAGGCCAGTGGAATGGAAGGGAAGTTTTTCTCGAGCATTAATATCACAGACTTCGACTTCTTAGCAGTCCAGTCTTTGATCTGTGTCATTCACGTGTGCAGATGTTAAGGTGCAAACAATCAGAGGCCCAATGAGATTTTAAACTTCAGACATTCCTTGTTTTTATTTTTTTGTATTCCAAAGTGCATTAAAAGCAGCTTACTCACACTGCTTATATGATTTGATTGGGCTTATGGTAGGATATGTTGATGTTTTGGTGGTGAGTCATTTAAATATAAGTATGTGAAATACTTACTGTATATGACATATATATATATATACTATATGCCTCTATAAATGTGCAATATGTAGTTGTAGTTGTAAAAAAACCCAAAAAACAATGCCAGCATGATGAGAGGCCACATCACTGCTATTCCTGCACACTGCCTCTTCTCTTTGACACTGCCATTGTTTGTAGTTTTGTGGCCCTGAAACACCAATGAAAAAGCCCTGTAGCAAAGAATCCAGATGCACAGAATCCACTTTTAGGTCCAAATGGGACTTTAAACTTGAGACATTCCCTTTTTTAATTTTTTTTATCCGAAAGTGCATTAAAAGCAGCTCAATCGCGCTGCTTGAATGATTTGATTGTGCTTATGGTGGGATGTGTTGATGTTTTGGTGGTGGGTCATTTAAATATAAGTGTGTGAAATACTTATATGACATATGAATGAAATATATATATATATGAAATGAGATGAAAACATTACCTGTTTTTAATTTTTTATTCCAAAGTGTATTACAAGCAGCTCACTCTCTGAATGATTGAATGATTTGAGTATGCTTTATATTTGAGTATTATATATATATATATACATGTATAATATATGCCTCTATAAATGTGCAATATGTAGTTGTAGTTGTCGAAACCCAAAACATCAATGCCTGTGCCATCTCTCTGAGGCCATGATGAGAGGCCACATCACCGGTATTCCTGCACGCTGCCTCTTCTCTTTGACACATTTTAATCCGAAAGTGCCTTTAAAGCAGCGTACTCACGCTGCTGGATCGACTTTATTGTGCCTATGGTGTTGATGTTTTGATGGTGAGTCATTGAAAAGAAATATGTGAAATACTTTATTATTATTTATATATTAATATTTGGTCCCTGAAACACAAATGAAAAAGCCAGATGATAGAATCCATTTAGAAAAACTGTTCATGACTTGACATGAATGTATTAATCAAGTGCCTTGTATTAATAATGACCTTGTATGAATCATGTGCGTCACTGTGTGATGTTAGTGAAATGGCTTCACTTTCATCCTTGTGCTGTGAGTGAGCCCGATTGCAATTGTTACTTAATAAATATACTGATCTACAACTCAGGGGACCGGAGATATCACTTTATGTTGGCTCTAAAAATACTTGACAGTAAAACCTACATATTGCACTTTTAAGAGTTAAAGTTTTTTATATATTTATAATATAATTATAATAAGGTCATGCATAAGCTCTTATGAGCTATTTATTGTTAGACAGACAGACATTCCACATATTTTAGAATAGTTAAATTACAATCTTCTGAATCCAAAGTAAAGTTTCTTTCTGTTTATTTCTATATATTTTTTGTGTTGGTCAGATGTATTTGTATTATGTGCAGCTTTCCTCCTTTTCAATTGTATCCTATCATGGCACTGTTACATTAAACTTCTATATGGACATTTCTGCCTTTCCTGTCGATTTTGTGTGAGTGGACTAGCAATGTGTTGTGGGAATGGGCCCTCTGTTGAAATGAACTCACTCATATCATTACCCCTTTTTTGACACGCACACTGTAAGCATAGCCTACTACCTTATAGCAGAATACTGGAAAAGCATGAGGCTGATAGCATTAGATTAAACTGAATTGTCAGAATAATGACATTGGTAGTTAATATCCACATCACACGGCTTTACATCAATTAGTTCATTTTAGAATGTCTCTGAGAGATTGCTGAACAAACATAAGCAAAGAAGCATGATATTTATCCAAGTCTAACTTCTTTCCATAGCCGGTGAGACATTCATACACTACTGTTTCTTCTTAACCGTCTTCTTATGTGACCTTTTCAGGTAAAGGTTAAAGCTGTTTTAAATTACTCTTCTTACCTGCCCAAACATGCTGAGACAGACAGACACACACACACACACACACACACACGCCTCCTGTAGTATGCAATGTCATGTTTGGAGTTGAAAAACCTGTTCAGTGCAGATCCTTCACTCTTAGAAACCATACCTGCAGGACCGACATCCAGTCTGCTCCTTAAAGCTCCTTATTACACACGCTGGCTTTTCCCCGGGACCGTCTATTTGAGACTTTGTTTTTGTGGTACTCTAATTTACTGCACTGTGATATTTAGTCTCCAAAAATAAAACAAAAACTAGTCCTTGGATCTGGACAAAGGAAAGCACAGCGAGCCGTCATTTTAAAGTTGAGAAATACCACAGAAGAACCCTTCGGGTAGTGAGAAAATGGCTTCTGAAGCTCGTCTCCCAGAGAAGAACCAGGCCTGCGCTGTTTGCTGTGAAACCCATGAGGATGTTCTTCTCCTGTGTGGTCACCAAGTGTGTAAGTCCTGCCTGCAGCTGACTTGGAGGGGGTCTTACCAGTGCACGGTGTGTGGGGGCGTTTCTAATGAGGAGGATCTGCTCTGTGGCTCGGGTGGAAAGAGGCAGCGTGACGTCCCTTTACAGAAGAGACCTCAGAGAGCCACGGAGGGGAGTGAGGTGCTCTGCGCTCGACACGGTGAGAACGCCAAGTACCTTTGCCTGGAGGAAAAACTGTTTCTGTGTGATGTATGTCAGGACTTAAAGGAGCACGAGAATCACAAATGCTGCCCCATTCATGAAGCAGCTCTTGAGCTCAAGGTAAGTGTTATTTTCATTTAAATTGTATTAAATTCAAAGCAACTTCCTTAAAATATTCACAGTAACGCAGGGTTATTATGCACTCATTTCCAAGCTAAAGTGATAAATGTTATCACTTAAAATATAAAGCCTGCATGGTATTTACAGCTTAGATATCAGCCTCTTAAAGCAACAGTCTCTCCCACAACTATCATTCAATCACATTATCTACAGGAAATATTACTAAGAAAGCACCCCTCTAGTTATATCTGAATTTTTTCAGAAGGAACTGGAGATTCTTCAGGAAGACCTTGGGGGCAAGCTAGAGATCCTAAAAGATATTAAAGACGCCTATGTTTGTGCCTCAGAACATATTGTGGTGAGAATACACATTCTTGATCAAATATCCCATGATTTCATTTGAAAACCTAATTCTAACCCAATTTTGAACATTTCCTTTGACATATCTAACCCCAGAACCAAGCCAATTATTCAGAGCAAAGAATTAAGGAAGAGTTTGCCAAGCTCCATCAGTTTCTTTGGGATGAGGAAGCGTCCAGGATAGCCACCCTGAAGGAGGAAGAGGAGCAGAAGAGTCAGGCGATGAAGGACCAGATTGACCAGATGAGTAAAGAGATTTTGTCTCTATCAAACACAATCAGGGCCATAGAAGAGGAGATGAGAGCAGAGGATGACGTACCCTTACAGGTCAGGATGTATACATGCGGAAAAATACAAAAACATAAACATTCTTCACAAATGCCAATTCTTACCCAGTTTTTTTCCTCGTTTGTTACATGTACAGAACATGGTTGCTGCAGTAGGAAGGTGAGTGACTCGTGTCTATGTTCTGTCGCTGTAATCCAAACCTACAGGTGCACTGACTTCTGATTGACTTCACAGGGCTCAGTGTCCATGGCAGCATCCAGAGGGCATCGGCTCCGGCGGGCTGGTCAACGTGGCAAAGCACGTGGGCAACCTGGGGTTCCGAATCTGGGAGAAGATGAAGGACATGGTTCAGTGCAGTGAGTTGTTTTACACGTGCATACACTTGGAAGTAATGATACACTTGGAAGTAATGCACAGAGGTTAATTCACACAAATACATGTCTTATATTACAGAGCACTGGTCATTTGTATAAAGCATACATATTTATGCATACATATGAGAGGATAGATGGAAATGTTCTGCTGTTATAATACTGTGCTAAAATCTTCCTCCTTTAGAAAACCAAAACAGGCAGAGAAAATGCTCTTTTCTTCTCCTCATGTCTCTCCCCATATCCTCTCCTCATCTCTCTTCCCATACAGCTCCTGTGATGCTGGACCCCAACACTGCAGACTCTCGTCTCTGCATCAGCGCGGATCTAACCAGTGTGAAAATCAGGGATGAGGCCGTCCAGCTGCCTGATAACCCAGAGAGGTACGACATGTTTGCCTGCGTCCTGGGCTCCCAAGGCTTCGCCTCGGGGACTCCCAGCTGGGTGGTGGAGGTGGAGGAGAACACGAGCTGGGAGGTGGGGGTGAGCTCGGAGGCCAGCCAGAGGAAAGGGGAGGCTATCTGGGCAGGTGTCTGGAGCGTGGAGTTTTGGGACGAGGAGTACTACAGCCGGTCGCCGGGGCAACTAGAGAAGACGCGTCTCCAGGTGAACGAGAAGCTCCGGAGGATCAAGGTGAGGCTGGACTGGGACGGAGGCAAGATGTCTTTCTCAGACGCTGTCAGCGGCGCACATCTACTGACTCTCACACACACCTTCACAGAGGAAGTCTTCCCGTTCTTCTACAATGGCTGTGACATTTACCCTCTGAGTGTCCTTCCAGGGAGGCATTCTCTAAAAGTAGAAGACTGAAGTGCAAGGACAGCAATGAACTTTCAATGGCAAATGTCTGTGATGATGTCTGAAGTTGCAGTGACTCCAAGTATATATTAGATTTCATTAGCGGTGCTCAGCTGCAATAGACTGAATAGACTGTGTATCTGTGTGTGTGTGTGAGTGTGTGTGTGTGTTTGTGTGAGTGTGTATGTGTGTGTGTTTGTGTATGTGTGTGTTTGTTTGTGTGTGTGTGCGTTTGTGTGTGTGTGTATGTGTGTGTGTTTGTGTGAGTGAGTGGGTATGTGTGTGTGTGTGTGTTTGTGAGTGTGAGTGTGAGTGTGTGTTTGTGTGGGTTTGTGTGTGTATGTGTATGTGTGTGTGTGTGTGTGTGTGTGTGTGTGTGTGTGTGTAAGTGGGATGCCTCATTGCTGTCGTGAAAGTTGATAATTCACCACTATGGTTTCATGAGTCAGAATGTGAAAGACAGCAAAAGAAAAGAAAGGATGAGCAGACAGTGGGTGTGTGTATGTTTGGTGCTTTCACACTCCTTTACACTCCTTCACACTCCTTCACATTCCCCACTCAGCCATACGCCTCCTCACCTCACCTCCCCACCATACATTCACATACATGTGCAACAATGCACATAAACATTCAATACATGTTTATCCTTTGTCTGAAGTACTCTGAGGACTACCTGTGCATCGATTTATTAGACAAAAATGCAAAAAACAATGGGTTGTGGCCTTCATTCAAACAGGATGGAAAAACTATATAATTATTTAAGTTACATTGTGTAGTTCATAGTGGCATCTAGTGATGAGATTGCTGAATTGCAAGCAGGTGAATACCTTTCCCTTCACAAGTGTGTGTGAGTATCTACGGTGATCTTCAAATGCCAGAACAACACGAAAAGTCCTATACGGAGCCATTGTTTTGATTTGTGTTGTGTCAGATTTGTAGGTTTGAGATAAGGAAGAAGCTGTATATTCTGATCCAATTAAAACTCTTTGTTCTCGATGATTCCTGAAGATCTTCAAAAACTTCAGCAAAACCGGCAGAGTGTGAAGCAAATAAGGTTTATTTAGTCAGTGCAATACCAACAGCATAAACCTGAGCTCGTCTCGAGACAACACTGATATTACAATGGGTTGAACATCATTTTATACATAAGCTTGGCCTTGGTGCTTCTCCTGTCACCATATATCACTTATCATCCCCCCTCTAATTGGGCATATATGTTTTTTTATTTGGGACAGTGAAACTTGTGAAACTTGAAACAGGCCTCAGGGCTTGGGTCTTGGGCCACCTGCACCAAGATGTGCTCTAAGTAACCTCTAGGTTGGAATCATGCACTGTCCTTAGATGAACTCTGGGTTGAATCTATGCCAAGTTTAGAAGTTTAGCCCAGTAACAGAGTTGAGTTATCTGGTCTTCAGACCTTCCGGAAGGGCTCCTTGTAAGCTAACAAAAACACAATGATTCATAGTTACAGGTAATTATACACTAATGAAAACATAATTATGAATACTATATTCAATTTATACTAATAGATGCCACTAAAAACTACACTCTGACCTTTAAAGCACAAACCATTACACATCTACACGTTAAAATGTATTTCTACCTTTTTGATGTACATAGTCAAAAGTGTCAAACATGCAGAGAATACTCAAAGACAAAAAACAGATGCATCCACGAGGCTTGGCTTTGTGGTTTCTCAGTTGGAAATCCCCCCTGGTGAGTCATCTCAGAGGTATATTCTGTTGTTTACCCTTTCAAACGTGCATTTCCTCTTTTCCTCTTGTCCACCATTTTGTTGACCTCTTTCCAGCTTGGGAGTGGCAGTCATTTGAATGTGGAATGGAGGCTTCCATGTGGTTAATGTTTGAAGCCCTTGTGATCCCCTGATCATATCTTAGCAGATGTTACCCCTTACCATGGTCAGTCACATACCTGTGCCATATACATCAGTGGCTTACATGTCTGTCTGACCTTATCAGCATTGTGCACTTGGTGATTTTGAGGTATTTGATCATAAACCATAAGTAAGACAAAATGGCCCCTGCCCCAGAATGTGGTGGCTTGTGGCCAGGAAATGATAAACTGGGTCATGGTTTTATGACTGCTGAGAATGCCATCCTAGTCTAATGCCAGTTCTGTCTCCATCTCACTTTTTTTATCTCATAGATAGATCTCATGGATAAAGTGAGCATAGCTACAAAAGTACTTATTCAGAATTCATTAGAAACACTATTATCTTTACGTGTAGATGGTATAAGGTAAAAGGATCTATGTCTTCTGTTGTAACAACTTGTGCATGTGTCTGTACTACCTAGCCTACCACTGCAAGAAGAGTGTGGGAGTGACTGTTGTTTACACAGACCACAGACATCACACAGACCATATAAAGTTAGATTCTCACAGACTCTGACCCCTTTTAGGCAACAGAGCCTCCGTGAGCCAAGTGCAGACTAAATTCCCTCCTGTATCCTGGAAGTAGACCCGCAACTTGAGCGAGGAAAATGGCCTGCCAATCATCCCTCCCCGAGGAGGATCTCACGTGTCCGGTGTGCCGTGACATTTTCAGAGATCCAGTGGTGTTGTCGTGTAGCCACAGCGTCTGTAAAGCCTGCCTGAGTCAGTATTGGAACACCAAAGGAACCCGGGAGTGTCCGCTCTGCCGCAGGAGGTTCCCAGATGCAGAGCCTCCCCGTAACCTGGCTCTGAGGAACCTGTGCGAGGCCGTCCTGAGCCACAGGGAGGGGTCGTTGGAGAGCGGCCGGGAGCGTCCCGTAAGGTCTCGAGGCCTCTGCGCTTCTCACGGTGAGCCATTCAAGCTCTTCTGCCTGGAAGACAAAGAGACTCTGTGTGTGGTGTGCCGGGACTCAAGGCTACACAGATGTCACGAATGCCAGCCTCTGGATGAAGCTGCCCTGGATCTGAAGGTAAGGGGGGAAATATATGTTATCTTAACAAGCATATGAATTCATGGGGAAAACATTTTTATCAGGTGAACAAATAAGTTTGGATGCAGAACATGTTTCAATCATTTAGGTTTAACTAGTATTTCATAATGGGTTGGCAGGGACATGTTGCAGGGAGTACTGTGAAAAGGGCAAACTCCAACACCAGCTGCATCCACATAACATTTAATACTTATTTGGGGACTGGGTTGTAGCACTTAAATATGGGACTCCTGCACCGCACTGTCACCTCCCAGCACTGTCCAACAATGATTTTGTTCAGGGTTTTCTCATGATGTCATGGCTTAGGAAATATGTCGCTGTGTCTTTAAATACTCGAGTGCGCATCGATTCCAGGAAAAACTGATGACTAAACTCAAGCCCTTGCAAGAGAAGCTGAAGCTCTTTAAAGAAGTGAAACAAACCTATGATGAAACCGCAGAACACATCAAGGTGAAATTATGATATATCAAATTTAATATGTGTGTATTTTTATGTATTTTTATGTTTTTGTTGAAATGTAGTAGAAATGTGTGATGAGAAATTGTGTAGTGGTATGAAATGTTTAAATGTGTCAGTGTGAAAAAATGAAATTAACAAACACACACAGAGGGGCAGATTAAAAAAGAATTTGATAAGCTACGTCAGTTTCTCCAAGACGAGGAGGCCGCCAGGCTGGAGGCGCTAAAGATAGAGGTGGAGCAGAAGACCACTATAATGAAGGATCAAATTGACAAGATGGCCGCTGAGATTCTGTCCCTCTCTGACACAATCAGAGCCATAGAGGGGGAAATAAGAGCGGAGGACATATCATTCTTACTGATGAGACAGCAGTCTCCATTACTGATCATTCCTGCTCATAACTAATGATATGAAATTACTGCGATTCACATATTTGAAATCCATTTCTCCCTATTGCTTTAACAGAATATCAAGGCCACAATGGCGAGGTATATAAGCAGTTTCATGTTTCTTTAACCTTATAGCGTCTGAACACAAACCCACAGCACTGACACCTGAATCTGATTCCAGAGCCCAGTGCAGACTGCAGGACCCAGAGAATGTGACAGGAGCTCTGATCAATGTGACACAGCACCTGGGCAACCTGAAGTTTAGTGTCTGGAAGAAGATGCAGGAAATGGTTCAGTACAGTGAGTTCACAACATGCATGTGTGAAGTTCTATGCTGTTGTATATATGAGTGTTTTCTATCTTTTTAAGCGTGGTTAAAACACGGTATCCAATGTTGTCATTCATTCTTCAGAGCATCAGAGGTTAAAATAACTTTACTGTGCAATTCAGTAATCCCAACTCCAATTCAGTAATCCCAACTCCAATTCAGTAATCTCAACTCCAATTCAGTAATCCCAACTCCAATTCAGTAATCCCAACTCCAATTCAGTAATCCCTACCCCAATTCAGTAATCCCAACTCCAATTCAGTAATCCCTACCCCAATTCAGGATCCCTCCATCTCCTCTTTGTACACCTTCAGCTCCTGTGATTCTGGATCCCAACACCGCAGGCCCTCGTCTCAGCCTGTCTGACGACCTGACTGGTGTAACCTACAGCGACGAGAGACAGCAGCTCCCTGATAACCCCGAGAGATTCAACTGGTATCTATGTGTCTTGGGCTCCGAGGGCTTCCGCTCGGGGACGCATAGCTGGGATGTCGACGTCGGAGACAGCACTCTGTGGTTGCTGGGCGTCACCATGGAGTCGAATCAGAGAAAAGGATTGATATTCTTCAACAGCGGGGTCTGGTGCGTGCTGCACATGGATGGCGAGTACAAGTCACGTTCCTCGGGCCAGACCGGCTCTCCTCTATCCGTGAAAGACAGACTGCAGAGAGTCAGGGTGCAGCTGGACTTGGGCCGAGGGACGGTATCGTTCTTGGACCCGGTTCACAACATTCACCTGCACACGTTCAGACACACCTTCACCGAGAGGGTGTTTCCGTTCTTCTTTAATTGGTGTGCTCAGTCTCCCCTGAGGATTTTACCACACAGGTGTTCTGTAACAATGAGCTAATTCATTTTGGGGTGTGCTGATTGTTTAAAAAAATAAGTCTGTTTCGGGGATTTTATTTTGACACAGTTGAAGACAGTAGAAAACCATTCACAGAAAATGACTCAACCACGGCCATCTTCAAACGAAAGACCTCAGTCGTCCTCTCACTATGTTACACTCTATGCTCCTTGCTCTACACCTGATAAAATAATCCTGTGCTTCTCTTGCCATCTAAGACGATGTGGTTGTGTTGAATTGATGATTGGTTTACCTGAAAATATCGACTTTGCTGTAAATCATATGCAATGTTTAGTTACCTGATTGATTTCAAGTCCTTTGTATGGTACATCTTTATGCGGGTAGTTCTACTTTACTTACTTCTCTGTGTTTAGTGTGCTATGGGAAAACCAAGGGATCTTGAAAACTGTATATGAATAACATGTTCTTACCTCGTAACATGGAAGTTGATGCCTGATGCTCTTAAAATATCTCAGTAGTTTTTATTGGTCATATCAAAAACTTCATTAAAAACTTTCATTAAAAAAAACATGAAAATGTGATCATGGTTGTGTCCTGCTTAGAAACGGATCAGGGCAGTGCATTTCAAACAGATTTCAGAGCAGGACACGTCAGTCCACTCCCTTTCCCATACATAATTTAACCAGATACACACACATAAAAAACTAAATTAAACAGCACAGGAGGCACATTTGGAATGGGAATACTGGTTACAGAAGGAGCATTATCACTCACTGATTGGCTGGCAGCCAGGAAAGTTCTCTTGGTATTGCGTCTTGCGACTAAATGAAGACTAGAGGACGACTGAACTACACAGTCAACTGCACTCTCTAAGTTTTAGGATGCTAACATTGAGCTCAATTTGTCCAACACTTTTGCTCCGTTTGCCTCTACCTTGGGGCAACCGCCAATCCACATAGGCCTTATAAGACATGGGCCTACAGGTGATAGCATCCACACAGGCCTTATAAGACATAGGCCTACAAGTGAGAGCATTCACATAGGCCTTATAAGAAATAAGCCAACAGGTGATAGCATTCACATAGGCCTTATAAGACATAGGCCTACAGGTGATAGCATTTTCAACATCTGCTGATTGGCACTGTTCTCCCTAGAACTTCACAGAAAATCTATAAACAGCTTCGTATCGTCTTAAAGGAATATTTTGCAAGTGTATCCAGACTCTCAGGACCGTCAGACATTAGGTCCTGTAGCCACAGTGTTTGCAGAAACTGTGTGAGAAATGACTGGGGCACAAAAGAATCCCAGGAGAGCCCGCTTTTCCGAAGGAGGTCGTCGAGAGACAATCCCCCTGTCTCCATAGCCTTGAAGAACCTGTGCGAGGCCTTAATGAAAGAGAAAAAGCAGTCTTGAGACATATGTCCTTCTCACAAAGACAGATTCAAACTGTTCTGTAAAGACAACAAGAAGCTCCTGTGTATCAAAAAAAAGCACAAGAGTCATGACTGCAGTCCAATAGATAGAAGCTGCTGTTGATCTGAAGGTACAAGGTTGTCTTTTGAAAATAAATCTGCACTCGTACTGCAAAGTATAAGAGAGGATGCTTAGTTTGGTTTGATTTCATTCCGTGATTTGTTTTGTATGTTGTGCCTGTGGTAGCATGTGTCACGGAGGAAGTCAGAAAGAGGAAGTGGAGGATGCACTTTTATTTGCTAATCTAGAATTCACCCATCAAACCCCTGTCTGTCAGTCTCTAACAAAAAATGACTTGTCACATCCTGTCAATCAATTCAGCCATTCAGTCACACAGCCTCGCCTTCAGCCTCTGCTTAACCTCAACACGAGACTGTGACATCATCATTGTGAGCCGCGCACTGTCACCTGGGCCTTTCCATCATAGACATATATAGTCTATGCTTTCCATTCCTCCCACACCTCCAGGGAGCTCCAGGCACTCCTCCCGCCACCTTTAGCCCAGATGAGCTGTGTCTCCCTGGGGCAGAATAGACTTTAAGCCCCCTAGTCATGACTGCAGTTCAATAGATGAAGCTGCTGTTGATCTGAAGGCACAACAAACTGTTTTGAAAATAAATCTGCACTCATACTGCAAAGTATAAGGGATGACACCTAGTTTGGTTTGAAGTAGCCTATTTCACTCAGTGATTTTGTTGTTGTGCCTGTGGTAATGTGTCACTGAGGAAGCCAGAATGAGGAAGTGGAGGATGCAAAGAAAGGACAAACTTAGTGAATTTAAAAATACTGAATGCATCTGTCACAAAATGGCAGAGCATATCAAAGTAAGTATGAACAAACCACTTCAGGAATATTTGACTGGATTTTCAAATGTACTTTTGTACATGATGTACTTTTCCTCTCCCAGAAACAGGCTGAAAAAACAGTCTTACAGAGCCCATCCAGAAACCAGAAATTATTTTGGATAAGGTCAACTAGGGGCTAAAAAGCATCCTGACATTGTTGACTTTGTCCGATTAGCTAGTCATTCTTGAGTGAAACTGAGGGGGGGGGGGGGGGTAAACAAATTAAGCTTCCTTGTTATCATACTTATCCAGAAATAAATCCCACAATTCCAGAGTAGACTAAATGTGCATATCCTGGCAGCAAATTTGAACAAAGGAGATTAGTTGAAGTTCCATATTTAAACTTTGAACTCCAATGCTGTTCTTGCATACTTCATGTTATTTGGTTTTGAGGCTCTAGGATTGTCTGGTGTTGAGGCTCCTACAGCTGAACTTAACATTTGCTGCAAACATTTGCACAAGCTACAGAACTAACATATACTGACTGTTGACAGACCTGGGTGGAACAATCTGCCCAAATTGTTTGACGTTTGGATAGATTTTATTTAAATTAAGTCATTCCTCTGTCCTTAAAGTGTTTTCATTTTAGCGGTTCATGACTTGGTGATAAAATAACAACAGTAGTTTGAAGAATTCAGTTAAGTTAGGCCTGGGGTAAAGAGAGAAAAAAAGCCACTCAATGATTCACTTCAATGAAAGTTTATTTTTTATATTAAATATATTACAATACTGAATGATATTGTAAGAAAAGAAAATATGGGCATTGACCTTTTTTTAAATAGTCTATGTACAGCATACAACAGAAGAAAAATGCTGTTATATAAACATCTTGTATGTAGATCTGAGATGCTGCACAGCACTGAGAATGCACTGGATGGGCCCAGGTTATGGGGAACAGGGGTAATCGGCTGGGTAACATGACGTATTGGCCCAGGTTATGGGGAACAGGGGTAATCGGCTGGGTAACATGACGTATTGAGCATCAGGACAGAGAAGTCTGGAGCTGTGGGTTACTGTGCTGTGCTGCACGGTTCAGTTGCCTCGATACATTCATGTAAGTCTGGGGAGTGAAACACCCCAGAACCTAAAAGAGGGCGGATAGGGTTAGTGATCAGCGGTGTATTTCCCCAAAAAACGACGTTGAACAACAACCATCATAGTCAAGTCGGAGATCGAGTATCTAACATTATCTCTGTTTCGTTATCATTTTACAGGGTTAGTTCAATGATGCCTTTTAGGAAAACGCACCTCTGAGTAGGTAGATGTTTAATTGTTCCGCCTTTTGCAAACTGACAGCTCATGACACAGGCTGACCACCAGAGCCAGAGAGAGCTGGGGTAAGCTGGGAGCAACACTGGTGGTCCGGGGGGGGGGGGGGGGGGTGAATCTGCACAGCACAGCTCCAGACCCCTCTCAGAGCGAGCACACACTGGATGCTACCTCATGTAACGCATTCAATACAATCCAAGGAATTGGGGAAATGGTGGATGGTGAACGCCGAGATCCTCACCGCCTCGTTCCCCAAGCTAACAGATGAGGCTGTGAGAGGGGGGGGGAGCACACTGGTGATGCGCACGGAGAAGAGGAGAGAGATGGGGAGACAGAGTATTGCTTGAGATGCACCATCTGCAGTCACTTGCTGCTTTGCTGTTGGGGGATGTGTCAAAGCTAAATATCTAAAGGAGAGAGAGAGAGAGAGAGAGAGAGAGAGAGAGAGAGAGAGAGAGAGAGAGAAAGGGATAGAGAGAAAGAAAGAAAGAAAGAAAGAAAGAAATAGAGAGAGAGAGATCTGATAGCATGCGGTTTGCTTTAGTCCCTGTGCAGATGGCGTGGTGTCTCTATCCTCATGGCGTTCAGGTTAGGTCGATGTGCACATAACCTGCACATCTGCACACTAACATAAGCCGACAGGTCATTCACAGAGGGGTCAAAAGGCATGTGTTCACAAAAAAAGAGAAAAGAAGACAGCATCTTAGTTGAACTCGGTCTTTAACACACAAAAAAAAACCTATAGTAATAATACATAATGCACTTAATTTTGTCGGGATTACATATATACATAATACTGGGATGGGGGGACATTAAAAAGGTACCTTAAAAATACTTAGTTATTATTATTACTCGTCATGGCAACGTCATTTCAATGTTGCAGTGATATTATTAAGTACAGTCATAGTGCATACAGTGGTAAAGGAAATCAGTGCCCACATTTCAAAATAAAAGCCTCCTTGGTACACAAAGAACAGCAGGCTCACATTTTAAAATAAAAGCCTTCTGAGTACACAAGAGTCTGGGTGAATATGGAGTATGTACACATGAGGACCACCACATTTAAACTACTGATCGCAGTGTTGTCAAGCCTCCAGTGAATAGCTCAAAGACACACACACACACACACATACACACACACACACACATACATACCCTCTGAATAGTATAGATAGATGAATTCTTATAATGGAGGGAGATGTAACCTTCTTATCCTACATAAGATATATTATCTCACTGGAACCTACATAAATTAACTTCTGATGGTTAAGCATTTGCTTAAAAAGGCAAGTTTGTATTTGACACATTCAACTCAAATCAGAATGTATAATCAGTGCTATCAAAAAGCATGAATGAATCCAGCAGAGAAAATATGAAAAAAATATCTTAAAAAGATCAGACATCTGTTTTTTTTTTTCAATCATATCACATTTTTCTGTTTTTCTTTTTAAAGCCATTCCAATAGCTGCTAGCATCAAACTACAATCCCTCAAATAACACTTCTGACAAACCTCTCAGCTCATCTAAAAAAAAATTCAGCTGAGACCGATTAACTTCTCCATCCGTATTGTCAAAACATTTTCTTTTTCAACCATCACTGATGAGATCCCTCAGATCTATCATCAGAGGGCAAGATGGACAGATTCTCAACAGCGCCCCCCTACAGTACTACAGTGCTTATACAGTTAGATCACACAACATCCTCCAGCCACCGTTGAAATGTAGGACACAGCAGTTTGGACGATGAGATCACAGCAACTGTGATTGTTTTCAATGATAATCCACCAATACACAGATCCTATTTAACATACCCATGCTCATATCAAAGGGGTGCAGGTACATGTTACGCTGTCTATATCAGTCAGAGCAACACTGAGGCTGGCCTGTGGAAACATTATTAGTTTGAAAGGGGTTGGGGTGGGGGTGGGGGGTTACATTCTGCAGAGGACAAATCTACACACAGTCACTCTAGCTGAAACACGCGTACATTCTCACAGATAAACACACGGAAGTAAAGGGGAGAATAGTCTAACAAACAAAAGGAATGTCTTTTCCAAACGCACAGTACTCCTAAACACATACTACGAGATGGCAGGAGGAAGATCAGAAACACCACGTCTTCCTCCTCCCAGAGAAAGTCTTTAAAAAAGAAAGAGAAGGAAAAGAGCACCGGTCATTCGGTGTGTCTTTCAACTCAGACCTGTACATATGTACAAAAGGCATGGAGAAGAGAGAGAGGGGAGAAAAAGCAAGAGATGGTTTTGGGCCCGTGCTTCTTGTGGGGTGGGGGGGGGGGTGTGGGGGGTGTGCTGTGTGGAGGTGAAACAGAACGGAACTAGCGTAGTGGAGACGTCAAATTATACAGACTGGCACACAGGTTAACCCCTTAGTCACATGCAGTCACCTACAGTGTATGATTTCAAGAAAAAGAGAAAAGAAAAATATTTTTTTTGTCCTCTTCTTCATTTTAACACTTCGTTATAACACTAAGAATGGTTTAAGCAGGTTTTTTTTCTCTCATGCATAAAGTGTTTTTTTTTTAGTTTCTACAGTGAATGCGTGCTTCCCTTCCCTTCCTGTCCCTTGCTCCGCAATAACATTAGCTTCACCCTGCCCTGTCTAACGTTGTTCAGGCAGTTGGGTCACCAATCAGAGAAGAGTTTGTGTATCGAAAGGGGCGGGGCATATCAATATGGGAAAAGGGTATTGAATGGGGTTCTTAGAGGGACCAAAGATCCGCCCACTCATTCCCATCCACTCTGAGGGGGAAATCTAATGGTTGCCTTGGTGATGTTGGCCCGCCGTGGTTGTGAGTGGGTTGGTGTGTCATTGCTTGTTGGCGATGGACTATAGCAGTGTGTAGCTGAATGTGGGATGAGGGCTGCTCTTGCTACAGCGCCCCCTACAGTCTTGGAGGACTTTTTTTTCTCCCCACTGCACCTTTTTTCCCCCATGTATCCTCATCTTCAGTCATCCATTCTTGTTTGTTTTTTCTCTGTTTAAATTCGGTTCCTGTTTTAATTCCTCATTTGTAGAAAAGCGAACGGAAATGTAGTTCGTAAGATCTGCAGGGTAGGTATCAGCATCTTCTTATATCGAAGTCTCCCAGAGCTGAAAGAGAGGGTGATGGACAAATAAGACTTTAGTTAAGGGTCTATTTACAGTTTATTTACAGGCAATGCTCTACAACAGAGCTTCAATTTTCAATTTTCTTTCAAGTGAACTTGGAGTAGACTTATCTATCCATAAATGTTAGTGTGTGTGTGTGTGTGTGTGTGTATATGTGTGTGTGTGTGTGTGTGTGTGTGTGTGTGTGTGCGTGTGTATTTCTCTCACCCTGGCGCTCTGTCTGTTGGCTTTCCGCTCCTCGTCGGGCAGAGGGGGCAGCGGGTAGGGGTAGCGCCGGCTGGAGGCGATGGACCCCGTGGAGGAGGTGGGTGATTTTGCCGGGGACAGAGTCCTGCAAGGCATGACGGGAGGAGTGAGAGAGAGAGCGAGCGAGAGAAGGAGAGAGAGAGACAAAGAAACCTCATGTTAGGCCCCTTCTCACCACAAAAAGGTGGCACGGTGTCCATTGGGTTCACAGCACTGGTCTGGATGCATCTGCTCCATATGAAACCACACTCTTACCACCTGCCATACCTCATATTCTCCAGGGTAATGCCATGAGTACTTCACCCAAGGACTTACAGTCCAGCATGTTTGATAGCATAAAAGTAGTTGAGCTACTTTGACATATTTAGGTGGAAAACACATGGGGTCTGTGGTGAAGCTATAATCTTGAATGGCAATATGACACTACATAATAACAACAACAGCACCAACAAACTCCACTGGTGACCTCACTAGAGCCCAAAAGGGCAATCATACTGTATGTCATGTCTGCACTTTAACAGACTTTGCTCCTTCAGTTCTATGTGGGTCTGGAGCTCTCACAGGAGAGAGGGGCCGAGAGAAGCAGGGCGAGGGATGGGCGGGATGAGTCACAACAGACCAGTCTGGTCACCATGGAGACCGTGAGAGTGGCAGAATGACATGAGGATGTCACCACAGACTCACACACAAGCAGAAACACAAGCAAAAGGACTAGACTTGTCAAAGAAAATGCGAGGAAGAAACACACACAACATGGAGCTACACACACGCGCACACACACACACACACAGACACACACACACAATCACACTCAATGCAATGCACATGCAGAGATATGTATAGAGATGAGGTAAGGAAAGAAACATAAAGAACAGCCAAAGTTGTCCTAAAAATGCCACACATCATGTAAAAGAACAATTGAAACATAAAACACGTAAAATGAAACATAAAATTCAAGTAAAAATCCTTAATGTCACACAAACTACTCTTTCTGGAATCACACTACAGGAACAGGTATGAGGTAGATTGTGGTTGAGAGGTAGCTAGTGTCACGACGACTGAGAAGCACTTTAGCGCTTAATGTGAGCCGCTTCTGAAAGAAGAGGAGTAATTTCACTTTCAGAAATGTTTTGTATCATTTGTTTCGAAGATCAAATGTTGTATCCGGTCTCACTTCTATTCTTTGAATTCATGTGAAGATGAAACCTTACACAGATCATCATCCTGTGGTTTAAAAAAAGTGCATCAATAGCATTTTGGGAACATGTATAAATCATTTATAAATACTGTAGGTGATGCGTTCCCTCACAGATTAAGATGTGACAGGAGCAGGAGAACAGCATAAAAACATGAATGCTTTAAAAACCACAGTGCTATGGTGACAAAATGTGTGTGCAATGTTAAGGTGAAAGGGATGATCCTTTTGGGCTCTCCTGCGCCACCTAGTGGTTATGAACATGTGTTAGGATGCCACATTCTTGACAAGTTTATCTAATCGGGCTTTTTTTTGGGAAAGTGTTTCCAAAGTAGATTGCTATATGACATAGATATTATGAATAACTATTCACATGAGGAACACATGAGTAGGCTGGTACGGGTCAAAACGTCCTCGTAATTCTTGTGTCTTGTGTCAAGCGCGGTGTGCTAACAGCATGAAAACATGCTGAACACTCATAAAGTAACTATATCTCAATTGTATGCATTTTATGTTACTGTGCAATCATCTATGAATGGCCTACAGAGTCTTTGAGTAAGAGAGGCAGACGTAAGAGTCTGCTATGGAGGGCATGGTGATAGCGATTCACACACTGAGGTATTTGGATGGTGTACTGGCTAGACTGAGTGATAACAAATGTATGTGTGTGGAGTAAAAGTATTATTAAGTCCTAAAGGTGCCTAAAGAGACAAAGTAAAAATGACAAAACCAATTAGTGAATCAACCGACCAACAAATCAATCAATCAATCAATCAACCAAATAAATCAATCTCCAAAACTAACACAGAAAACAGTACCCAAAAATAAAGAACAATCGATTTTTCCATGACAAAAATGAAACTGAAAAAGGGGGAGGAGGTAGGTTTTAAAAGAAAGGGCTTTTAAGCGGGGTGGGTGAGGAGTGTGAGGTGATCTGTGTCGGTACCTAAGATAGGGTTCTTCAGTGTTTTTATTCACATCCTCCACCCATTTAGTTACATAATACTCAGTTTGGATGCAAGGGGTTAAAAACCTGTAGGAGGGTTGGGAGGGGGGGCAATGGTGAGCAGAGAGAAGAGAGAGAGAGGAAGAGAGAAAGAAGAGTGAAGGCCAAGGGGAGCAGTGAGGAAAGGAGAGAAAGAGAGAAAGAATGGAGAGAGGAGAAGGAGAGGTAATCGTATAAGATAGCAGAGCACAGCATTGACATTCTCTACAGTCCACCAAGATGCAAGTGAGGAGAGGAGATGGTCAGATCAAGGGGGGGAGGGGGGGGAGGGGGGGACTGCTTAAAGTGGGGACGGCTACAGATATAAAGTACCGGTAGTCTGTTTTGTTTTGTACACTATATTCAGCAGATAGGACATAATCTAGCCCAGAAGTCCACAAATCTATGGACCAGTTATCATTCAAATAGTCAGCACTGGTTTACATTACAGAGAGAGAATTGTACCAGTGCTTCTCTGATTAAAGGGTCTCATTTTTTGACGGGGTGGTGGGGGGTGATGGTCAATTGCATTTTGGTTGTGGTGGCAATTTTTTTTGTCCCTTCAAAGCATTTCTGATCCAGTTGTTTGGTCTCATGCGTCTAGATCCAGGTGCATGAAAACAAAAACAACAACAACCAAACAAACAAACAAACAACCACGCAGAGGGAAGAAAAGAAGCTTGAATGAAAATATCCAGGCTTTGGTGCTGCATTCAGAGAGACGTAAAAAGTACATGTGCAAGTTACACATGCGTCTCATTCCAGGAAACAAAACAAAAAAAACAAGTGTGCACAAACTCAAAATCATTAATACAGTTATTCACATTCATCTGTAATCCCTTATGAGAGATATTATGACACTGCATACCCATGACTCTATCACATCATGAGATGTGCGGAGTTCAGAGACACTGATGAGAGTACAGTGCTGTTCACAGTCATTTTTTAGATGAGTGACACAGGACATCCATTCCTCAAAATAATATCCCATGATGCCTTTAGGAAGACTCTCCATGCCTGTTTCTTTACTATGAGTGACATGTATGACAGTCCAAAATATTACACATGCCTAATTGAGATACAATAACCCGTTTTGCTGCCACCTAATGGTGTAAGTAGCTTATTGCAACTACCCCCCAACCTCCACCCACACAATGGCTTTTGTCCCATGCAACATGAAAAGCCATCTCTCCTCAATTTAGTTTTGAAGTGAAGTTAGTATGGTGTGAGGGATGATGATCCACATAGAAAAACACTTTCACAGATCTTTAAGAAAGTTGGATGGTGAGTGTGTCTGTCAATCCAGTAGGAGAGAGCCCATGCCCATATCATACGCATCGCCTCGGAACATGACTTACTCTGTGGAGTTTGACCGCGGGCGGAACTTCTTGCCCTTCATCTTTCTACGGCTTCCACTTACATTCCCTGTGGAGTGCACCAGAGAAATAGTGTCAACGTCAATATCAGCTTAAAGGAAATAATGTGTGTATTTGTATGTGTTTGTCATGTGTGTGTGTGTGTGTGTGTGTGTGTGTGTGTGTGTATGTATGTATGTGTGTGTGTGTATGTGTGTGTATGTGTATGTGTGTGCGTGTGTGTTACCTTGCCATGAGTTGCTCCTGGGTCGTCCATTCTCACAGATGTCGGAGTGTTTGGCATCTGGGATTCTTTCGCTCCATGAGTGAGACAGACCATTAGACCTTCAGGACAAAGCCACACAACCCAGAGACACATCCGTCAAACAAGAGCAACACAGTGACGAAACAGGTAGGTGATTTTGGTCACATTATGGTTTCACCAAAGAAGGAAATTTGGCCCAAATGTTTGAAATTTTGTTTAACACCAACTAAATAAAAAAAAAGACAGATCCAGTAAAGTGTTTTTTACATGACTATTCGATGTCTTAGTTTCAATGGGTTTTTCCTAGTTAAGAACACTCACCTTCCACAGTCAAAACATCATAAGACAACACGACTAAAATACTAAAATCACTAACACACACATATTACAGACACACACACACACACACACACACACACACACACACACACACACACTCAATACAGACACATAGACATCTGAAGATGGAAATGAATGTGAGTGAAACCGCCACAGATGACCATGATACCTTACTGACAACAAGAGCATGAGGGAACACCATGTGGAATGAATGACAGGATGTTGCCATGGCTTTCTGCGTTGGATAGGAGATACTCACATAGGCATGTCCACCATCTTGTTACTTACTCAGAGGCCCACTGAGGAGTAGCACAGATGGCTGATGGGAAATTACCTGAGTGGCTTTGATGCTTAAAATCGTACCGCAGGAGTAGCTAACAGGTGAGTGCAGGAAGTTAGCATTAGCACACTTAGCTGAAGAGCAGATGGGTGTGGTTTAGCACAGGCTAGCTCAGCCTTGTACACAGTTTGTGTGGCAAGCTAAATACACTGCATAAAATGTATGTAGTTTGACACACAAGTTTCAGTAAACCGGTGACTTTTCACCACATACTCTATATCAATTAAGAACAAATTGAAATCAGTTCATTATGAGCTCTGAAAGGCCAATTAGGGAAGCGATAGATGAGATTGGTGGAGAAATTCTAAAAGCCAACAAGAGATCAAAACATGTTTTGTTTATATGAGCAATTTGATATAGCTTGATTTTAGTAGACCCCATGAACAGCAATTCCTTTTTTAGAAGTCAAATGTGAGGCTTTGAAAAGCCAGTCAGTCTAACTGAGAAGAAGCAATTCCTTTCTAGATGTCAGTCTAACTGAATCCTGATATAAAACAAACACTGTTGTTTAACACTGGCCTTACAACACACACTTATATAAAGCGCAAGAAAGCCTGAGCTGGACAAAAAGAGAGAGGCGCAATCTGAAACTGGCAAAATCAGTCAACCAAAGCCGGCAGCTGGGATGAGGGTGATGAGGATGGCGATGAAGGTGAGGGCACACCTGAAGCCGAACAGAGAGATGTTTTGGCTGATGGAGGGCATGGAGGGGGTGAAGGAGCAGGTGTAGATCTGCAGGTGCGACAGGTAGGCCGACCTCTTCTTGGAGCTGCTGGCTGAGTTGGAGCTCACGCCCTGCGGCATGTCGCTGTAGAACGAGTCTGCGTCGCCTGGCTTCTTCACATAGTCACCCGCTGGCATTTGTCTAGGTCAGGGAGTGTGTGCGGGCACACACACACACACACACACACACACAGGGGCACGTTAATGCATGCACAAAAACATCACAGGACAATATCATCAATTGTTAATGTCATTACATTACATTCAGTTTCTTATTGCGAGTGAAGTAAACACTGACTCACCGGCAGAATCTTCTGTGAACTTCTGACTCTGCGTATTTGCGTTGCCTGTAGCTCCTAAGGAAAAGGAAGTCAAAAGAACAGTGAGGACAATATGCATGTTTGTGTGTGTGTGTGTGTGTGTGTGTGTGTGTGTGTGTGTGTGTGTGTGTGTTTATATGTGTGTTAAGATTTAGGGTAATTGATGAAACACACCAGATGAGCATGTTATTCTGCTATCAAGTCCGCAGTGGTCAGGAAACCACAGCTATGCACCATCAGGGTGTGCTCTTACATATTAGAATACACATTTGAGTTTACCAGTGTGTCTGTATTTCAGTATACAGGCATTTAGTACATTCATGTAGGTAATTGAGGTCAGTCGTTTGTCTGTTGTGAATCTGAAAGGTTTCCACTCACTTGTATCCCCAGGCCGATATGGCCACGATGAGCCCGAGCACTAGGATGGAGCCAGTGATGGCGCCGACGATGATGTTGGTGTTCACCAGGGCTACGGGAGAAACACAATGTTAGAATGTAACCTTGACAACAGTTATGCCACCACCAATTCACAGTCAACAACACTGACAGACGGGATTTAACCACACACCAGAAAGTAAATGTTCAACAGTTGCTCACAACCATACAGGACATTTTCTGTTGGCTAGTGAAGGGTTAACAAATATACTGTGGGAGAAAAGATACAAATTTTGCATGTATGTTAGCCGTTGAATGGCGTATTATTTAAGTCATGTCAGACATCTACATAATTATTTAGCACTGTAGCGTAAAACACGTAGTGGTAAACACTATAAGAGAGAGTTTCCAGTGGTGTGAAGGACGAACAACCACACAGTTTTTGTAGTGAATGGGGGAATGAAATTTAAGGGGTGTAATGGTAAGTGTGACAGCTGCTCTCGCTGCTAACTAGCCAACAGAGTGGTCTGTGTATGTTTGAGCTGCTGAACATGTTTCACACCCAGCACACAGAAAGGCCAAAACAACCAGGCATGAATTCAATCAATCAATTCAATCAATTCTATTCAATCAATCAAATCACCTCACCAACAGTCACTGCACACAGTGATTTGTTGTACGATCAACTTACCAGTGATCGTATTAGCTTGGATCCCATCTCACACACACACACAAAAACACGTCACTCCAAATCAACCAAGGTTTGAGGTCTCTTTATAAAACACACACACACACACACACACACATTGTGGAAAACATAGGATAAGAAAGGAGGTGAGGAGGAAGATGGGGGAGGAAGATGAAGGCAGGAGAAAAGGAGCACATGGAAGATCAGGCGTCTTACAACCTACAACTCTAAAGCTGACTTCACTCCTGCACACGGCACGAGGCTGCCGACAAAGAATGGATGAGCGAGAAAAAGAACAGTACAACAAAGAAAAGAAAAAAGGGGACATTTTTAAATAAATAATGAGACCATGAGAAACAACAGTACAGATCATACATAAAGGCTGCAAATGAACGAATGGGTTGAGCAGGAGAACAGAAAATGAACAGCTAGCAGATGCTAAAGAGATGACTGAAAGACTCATGTAATACCATCATGTACATTGATGATGAACAATACTACACAGCTTTACTGGAAACAAATTTCCCCAAGGCTGATGAGAAAAAAGCACCAAATTAAAACCCCAATTAAAGGAAATGTTCAAGAGTATTCAGATATGAGTGACCATTTGACTGAATATACACTTGACTGTGTAAGTGAGTGTATTTATGTGTGTGTGTGGGTGTGCGTGTGTGTAAGTGAGTGTATTTTTGTGTGTGTGTGTGTGTTTGTGGGTGTACCTGAGGACGAGGATGTGGGGCGCACGATGAGGGCGCTGAGAGGAGATGTGGAGTTGCAGTCCTCTCCTGCCCACCCCAGAGTACACACACACCGCAGCTCGTTACTGCACACCTGATACAGCAGACAAGAACAGGAGTCAAAGTGAACTCATGAACATTTGGAATAGTCTCTCTAAACTGGGGCTGCACATCCGCTCTGGCACACCTACATGAAACCACCAGATGACGCTAAACCTCACGTATACTATGGGGCCTGTAGTGGTGCTCTGCTTGTTAGCAGGACAATGTTAGACATAACATCCAGAGAAGGTTAGTATGTACAGTTTGGGTTACAATTGGGTTAGACGACTGCACAGACACACACACACACAAACACACACACACAAACAGCCGCCTGCGTACACACACAGTCCCACACATACCCCGTGTCCGGAGCAGATGACCTTTTCGGTGGTGCCGGGGCAGGTGCTGAAGTTGAACTCCTGCACTGGCAGACACTTATGGTTGAAGCAGATGCTGTCGGTGCCACAGGCCGTGCCGTCCTCCACGTAGCCCAGGTCCGTGTCCCCGTCAATCAGCACGTGACCCCCACTGCCAGCGCAGAGCAGGGAGACGGAGTCATCACAGAGAACAAGAGAACACGCAGTGATGGGGAATGACGTGTGTGTGTGTGTGTGTGTGTGTGTGTGTGTGTGTGTGTGTGTGTGTGTGTGGATGACAGCCTGTGTGGGTGCACCTGTGATGTTTTGGGAATGTATTTATGTTTATGTGTCAATGTATCATTGTATTTTATATAACTGTATGTATGCATGAAAATGTTAACGTGTGTGTGTGAGTGTGTGTGTGTGTGTGTGTGTGTGAGTGTGTGTTTGTGTGTGTGAGAGTGTGTATGAGTGTGTATGTATGTGTGTATGTGTGTGTGTGTGTACCTGCAGTCTAGAGAAGCACTGTGCTGGGCCACACTGAAGGAGGTCAGACCTCCCTGTAGCTCTCCAAGCCTGGGAGCTGGAGAGATGTTGGCGCACAGCAGATACCCACAGTGAACATCCCTGGAAACACAAATAAACACATTTTACAAACACACGTTTGTTTTTGGTCATTTGTCATATGATATATTCCTAAAATATAAATTACCCTTAAGTTCTCATATTTTATGTAAACGGTAAATATGCAGTGCATTGCACTGACAAGGCATAAATAACAACGTTTAATGTTGTTATGTCGAAAGTCGAAAGTGGAAAGTGGAAAACAGCCAACATAATGTCTCATAATGGAAAACTGAGAACATTGGTAGACATTGACCCTGTGGCATTTCATTCCCCCCAGCAATTTGACTTAGGTGAAGTCCTGTCTGTGTGTAAAGAGCCACTGTGTGGTGCTGGGGGACCTACTGCTTTTTGCACTGGATCCACGTGTCCTTATCCTTCCCACAGTTCCCCTTCTCTGTCCCCTCGATGTTCAGCTTCTCATAACAGAACTTGTCACCTGCTGTGGCCTCTGTGGGAGCACACAGACACAGAGAGAGAGAGAGAGAGAGAGAGAGAGAGATACACATGCATAGGAGCAGATGAAATGCATAACTCAGCATAATGAATATTTGAATATGAATATTTCTCACAGATTCCAAATGCAAAATGGACTTACTCTCTCCCCAGATGTATTTACACTGTCTGTCTTTAGTCCGGCATCTTCCGTTGAAACATCGGCCCTGTTTCAATCGCAAGCATCAGCAGTCACACTCCAAAGCAGTATGTATGATACACAAACTCTTTTCACAGGCAGAATAATCACTAACAGAAGTAACAAATACTTTATTTACATCTGAATAGGTCACAACATGATACGTTTTTTAAACCTTTATGCTGTTGATGATGTGCGTGTGTGTGTCCATGTGTGTTTGTAAAATTAAATTCACTGGTACCTGGTCTTTTTCACAGGTATACCCATCCATCTTGTGGACATTTGGAGGACACTGAAAAAAACGGAAACATGATAACTTGTAAAAACCTAGATTTTTATGTACACGTAAAGAAATCAGTCCCAGTGGATGGCGCCCTCACCTGGCTGGAGTTGCCAGTGCAGTTTTCGGGAATGTCACAGTCACTCACTGCCTCTCGACACACCACCCCCGAATACTCCATCTGAAGACACCAGACCGCTTTCATTACACACACTGCACCGCCGTGATACATTAATGAGCTAACACACACACAGACACACACACACACACACTGCACCATTGCGCGCGCACACACACACACACACACACACAGCACCACTGCAGTATACAAATGAGCTATTGCCCACACACGTGTGAGAACATATTCATTATACATAACCCCCCCCCCCCCCCCCCACACCCCATATCTATAAATTCCATTGTCATGGTCAGGGAACACACTCATAAAACACACACACTTGCTCACCTCCAGATCCCACCTACAGCACTCATTTGATACATGTACACACACACACATAAATACACACACACACACACACACACACACACACCCACACACACAAATACACACACCCACACACACACAAAAACAAACCTGGCAGTTCCCGCAACATTGTCCATTGCTGCACTTCGAGCCTTGCGTGAGGGTGCACTTCTTACAGCAGTCCTCCCCCTCCAGCTCACACTCCTGCAAACACAGACACAGAGGACACACTGCTCACACCCAGGGCACCAACACACACACACTGCTCACACTGCTCATGCCTAGGGCACCAACACACACACACACAGCACACACTGCTCACGCCCAGTGGACCAACACAGACACAGAGGACACACTGCTCACACCCAGGGCACCAACACAGACACACACACACAGAGGGAGATTGACAAAACTCACCGCAGGGGTACCACAGTCACACTCCTCCCCAGGCTCAACAAAACCATTACCACACTCTGGGGGCTCCAGCAACTACACACACACACACACACACACACACACACACACACACACACACACACACACACACACACACACACACACACACACACACACACACACACACACACACACACACACACACACACACACACACACACACACACACACACACACACACACACACACACACACAAAGAGAGAGAAAGAGAGAGAGAGAGAGATTAATTGAAATATTTTATCACGCATACAGAGATACTAACAATCCATGTAACTTCGGTGTGATGTGGTCCATGGTACCTTTGTGGGTTTGTTGAAGAGGCAGGCCCCTCCTCCACTGTTGAGGAAGTTGTGGTACTCCTCCACGTTGCAGTCGGAGAAGCGCTTGGGCAGGTAAAAACTGTGTGACAGACCTGAGGTTTAGTGTACGGACACTCTACGTCACACACACACACACACACACTCTCTCACACACACACATACACAGACCCACACACCAGTCTCGGAACCTTCCACCGATAGTTCACCAACAAACTAAGGTGTGTGAGTGTGTGCTTTTGTCCCTTGTGACAAACACAGAGGGTCAGACCTAAATCCAAAGCAGCCCTTCTTTGGGGGGTAGTCAGTGCAGTTAGCAGCTATAGTTTCTCGCTGTCTACCAGATTCTGTGAAATACAAAAGATCCTTTTCCCACTGAGAATCTTGGCCATGTGAGACTAGTTCTGGTGTGATGTAAGTGGAGACTATATTGGCCTCTGTTCTATCTCAAGTGACAAAGCACAGCACACACGTTAGCTAGCGGAAAGCATTTAAAGGAGTGTCCGTACTCAACACACAGTCACTGTTCCTCAGCTGTGTCCACCCCAGCATTTCACCGTGCGTCCTATGCTGTCAGCACAAATGTTTATATTGTGTTAACGTATGGATAGTCATTGATCACTGGCTGACTGGTCGTCTTATTTAGGCTAACTAAGGCCAAAGAAGACCAGCACGCACGGGGGGCTTCTCAGAACCTGACCTGAGAAACAGTGGCTCACGGCTACTGGAGAGCTAAACTAAAAACACCAAACCAACATACATACAGTCAAGACACACGAAACTCCAAAAAAAGACTTGCATATCTAACTATCTTGCTGGGATTTGGATTGGCGCCAAGTGAACAGGAGTCCAATTTGTTTGTCTCATTTCAGAGAAACCCCCTTTTACACTGATCAGGTGAAAAGCAGTTCTGGTTTATCCAGATGGTGGCAGATCCAGATCTGACCTCCAGTTTAGACTAGCGTGCCCTGGTTCAGCCCTCCTACACCTGCTATGAGTACTGTATTCAATAAGCTGTAGGCCACACCCACGCCTGGGGAGTTTTAAGTGACACATACACACATACACAAACATACACACACACACAAACACACGCACACAAACATACTTCCTGTAACCTGAAGAGCGCTTAACCTCTATCCTCTTACGGTAAAGTGATCCAAATGAGATCCCTTACTTTCCTAACATCATATCATGTGACAGTTTCCATTTCTCTCACACACATGCACACACACACACACACACACACAACAGCCTTCTCAGCACAGCCTATCAGAGGAGTCAGCAACTCTTGCCGAGAGAGCCAGAGACCCTGGCCAAAGCACTAATGCAGTCTGATCAACTCTCCTTCTCTCCCTCTCTCTCTCCATCCCTCTCTCTGCTTCTCTATCTCTGTCCTTCCTTCCTAAATCATAACCCAATTACAGGTCTGGCTGTTCCAAGAACTATTTCAATGGCAGACACCTACATTAATTCGATACACTATCTCCCTCACTCTCTTCTTTTAGCTAGCAAACTCAAAAGTGTCCAGGCACACGCAAGAGCACACGCACACGCACACGCACACGCACACACAAAACACGATTTGAGTTAGTGAGATCACACATGCAAGCACAGAAGAAACGTAAAGAAAAAATAAGAACACGCACACACACACATGAGCATCCATCAATGGAAGTGACAGATTTCACCATTGAACACGAGCGTCTGAAATACCATTGATAACTGGGTTAATAGCAGAGCCTTGGGCGGCCCAGGAGTCACGCTCCGATCGCATTGAATCAGAGGCACACAGGGGTCACAATGGCTTCCTACGGCACAGGAGAACCAACCATCTCTCACCTATGACCTTTCAACTTTGATCCCAGCCAACTGAGATCACTAAAGCAACTACTACTTCAAGCTATACTAAGATCAGTTCTTGCCAGCTGCGATTTGAGCGCTAACCGACTCATGGGACAGGCAAAACTGACACTAGCTGTGGGCAACTGCTACCAGCAAACAGGCAACTCCTGTCACCAAGGAAGCTCTGCCATTGCATATGTATATACTCAAATGATAAGACTAGTGCTTCCTGATAATACTATATGCTGTAACAGGCGTGTAGGGGATTAGGCACTTGTGTTGGATGGATGGGAATGACATTGCAGACTGTTTCAATCGGGTTGTTGATGATGTCATGAGTCTGGCTCCACCCATCCTAAAGAGTAACCAAACGCGGTGTCAACAAAAGCCAAACGGAAACATGAGTCTGAGAAACAATGAGAGATATTTTTAAAAATCCAGAGCGACAACGGGGCATCACTGTGGATTTTCCTCTCCCTCTTGCAAACGGTAATTTGAATAAGGAGGAGCATCGAGGCAGCGGGCCCTAATGCTACTGGATGGAATGACGAGGGTTGAGGTGACTGACAACCCTCCCCAGGCAGCTGATTGGTCAAAACTGCAGCCCTGTTAGCGAGTCACAGCCAAGCTCCTGCTCACCTGCTGTGCCTTTTGGGGTTTTGAGGGGAAATGCAAAATGCATTAAAGAAGAAGCATAAACACACATACACACACACACACACACACACACACACACACACACACACACACACACACACACACACACATAAACACACACACACACACAGATCGAAACTGATGACCTGTTCACTTAATGAAATGCCTTAAATAGCCACTAATGTAATCATAACTGTGTCAACAGGTCAACAGATATCAGGCCACTGTTGAGATTTGTAGCATTGCATCAAGAGTCCAGAATGTGATCGATTTGGAAAGACAAGGACCAGGTGTGTTTAAGTGTTAGGTTAGGGTTAAGCTTAAATGAGGGGTAGGGTTAAGCATGATTCAGAGTTAGAGCAGGTTTAGTTTGAGGGATTCTTGGATTCATGGTTTTGTCAGTTCCACTTTCCAAACCATCCATTAAATACTGTCCAATATGGAATAACTTCAAATTACTATCCTTTTGTTTAAATCAAAATCCAAGCATCAGTACAATGAGAGAGACAACGCCATTGCTGTGCCAGTAACATTTGTATAGTATTTTATATTAATTATTTTTATATATTATAATTATATTTATCTTATTAAACATTAGATAAGAATGTGAACTCTTAAGTAAGTGAATCAGAAATAACTGTTTTTAAACTTTTACAATTCAACAATCGTACTGTAGTAAATGTCAACAGTGGCCTTCTCACAGAAGACAGACAATAAGCACACCAGTACCAACATGACCAGTAACACCACTGACAGTACATTACACTACAGCTGTACATAGGTTAACAACACTTTCTCTAAGGACATCCCAAAAGAAACATTTAGTTTAAATTGAGCTGTTCCCTCCACTAATATGGTACACTTCAAGAAAATCAACATACTGCCCTCTGCTGATGATTTGGGGGAAATTTCCAATTGTCTCTAACAGAAAGACTTGAATCATCTTGAGAAAGTGTTGTGGCTTTTAAAAACAGACACACATTTAATACTTACTAAAAACAGACACACATTTAATACTAATATATTCTCAGAACCAGTGAAGCTGACAGTGTGACTAGGCTGACACGAACAAACACTACAGGGCGTCAGACTTTCAAAGACAGTTGAGGCATTCCATCAAAGCACTCGGCAATAGGCAAGGCAAGAAGTGTTTGTTTATGTATGAGTGTGTGTGTGTGCGTGCATGTGTGTGTCTGTGTGTTTAATCAGCTTTAGAGAACTCACCCAACATCATCCATGATGCAGCCAGACCATTTATCATCACACTTACACTCCCCTGCGGAGCACACAGATTACAGGAAGAGTCATCCAGTGTGTGTGAGGACACATCAATCAATGTGTGAGAGTGTGTTTCAGTGTGTGTGCGCATGTGTGTGTGTGCACATGCGTGTGTGTATATCTGTGCATGCATGTGTGTGTGTTTATGAGTATATGCGAGTGTGTGTATAACTGTGTGTGTGTGTGTGTGTGTGTGTGTGTGTGTGTGTGTGTGTGTCTGTGAGTGTGCATTCTAAATATTTAGTCATTTCTATGTCAACCATTTCCAGAAAAAAATAGGACAGAGCTAGAAATGAGATCAGTGATAAAGGGGAGAGTGATAGAGGGAGTGAGTGAGAGAGAAAGAGAGGAGAAAAGAAGGGAGGCCGAGGAGAGAGAGGGGAGAAAGCAACAGCAGCGTACCGTTGAGAATTCTCTTCTTGTCAGAGAAAATGCCGATGTTTTGCCCCAGGGACTGGGCCAAAGTGATGGCCATCTCCTCCGCTTTTCCATACTGGAGAGAGGGATGAGGGGAAGACAGAAATACAGAGAGAGAGAGAAAGAGAGGGAGAGAGAGAGAGAGAGAGATGAGGGGAAGACAGAAATACAGAGAGAGAGAGAGAGAAAGAGGGGGAGAGAGAGAGAAAGAGAGGGAGAGAGAGAGAGAGAGAGAGATGAGGGGAAGACAGAAATACAGAGAGAGAGAGAAAGAGGGGGAGAGAGAGAGATGAGGGGAAGACAGAAATACAGAGAGAGAGAGGGAGAGAGAGAGAGAGAGAGATGAGGGGAAGACAGAAATACAGAGAAAGAGAGTGATTCATTATAGCACAGCCTGAGATAGACTACAGGGGTTACAGTCTTATGCTATCGTAGCACACAATTACTTGATAATTACTTAGTCAGTAAATACCGATTGTCCAATGACGATCCAAGAACACTCACCTCATTAACCCCTCCCCCTTTCGTCAGTGAGCAAACCCCACCCATGTAGGAGGCTCCTCCCCAGCTGCTATGGAAACGGTTGCCCCTAAAGATGGAAAATGGTATGAAGAGAGAAAGAGTGAATGTTGGAAATGAGATCATCAATGACCGTCCATTTGTTTGCGCAGGCCTACGAATAAGTGACAAGCAACTCCTGTAATCACAGGAACCTATCAACCTAAACATCCCACTACCTCACTTCACACTGGTACAAAAAGAGTCTCGTAATCTTCTGTTTACCACGCATGTAGGCACGGTGGAATATAGACACATGATATATTTAATGTATACACACTTCAATATAAAGGAGACCTGTGAAACTGCAGGGTGCTCTTTGAGAACATAATGGGACAACATCTACATGTATAGGTATAAAAAGATGGGCCAAAACACTTTTAGATTTGTTGTTATGTTTATCTGGGTGCTTCTTGCACGGGTGGTTATTTAAACATTGATGGTGGTGCTTCTGTTTGTCTTATGTGTGTGTGTGTGTGTGTGTGTGTGTGTGTGAGTGCATGTGATTTGTGTAACTTACGAGAACAGGTGCACAGAATCCGCCTTGTTCTTGATGAAGTCCCTCCTGTACTTCATGAACTCCTTGAGCGTCACCATGGGGTCGTCATTGATGGTGAAGTGATTGTCTGCTGCCCACGTCTCCATGGCCACCAGCACGATACGGGTGTTGAGCTGTTCTTTGAAGATCTGACAGACCAGACAATAGCAACAACAGCAAACACACACACACACACACAGAAAGGTTTACAAGAGCAGCAAACAATCAATCTGTGAGTGGTGTGTCAAGTGCTTCCTAAAAGCTCTGACCACAAAATGTTAGACTACACATACCACCACACACACACACACACCACACACACACACACACACACACACACACACACACACACACACTGAAATGTCCTGACACTACTGATCTCAGACTCCCGGGGTGATTAACACAAACAGGAAATTACTCAACATGGGTGTGTAATTACTCCCTGAAATTACACACACAAAATGAAACTCCCTTGCTCTAAACGGACCATGAAATTGTTTCCACTGAAGCCCCCTTTAAATTCCACCATAGTTGTAAAATGTGAAAATGATAGAAATCACCTTTGTTTAGTCTGCACTAGCATCTTATGGTGGTGGAGTGCAGTCTAGCCTGCTATAATAATAATAATAATAATAATAATAATAATAAAACTTTATTTATATAGCACCTTTCATGCAAAAGAATGCAGCTCAAAGTGCTATACCTGGGTCTCTGATAATCGTACCCTCAGCATTATTGACTATCGCATTCACACTCGTTCTCTGTTTCAAGGATGCACTATGTGCTCTTCTGAAATAATTCATCACTATTCTCTCCAGACCCTAAATGAAATGTCCTTTGGAGGATTCTCATCTCTCTTCCTCACACACACACAGGAATCTACTCAAATCCAAAATCAATTGCTAATCTGGTGCAAATACCCTGCTCAGCCAGCGCAGGGGCTCAGACTGATAAATGAGACAGTGGCTGATGTGTTTGCCAATCGGAAAGGGCTGTTTGGTTTCCTGGTCAATCTGACATTAGAACAGGGGGTGGGAAGGACACAAGTAATAGATTAATTTAGTGAAATGTCAAAGGTCCCACGTTCAACGGCTCCGTGGACATTAAAGGGCGCTGTAGCTCAAAGCCCTGAGTAAGATGGCCGCCAGGAGACGGACTGCAGGCTAGCCTAAAAATACTCTATGGGTTTATGTTGAGATGAGATTTCAGTTTCAGTTTTCATGTCATAACTGATTCCCAAGGGATGGTGAGAAGTACAGGACCACCGATGCAGAGAGAAATACATACCTGTACACATACACAGATGCAGAGAGAAACACATACCTGTACACACATACACAGATGCAAAGAGAAACACATACCTGTACACATACACAGACACAAACAGAAACACACACTCTGACAATCTTCTAAGACTCACCAGGTCTGCCATGTTGACGACAGATTTGGCATAGTTATTTGTGTGGCCCACTGACAGACGGTGTTTCTTATACTGCAGACAGAAACGATAAAGTTAACCAATTTAACAACTTGATATCATTTAATTGCAAACAACCAAACTACCTGTTCTGGTCTTTTAACAATACTTCGATAAATCTGTGGTAAACCATTTCAATTCAACTCGCCATTTTGCTGGCATGAGAAAAATGTGTCCCTTGTGGCATTCCCAAACATCCACATAAAAGTCTTACCATGAGGTGATCGTTTATAACCATCAGCTCAATGTATTTCGCCTCCTCCTCTACACTGTGTGGGCTTCTGGATACCTGAGGGGTTTCAATCAATCAACCAATCAATCAATCAATCAATCAATCAATCAATCAATCAATCAATCAAGTATCCACACAAAATCCACAACATTGGGTCATGTTCTTTCTGTAACTCTCCCAAAAGTATAACAACTGCAGAAGGCGTAGTCTACAAATGTGACAGTTGTACACAGTCCATGTATACATATACATGGACTATGCACATGTATATGGGCCTCAGGGTACATCTTCCATTGTTACCTTGAGAGCTGTTGAACGGCTGTGAGTGTGTGCATCTGAGCACACTTGCATGCATACTTACTTGTCTCTTGCTTCTCCGGAGTGCAACCTTAGAGCCAGGATATACAGGTGGCGTCTGAAAGTGGGACTCAAGGAGATCTCCTAGGAAACACGAGCCCATAGCACACTTTAACTGTAGATCAATACCACAAACTGCAACCTCTAAAATAGTGTGATGCGTGAATAATCTGTGCTGTCTATGGAAATAAGTATTATTATTGTTAATGGCTTATTTATTTATGCCCTTTTCCAACTGTATGTAATATGTTTAGAATGACTGTTAAAAGGGCTGACTTAAAAGGGAGTCTGTGTCGTCTGTAGTCTAGTGATGGCTGCTCCTGTGTGTGTTTTATAAGATCTGGGTTATGGTGGAACACTTACTGGGAGATAGGAAGCCCTCAGGAGCCTCCAGGCCAGGAGATTTATAGATCAAATGGATCTGGGTTTCACCCACCTAGAAAAGAAGAAGGGACATATGATGGACATCCCTGTGAGCCACTCTATCTTCAGTGTGATGGTGAGTGCCATGCAAATCATTGATAAACCTGAAATCTCAACCAAAAAACATCAGCTTGCAAAATAAAATGCATTTACAATGTAACCATCACATGTAGGCAAACATTAAACAAAATAAATAGGGGCAGGGTTTACTTGGGTAGGTTGGATGGAACTTCAGCCTATTCAATTACATCTCTTCATCTCATAACATTTTGTGCGAGCATGAATAATTGTTTGAACATATTGTTTTCAAAACAACGTTTAATAATACCATTTGCAATAACGAGGGCATTATTTATTTACACGGGGTCATTTGTTTTCAACATACAAAAGAGGACTTCGATTCGCTAATGACGTCAGTCTCAGTCTTCAGTGCCCGTGCAAGGCACGGGAGCGCGCGCACTCGGGCAGCAACAGGAAAAAGATCTTCGTTCACTGGTCGGTGCGACCACAACAAACAGGAAAATGATTGGAATCTTTGTTTTGAGTGTTTCGTAAGAATCACAAAACGAGAGGTAGGATTATTAAATCACTTCTACACAGTGTAAACCTATAGATACTTCACTTTGTCTGTTCTACGGAACTGTTGTTGCAATTTTGAACGCAACAGGTTACTATCATGTCGTTAAGCAAACAGTAATCAAGCTAGCAAAGTTGCCTAGCTAGCAAGCTAATGTTATCCATTTAACTGTTAAAATGAGGTGAGCATTTGTCTATAAATGGTGATAGAATATGTCAACGTTAATGAAAACTGTTAATGAAAGCACAGTAGCAGTGCTTTGAAACACAACCACCTATATATGACGAAAGCCGTTCTAATGCGGTTTCCTTTAGCTAACGCTACCTTGCTAGCTGTAATCTGACATCCGAATTACTAGGTGTTGGCTTTCTCAAAAGTTTGAGAGATCCCCCTTTGAGAGATCCCCCACTGAGATTGGAAATGTGCAGAAACTCGAGGTTCTCATAGCTGTGGTAAACGGAAGGTCTGAGTGGAGTGTTGACTGCTTATTGTACTTATTGCCTAATCATGCAGAAAACGTGGGAACCAACAAAACAATACAGTAGCTCTATTTATTTCTCCTAATGGGGAGATATTGAGAGTAGGTCAGTGCAGTACCACAGGACGAACAGGCTACTTTCAACGTAATGTATAAACTCATCTAGCTGCTGTGACTGATATGACTAAAGCTGTGTCCATTCATTCCAGGCCCACCCACGATAACTAAGGTTGCACACATCAGGCCCCAAAAAGTTGCTTACTGTAATCCTTTTCCCCACTAAGCACACTGAAATAGTTTGTACTCTATAAAGCTGACCCCAATTTAGACTCCCCCCTTGGTGATCTGGCCCTGCTGGTCCAGGATGCGCCATGCTGCAGTTCAGCTGGCCAGTTCTCCTCAGCATGTCTGCCAATCAGAAACGCCCCTGTGGGCTTTGAACCCAGGGACCTCTCCTCAGTGAATCCACCACCCTGCATATCTGCACCGTGTCATTAATCACTCGCGGTGTGTGTGAGCAAGAGAGAGGAGAGGCGAAGAAGTGCCGACCTGTCTGCTGACTACTGTTGTGTTTCAATTTTAGGACTCTCGCCCCTCTTCCTCCACCTGCTCCTCCTCCTCCTCCCTCCGTCCTGGTCGGTGGCGTCTCGCCGACCACCACAGCTGCCGTCATGTCGTGCCGTGACATCCACGCCACCAACGCCTTCTCGTTCGTCATCGCCCTGCTGTCCGTGGGCGGCCTGCTGGTGGCCACTGTGATCCCCCAGTGGCGCACCACGCGCCTCGTCACCTTCAACCACAACGCCCGCAACATCACTGTCTACGACGGCCTGTGGACCAAGTGCGTGCGGCGCGACGGCACCTCGGGCTGCTACCACTTCGACGGCAACTGGTGGGCCAAAGTGGACCAGCTGGACCTGCGGCTGCTGCAGTTCTGCCTCCCGAGCGGCCTGGCCCTGGCCACGCTGGCCCTGTTCCTCATCCTGATGGGCATGTGCAAGACGGCCTGCTGCTCCAAGAAGCCCGACGACATCAAGAACAGCCGCTGCCTGGTGAACAGCGTAGGCTGCCACCTGGTGGCCGGGATGTTCCTGTTCCTGGGCGGTGGCGTGGCCATGCCGCCGGCCGTCTGGTTCCTGTTCCACACGGACGACCTGAACCGCCGCTACGAGGACGTGTTCGCCGTGGACTTCGCCGTGTACGTGGCCATCGGGAGCGCCGGCGGGCTGCTGCTGGCGGCGCTGCTCATGTTCATGTGGTACTGCATGTGCAAGAAGCTGCCCTCGCCCTTCTGGCTGCCCTTCCCCGAGCCGCCCGTCATGCCAACCAGCCTATCCGCGCAGCCGCTCACCGCCAATGGCATGCCCCCCTCCCCGGGCGCTTTTGGCCCCCAGCACTATCTGCCTCCGGGCATGGATGCCCCCACCTTCATAACTGCCCCGGGGTACCCTGCCAGTGTCACTGGCCAGCATATCCCCCAACAGGTCTACCTGGCACAGATGCCGGGCCATGACGGGTATGGGTCTGAAGTTGGAGGGACCCAGGCCTATGGCTATGCCCCATCTCAAGGTTATGCCCCCTCTCAAGGTTATGCCCCATCTCAAGGTTATGCCCCATCTCAAGGTTATGCCCCCTCTCAAGGTTACGCCCCCTCACAAGGTTACGCCCCTTCACAGAGTTACGCCCCCTCGCAAGGCTATGGGGGGTCTCAAAGATACGCCACTCAGCGTTACTCCCAACGCTCACGCCTCTCTGGTATCGAGATTGACATTCCTGTCCTCACGGAGTGACGCTAAAAGAGTTTTAATGTGTTTAATTCAATTTCAGTTCTATCTGTTTTGTTTGTTTTAAATGCCTGACCAAACAAGCTTTGCTCTTGGTAGTTTTGCTCAGGCGGTGCCATGCCAGTTATATTGAAAGACTGTAGGGACAGTCCTGTTGTATTTTGTTTGTTTTTCATTTTGTTCTTGTAGAAAACTCTACACTCTAGCTCTAAGTGTAGCTGAAGGAAATTGTGAAGAAATTTTATCTTGAAGGGATCTCCAGTCTGTGAATTGTAAATAGTAAAAATTTGAGACACAAAAGCAAACAAACAAACAAAAAAAAAACAACGTTTGTGGTATTTCTACTGATCGATGCTTGCACTTCACCTAACTGCATTTTGCCATTACTAGTGTTTTTCTTTAGAAACAGCTGGCTGTTAGAACAGGAGAACTCATGTGTACTATTCTATTGTACTCTATTCCCTTGCCTGCCTTAGAGCATCATTTAGTTTAAACACACGGAGGACACTACATCCATTCATGTTGTACAGTGTCAACCGACCACTGTTGGCTGCGAACGAACAAACCTGGAGGTTCTTCTCTGAGGGGAATGATCATTTGTTGTACAAGTGCCACTGTTTCTAATCCACTGTTACCTCCTCTCCCTGTGCAGTCTTAACAAACCACCTTTCAGGGAAGCTTCAAAGAAGCTATAGCCTTTACAGAATTATTTAATAGCTCTGCTACAGATTGTGGTTTTTGTTGTCCGTCTCTTTTTTTATTATGTTTTAAAAATCATATCTGTTGATGTTGCATGTGGTGGGCTAAGCCACTTAGTATAAGGAACAAAATGTCTTGCTCTAGTTTATGAGGCCACTTAGAAAGCCCTTAGCTGTTCGATAACGACACCATTTTACTCACTTCAGTGCCGGCATTCTCCGTGACTTAGCTTTTAGCGTCCGACTACACTTACCGCAGTGTGAGTCATTTTCTGTTAATGGTCGTGTCACCATGACCTGGACCTTCACTGTCATTCCAGCTCCACTTGGGTGATTACAATGTTTCAGTCATCCTAAGAACACTAACTCCAGGGTGGGGTAGTCCTGTGATGCAGCGTATCAGTTTCAGCAGTATGCCATTTGTTGGTTACATTGAAATAATGTAATAATACCCAGACATTGTTTTAATCTGCCACAGAAGCTCAACATTGATCACCTGTCTACGTCAAGGCTTAAATGTCATTTTAATGTTTTTTAAATTTGAAGAACTTTTACATGTGCTGTTTTGTCTTTATAGAATTTTGACTAACCTCAATTCACTACACTACACTGTGTCTTTCTTGACGTGACTGTTAACTTGCACATTGTAATCTGACACGTAATGAATCATGAGTAACTCATAGAAATGGTCTGAAGCTGCCTCTGTTTAGTTCTGGAATGTTAAATTGCATTTGAACTGCACTGGATTTTTATAATTCATTTTGTTTACATTGTAGGGTGGAGTCTTTAAGATAGCAATGTTAAGACATTACGCATTGTACTAACTTCCTGTGAGTAATTCTTGTTATTTCACACAACTCCTTGCTTGCTGAGATCAGTGTGTTAATTGACATACCCAAACAATGGGCATAGACAGACACTTAGGTACGGCAAGCCGAGGAGTCACTGTGACAGTAGCACCTGCTGAATGATATGAAATGCTAATCCAGTCCTTGGTGGATCACTAATGAGTACGCCCTAATTTCACTGCTGATGTCTCCGATGGCTGCATCCTAATTTAGTGTTTAGTGCACTGCTAATTATGTCTCATATTGATGCAGCTTCATTTACTGTTAACCATTCAGAGAGCTGGTAGTGGCTGGAAGCGAGTCGCCTCTCTGAGAGACTGGAGAGGCTGTGAGTGTTGTGAGTGAGCGTGTCAGCCTCTGAGAGGTCGAAAACCTGCAGCATTAGCATTAGCATTCCTGTGTGAGGCGCTGAATGAGGGAGGCAGGGAGCCTGTGCACGGTCACACAGCACGGTCACACAGCACCGTCACACAGCACTGACACACAGGCTAGGCGGTGTTCAGTTCACTCAAGTGTCCAAATCTAGACGTGTCCCTCAGTGATGGTAATTTGTTTTCATTTAGGGGCCTCTGAGGCAAAGACCTCTCCTTGTGTTAACAGTGTTTCAGCTATTAAGCCTACACAGTCCTGTCAACATTAGATTCTAGTTGAAACACGTGCAGTGGAATCCATCTCATTAAAATCTTATGCATGTTTTACTCCAGATATGTATGAGAATTGTGACTTAATTGTGTTTAATTAACTTTTTTTTTTTTACCTTGTATGTAAGTCTGTTACAAATTGTATTAGCTCTATGTGCCATTGCACTGCTGTCTACTTTACATGTTTGGATCATGAACACAAAACCTCTCCCTGCAAGTCTTTTACTCACCCTTTTCTTAACTCAACCGTTCCTCTGATAGTTTGTTCTGTTGTACGTGTACCTTTGACGTTACATGGTTTTCTATCTGTAAGATGCCAATATTCACAATGGCCTTATTTCTAATAAATAAATCACTAAATTACTGTAAGTAAACGTGCTCTGTTGTGCCAGTATAATTCCCTGTGGTAAAAAAAATGTGCTGTATAACCACAATTCATTTAATGGAATTACTTCAAAGGGTTTTACCATTGCAGTATTTTATTAGCCTATATTTAATTACATAAAAGTGAAATGGCTTGTTGGATTTATGAATACTGATTTGTGTAAACTGGAAATTGTGACCTTGCCATACAAGATTTCAGCAGGAAAATAGTTTTAAAATATTTTAAAAAGGGATTAACATTTTAAAATGACGGGATTACTTGAGGTTACATCAGGACACCCTTAACACCCTACAGAACCACAAACTTCATGTTTTTGGTCTGAGGTTCTCATAAAATAAAAAATGGCTCTTTTCATGATGAAAGCAGACAGTAGGCCTGTGTGTCTGTGAGCTCCATATTCATTTCCTCATTGTAAGTGATTTCCACTTGTAAGCACGACAGCATCAGTACTATCCCAACTGCTTCGTGCTCTATGGAGAACAGAATCTTCTATGCTACTGATCTTTGAAAGAAATAAAAACTAGTTTTTACAGACAGACAGACAGACAGACAGACGAGTCATGGGCTCGGTAAACTTGTCAATCACGCGCTCGTTCGCCATGTCGGTGAGCCAGACGCTGTCATTTCTCTCTGCTCCTGCCAGAACAGGCAGAAGCTCAGTGCATCTGTCCACCGCTTTTGACCCTCGAGGGTCAGCTGTCACAACCCCTCACGACAGACGTGACAGCAGGAGAGAAAGTGATCCCCCCTTGCACCCCCCAACCCCCCATCCCCGCACCGTGTCAAAGCAAGGCTACGGACCCGTTTTCATCAAGAGGAGAGAGACAGTGGAACTGATTTATGGCAGCTCGGCCAAATTCAACCGTGCCCCGGCCACATCTGTCATGATATTTAACGGTTCCTCCGGACATCGGCATGTCTCTCGAATCGAACAAATCACAAAGGGGCTGTGGAAAATACAGCAAATGGATGATTTGACACTACATCATCTCGGTCACAAACGTACTGCATCACAATACTATCGAATCTGGTTGTACTAAGACCATCAGGACTCGTATGTGCTCTGTGAACCACACTTCAGAGGTGTGATACTCAGTACGTAGACTAGAGGAAGCCCAACACCAAACAGAACCCTCTTACAGACTCTTTCAAAAGGTAAAACACATGTACCGAACACAGGTGTCCTCTAGACGATGATCAACACGGCCTTTGCCACCATAACGCAGTGGGACCCATAAGACGTTCAGCACAAACACTGGGGGGAAGGTTGTTCAAGTGGCGCCACCCCACCCTACCTCACTCCACTCCACCCCACACACACACACACACACACACACACACACTCCACCCCCCCCCACACACACACACACACTCCTATTCATCCTACCTCACTCCACCCCCCCCACACACACACTCACACACTCCTATTCATCCAACTATCAATTAAGGCTCTGGTGAAAGGGATTAGTTGTCTCACACAGATGGTTTCTGATGTAGCATAAAATAAGGGGGGCATATATCAAGTTTTTAAAGGTGTGTGTGTGTGTGTTTGTGTGTGTGTGTGTGTGTGTGGAATCTGGTATATCTATTAGGGGGCATGGTAGAGAATATTCATGTGTATGTATGAGAAAGGGATATGTGCTGGTTTGTGCTCATTGTGAAAGGCTGTTAAACAGACCATGAATAGAAATTAGCTACGGTGTGTGTGTGTGTGTGTGTGTGTGTGTGTGTTGGGGGGGTATGCACCCTGCATGTCCCAAAAGAGCAGGGATTACCCCTCTTCACAAACACACACACCCCTCCTCTGTCTGGCTGACTGTATGACTGCAGAAATGGGGCCTGGCACAAAGCCACTGGAGACCCACTCAACCAGTCCTCTCCACACACTTCACCCTGCTCCCAGCATTCCCTGCTCTGTGTGTGTGTGTGTGTGTGTGTGTGTGTGTGTGTGTGTGTGTGTGTGTGAGAGAGAGCAAAAGAGATGGGTCTTACTCCAAACCTTATTAAGTTCCAATACCACCCCACCACCCCACCCCACACACACACACACACACACACAGCTCCTGTCTGGTCTCCCATCACACACACACACACACACACACACACACACACACACACACACAGACACACAGACACACAGACACACAGACACAGTAAGTGCTTTAATGGATGGTTCCAGTGATAAGCTTGTGGGTTTGTTTCATCTTCTCCAGATACTGTTGTAATCTCTCTCACACGTCATCTAAGGACACGTTTTAGGAGATCAGTTTCCCTGAGGCAGAGACAACAGTGCCTGTCTGACGGAACCATTTCCATTTGCGTAAGAGAATATATGTGTCTGTGTGTGTGTGGTGTGTGTGGCGTACCTGGGTCTAGGTCTGCCTGTGTGTGTCTGTCTGTGTCACACACACACACACACACACACACACCCACACACACACACACACAAAGCCATGCGCTTTGCTCAAACAAGAGACAATTCACACCAGTTCTACCTCCGTTGATGCTGGCTCGTATGGAAGCGTATTTCTTGTATAAACTCTCAAATGGCTACTTTAGTTGTGAAGCCAACTCATCTCCAAAAGGCCACTGAAATGTTATTAATGAGCTGATCAAATAAACAGGCAATAGAAGGCCTTCTCCATGAGCTGCCAGCGTTCTTGGCTGCTGTCTGCACGCCTCAGACTGTACGGTGGCCCACGAGGGGCACACCTCCCTGGCCCCTGCTGCTGCGCTGGGCGGATGACAGATGCCCGTGCCATATGGCAGAAATGGCAGTGCCCACACTGCCGCTACGCGCCGTGTCTGATCGCATCGCCAGCGAGATGGCTATCGCTGCCGTGGAAACCGGCTGTACGCGGCGAGTGCGCTCAAGGTCACCGGGGTCGGCAGTCTCTGTCAAAACACAAGCGGCCAGGATGCCGGTGAGGCGCGGCGTTATGGGAGCGAGATTCCCACACGTGAGATTCCCAGAGGCTGGCCTGTCTGCGCCCAGCTGTCCGGCTCACAGGGGAGGAGGCCCCAGCATACGATCACAAGCTCTCATCTTTCAACAAGCCCGCTGTGGGGCCACATCTCTCTTCCAAATCAGACTGAGACTCTTCAGAAGCACAAGGGGCGGGAAGGGAGGGTGTGTGTGTATGTGTGTGTGTGTGTGTGTGTGTGTGTGTGTGTGTGTGTGTGTGTGTGTGTGTGTGCGTGTGCGTGTGGGTGTGTGTGTTCTGCAAGTGTATATACACCACTGCACAGCTCGCACTATTCCAAACATTTTATTACTGCTAGACAGAGACAGTGGAGAAGCAAAGAGCCGCGCACTGACACACACAGGCAGACCTAGACCCAGGTACAACACACACACCACACACACACACACAGACAGACACACAGGCAGACCTAGACCCAGGTACGCCACACACACCACACTCACACAGACACATATATTCTCTTACGCAAATGGAAATGGTGTGAAAAGATTGTGTGTGATAAGTCCTCTAGAAGGGTTCCAGTTTGTCAAGTACAAAGAAATATTAAGGAAGCTACACAGGTCTTTCACAGTCTCTCCTTGTGTCCACCACACACACACACACACACACACACTCAGACACACACACACACACACACACACACACACACACACACACACACCACATACACACACTCCCCTTACAGGAATGTGAACAAGTTGGATAATTATTTTTTTCAAATCCCTCGTGAAATCGATGCGA